>NC_090442.1:8181818-8484848 GCF_031143425.1 Pleurodeles waltl | reverse complement strand
CAGAAGGTGAAGAGGGAGATGCAGAGGAACTCGGCTGAGCTCATGCATTCGTTATCTCAAGTTTCCCCAGAGACAGAGACCCTAAATAGCCAGAAAAGAGGGTTTGGCTACTTAGGAGAGAGGAAAGGCTACTAACACCTGAAGGAGCCTATCACAAGGAGTCTCTGACGTCACCTGGTGGCACTGGCCACTCAGAGCAGTCCAGTGTGCCAGCAGCACCTCTGTTTCCAAGATGGCAGAGGTCTGGAGCACACTGGAGGAGCTCTGGACACCTCCCCGGGGAGGTGCAGGTCAGGGGAGTGGTCACTCCCCTTTCCTTTGTCCAGTTTCGCGCCAGAGCAGGGGCTAAGGGGTCCCTGAACCGGTGTAGACTGGCTTATGCAGAATTGGGCACATCTGTGCCCAAGAAAGCATTTCCAGAGGCTGGGGGAGGCTACTCCTCCCCTGCCTTCACACCATTTTCCAAAGGGAGAGGGTGTCACACCCTCTCTCAGAGGAAGTTCTTTGTTCTGCCATCCTGGGCCAGGCCTGGCTGGACCCCAGGAGGGCAGCTGCCTGTCTGAGGGGTTGGCAGCAGCAGCAGCTGCAGTGAAACCCCAGGAAGGGCAGTTTGGCAGTACCAGGGTCTGTGCTACAGACCACTGGGATCATGGGATTGTGCCAACTATGCCAGGATGGTATAGAGGGGGCAATTCCATGATCATAGACATGTTACATGGCCATATTCGGAGTTACCATGGTGAAGCTACATATAGGTAGTGACCTATATGTAGTGCACGCGTGTAATGGTGTCCCCGCACTCACAAAGTTCAGGGAATTGGCTCTGAACAATGTGGGGGCACCTTGGCTAGTGCCAGGGTGCCCTCACACTAAGTAACTTTGCACCTAACCTTTACCAGGTAAAGGTTAGACATATAGGTGACTTATAAGTTACTTAAGTGCAGTGTAAAATGGCTGTGAAATAACGTGGACGTTATTTCACTCAGGCTGCAGTGGCAGGCCTGTGTAAGAATTGTCAGAGCTCTCTATGGGTGGCAAAAGAAATGCTGCAGCCCATAGGGGTCTCCTGGAACCCCAATACCCTGGGTACCTCAGTACCATATACTAGGGAATTATAAGGGTGTTCCAGTAAGCCAATGTAAATTGGTAAAAATGGTCACTAGCCTGTTAGTGACAATTTAAAAGTAATGAGAGAGCATAACCACTGAGGTTCTGGTTAGCAGAGCCTCAGTGAGACAGTTAGGCACCCCACAGGGAACATATACATGCACACCTATGAGCACTGGGGCCCTGTGTGACAGGGTCCCAGTGACACATACATATAGGCCACAAACCTATGAGCACTGGGGTCCTGACTAGCAGGATCCCAGTGACACATAACAACCATACTGAAAACATGGTGTTTTCACTATGAGCACTGAGGCCTGGCCATCAGGATCCCAGTGAGACAGTGAAAACAGTGACAAACACCCTGACATACACTCACAAACAGGCCAAAAGTGGGGGTAACAAGGCTAGAAAGAGGCTACCTTCTCACACAACCCCCCCCCAAACGAAGGACAATAAGGCTAACCTTGGCCAGTTGAGACTTTATTGTCTAAGTGGTGATAAGTAGAGAGTAGCTCTGCAATAGACTGGTTACTCCCTTTATCATCCACTATATGGTTACTTCCCTGTGGGGATGTAAACCACCCTGTTTGAAGTTTTTTAGCTAAGCAACAATGTGAAGATGTATTTTCAGAGTTTCTATCAGTAAGTTTTAGTTTAGAGCAGTGGGAATTGTCCACTGAACCTATTTGTAGTGATGGAAATGCCAGACAGGGATGCTGTCTCAGAAAAGCCATAGCTGGGCAAAAACTTTGTCCATATGGCTGGAAGAGAGAACAGGGATGCTGTTTCTCTTGGGTTGGAGCAGGGCAGGGATGCTGTCCTATCAGCTCCACACTAGGGCAGGGATGCTGTCCTAAGTGTTGTGAGGCAGTGCAGAGTTTCTGCACTAAAGTTTCTCTGGGAGGGTTGGAGGGATGCTCCATGTTAACTAAAATGGTGCTCTTTTTCTCACCAATGCTAGTTATCCCACAGAGAGGTACTTCCACCTCAGGGAGTCCAGCTTTGCCAGCTGATGATTCCCTTGGAACAGGTGCCACCCCAGGATAGGATTCTCCCACCACAGGAATAGTATCCTGAATGGTAGGGTGGTTAGGGGATACTGTGATACCCTTTTTACCTGTTGATGGAGAGGGATCCTGAGTTTTCAGGCCTTCTCTCCTTTGCTTTTTCATTTCACTTGAAATGAGAGGGAACAATTCCTCAGGGATGCCCAGCATGGCTGCATGGGCATAAAACTCTACATCAGCCCAACCTGAGGCCTCTAGGTCATTACCTAAGAGACAGTCTACAGGTAAGCTAGGTGATACACCACCTGCTTAGGGCCAGTAACTCCACCCCAACTAAACTGAATTATAGCTAAGGGAAGAAACTTAGTGGAGTTATGGACATCAATAATCTTATACTGTTGTCCAATGATGTGTTGTTCAGGAGGCACTAGGTTTTCAGTCACCAAAGTGAAACTGGCACCTGTGTCCCTGTAGGCCAAGGCCTCAACACCATTTATTGAAACTGTCTGCCTGTACTTATCCATTGTAAGGGGACAAGCAGCCAGTGTGGCAAGGCCAATGCCACTTGGTGTGACAGAAACTGTCTTGGGACTGATTACATCAGTTTCCACTATGGACCCATAAGTGAACCCAACTACACCCTTTGCTTGACTGTTGCCAGCAGTCCCACCACTAGTACCACTACTGCTAGGGGCACTAGAGCTTGATGTATTAGTGGTGGTAGGCTCAGGGGGTTTACCTGGACAGGACTTATCCCCTGGCCTATGGCCTCTGTTTTTACACACAAAGCACCAAGGCTTTTTAATGTGTGCAGGTTGGGAAGAAGAGGAAGAATTTGTTTTATCCCCACCCTCTGAAGAGTGTTTAAGATTTGAAGTGGGATCTTTGGTTTTACCCTTATCCCCATGCTTATCTTGAGATTTTTCACCATCTTTCTTCTTATTGCCATCTTTGTCACCCCCTGTATGAACTTTTCTGTTCACCCTTGTTCTGACCCATTTGTCTGCCTTCTTTCCCAATTCTTGGGGAGAGGTCAGATCAGAGTCTACCAGGTACTGGTGCAACAAATCAGACACACAATTATTAAGTATATGCTCTCTCAGGATTGTGTTATACAGGCTTTCATAATCAGTAACTTTACTGCCATGTAACCACCCCTCCAAGGCCTTCACTGAATGGTCAATGAAATCAACCCAGTCTTGTGAAGACTCCTTTTTGGTCTCTCTGAACTTTATCCTGTACTGTTCAGTGGTTAAGCCATAACCATCCAGGAGTGCATTCTTAAGAACTGTAAAATTATTGGCATCACTTTCTTTCACAGTAAGGAGTCTATCCCTACCCTTTCCACTAAATGATAGCCATAGGATAGCAGCCCACTGCCTTTGAGGGACATCCTGTACAACACAGGCCCTCTCAAGTGCAGCAAACCACTTGTTAATGTCATCCCCCTCCTTATAAGGGGGAACTATCTTGTGCATATTCCTGGAATCATGCTCTTTTGCTGGATGACTATGGGGAATACTGCTGCTGCCACCATGGGTATCTAAACCCAACTTCTGTCTTTCCTTCTCTAATTCAAAAGACTGTCTATCCAAATCCAGCTGTTGCTTTTTAAGCTTCAGTCTGGTTTGTTCCACCCTCAACTTATTGAGTTCCCTCTCTAACATTCTGTCATCAGGGTTGGTGGGAGGGACATTTCTAGAAACAGAGCTATGATGGGAATGAACAGAAGGAGACCTGTCCCTTACAGAGGGCACCCTAACAGCTTGGCTACCAGTATAATGTGAGAGCACACCATTAGTATGGTGTGATTCAACCTCTGTACCAACTATGCTAGACTGTCTAGTAATGGGCAGGCTGAGAAGTTTCTTTCCTGAACCTTTTCCTGGGGGAGTCCCTGGATCAGATTGAGAACCATTAGCTACTTTTTCTACAGATTGGGCACTTATGGCCTTATCCTGTACTCTAAGCATATTAATTAACAGTTCTAAGGAAGGATTCTTCCCTACACTCAAACCTCTCTCTATGCAGAGACTCCTTGCTCCTTTCCAGCTAAGGTGATCATATGCAAGTTTGGACAGTTCAACATTTTTTCCTGTGCCAGACATTTTTAGAGAGAGTTAAAGTGATAGAAAAAGAGAAAAAAGTTTTCAGAACTTTTTGGAAAGACAGAAAAAAACTTTTTAAACTTTTAAGAACTTTTTTGAAAGTTTAGAAGTACTTTTCAGCACTTAGAAAAGAGTGAAAAGAGGAAATGCAAAACTTTTTGGCTATGTGTATATACACTGACCTTGTTTTGTATATTTTTCTCTTATGAAAAGTACAATGACAAGAGTGGTAAGTAGTCTCAAAGCACTTATCCCACCGCTGCACAACCAATATAGGAGGCTGGACTGGCTTGTAGTGAGTACCAAGGGGTACTTGCACCTTGCACCAGGCCCAGTTATCCCTTATTAGTGTATAGGGTGTCTAGCAGCTTAGGCTGATAGATAATGGTAGCTTAGCAGAGCAGCTTAGGCTGAACTAGGAGACGTGTGAAGCTACTACAGTACCACTTAGTGTCATATGCACAATATCATAAGAAAACACAATACACAGTTATACTAAAAATAAAGGTACTTTATTTTTATGACAATATGCCAAAGTATCTTAGAGTGTACCCTCAGTGAGAGGATAGGAAATATACACAAGATATATATACACAATAGCAAAAATATGCAGTATAGTCTTAGAAAACAGTGCAAACAATGTATAGTTACAATAGGATGCAATGGGGAAACATAGGGATAGGGGCAACACAAACCATATACTCCAAAAGTGGAATGTGAACCACGAATGGACCCCAAACCTATGTGACCTTGTAGAGGGTCGCTGGGACTATCAGAAAATAGTGAGAGTTAGAAAAATAACCCTCCCCAAGACCCTGAAAAGTGAGTGCAAAGTGCACCAAAGTTCCCCTAAGGACAAAATAGTCGTGTTAGAGGGAAAATGCAAGGAAAACACAAATCAGCAATGCAACAACGATGGATTCCTGACTGAGGGTACCTGTGGAACAAGGGGACCAAGTCCAAAAGTCACAAGCAGCTCGGAGATGGGCAGATGCCCAAGAAATGCCAGCGGTTGGTGCAAAGAAGCTCTTACTAGGCTGAAGAACTGTGAATACTGCAGGAACGACAAGGGCTAGAGAGTTCCCCTTTGGAGGATAGCTCCCCCACGCCTTGGAGAGTCGTGCAGAAGTGTTTTCCCGCCGGATGGACGCCAATAAGCCTTGCTACACGCAAATCGTGCGTTTGGCGTTTTTGGACACTGCTGGGGCCAAGGAGGGACCAGGAGGTCGCAAATTGGACCTGCCGAGAGAGGGGACGTCGAGCAAGACAAAGAGCCCTCACTGAAGCAGGTAGCATCCGGAGAAGTGCCAGAAACAGGCACTACGAGGATGCGTGAAACGGTGCTCGCCGAAGTTGCACAAAGGAGTCCCACGTCGCCGGAGACCAACTTAGAAAGTCGTGCAATGCAGGTTAGAGTGTCGTGGACCCAGGCTTGGCTGTGCATGAAGGATTTCCGCCGGAAGTGCACAGGGGCCAGAGTAGCTTGCAAAGTTGCGGTTCCCAGCAATGCAGCCCAGCGAGGTGAGGCAAGGACTTACCTCCACCAAACTTGGGCTGAAGAGTCACTGGACTGTGGGGGTCACTTGGACGGTGTCGCTGGATTCGAGGGACCTCGCTCGTCGTGCTGAGAGGAGACCCAAGGGACCGGAAATGCAGCTTTTTGGTGCCTGCGGTTGCAGGGGGAAGATTCCGTCGACCCACGGGAGATTTCTTCGGAGCTTCTGGTGCAGAGAGGAGGCAGACTACCCCCACAGCATGCACAAGCAGGAAAACAGTCGAGAAGGCGGCAGGATCAGCGTTACAGAGTTGCAGTAGTCGTCTTTGCTACTATGTTGCAGGTTTGCAGGCTTCCAGCGCGGTCAGCGGTCGATTCCTTATCAGAAGGTGAAGAGGGAGATGCAGAGGAACTCGGCTGAGCTCATGCATTCGTTATCTCAAGTTTCCCCAGAGACAGAGACCCTAAATAGCCAGAAAAGAGGGTTTGGCTACTTAGGAGAGAGGAAAGGCTACTAACACCTGAAGGAGCCTATCACAAGGAGTCTCTGACGTCACCTGGTGGCACTGGCCACTCAGAGCAGTCCAGTGTGCCAGCAGCACCTCTGTTTCCAAGATGGCAGAGGTCTGGAGCACACTGGAGGAGCTCTGGACACCTCCCCGGGGAGGTGCAGGTCAGGGGAGTGGTCACTCCCCTTTCCTTTGTCCAGTTTCGCGCCAGAGCAGGGGCTAAGGGGTCCCTGAACCGGTGTAGACTGGCTTATGCAGAATTGGGCACATCTGTGCCCAAGAAAGCATTTCCAGAGGCTGGGGGAGGCTACTCCTCCCCTGCCTTCACACCATTTTCCAAAGGGAGAGGGTGTCACTGTGAGAAGGTAGCCTCTTTCTAGCCTTGTTACCCCCACTTTTGGCCTGTTTGTGAGTGTATGTCAGGGTGTTTGTCACTGTTTTCACTGTCTCACTGGGATCCTGATAGCCAGGCCTCAGTGCTCATAGTGAAAACACCATGTTTTCAGTATGGTTGTTATGTGTCACTGGGATCCTGCTGGTCAGGACCCCAGTGCTCATAGGTTTGTGGCCTATATGTATGTGTCACTGGGACCCTGTCACACAGGGCCCCAGTGCTCATAGGTGTGCATGTGTATGTTCCCTGTGTGGTGCCTAACTGTCTCACTGAGGCTCTGCTAACCAGAGCCTCAGTGGTTGTGCTCTCTCATTACTTTCAAATTGTCACTGACAGGCTAGTGACCATTTTTACCAATTTACATTGGCTTACTGGAACACCCTTATAATTCCCTAGTATATGGTACTGAGGTACCCAGGGTATTGGGGTTCCAGGAGATCCCTATGGGCTGCAGCATTTCTTTTGCCACCCATAGGGAGCTCTGACAATTCTTACACAGGCCTGCCACTGCAGCCTGAGTGAAATAACATCCACGTTATTTCACAGCCATTTTTCACTGCACTTAAGTAACTTATAAGTCACCTATATGTCTAACCTTTACCTGGTAAAGGTTAGGTGCAAAGTTACTTAGTGTGAGGGCACCCTGGCACTAGCCAAGGTGCCCCTACATTGTTCAGAGCCAATTTACTGAACTTTGTGAGTGCGGGGACACCATTACACGCGTGCACTACATATAGGTCACTACCTATATGTAGCTTCACCATGGTAACTCCGAATATGGCCATGTAACATGTCTATGATCATGGAATTGCCCCCTCTATGCCATCCTGGCATTGTTGGTACAATTCCATGATCCCAGTGGTCTGTAGCACAGACCCTGGTACTGCCAGACTGCCCTTCCTGGGGTTTCACTGCAGCTGCTGCTGCTGCCAACCCCTCAGACAGGCAGCTGCCCTCCTGGGGTCCAGCCAGGCCTGGCCCAGGATGGCAGAACAAAGAACTTCCTCTGAGAGAGGGTGTGACACCCTCTCCCTTTGGAAAATGGTGTGAAGGCAGGGGAGGAGTAGCCTCCCCCAGCCTCTGGAAATGCTTTGTTGGGCACAGATGTGCCCAATTCTGCATAAGCCAGTCTACACCGGTTCAGGGACCCCTTAGCCCCTGCTCTGGCGCGAAACTGGACAAAGGAAAGGGGAGTGACCACTCCCCTGACCTGCACCTCCCCTGGGAGGTGTCCAGAGCTCCTCCAGTGTGCTCCAGACCTCTGCCATCTTGGAAACAGAGGTGCTGCTGGCACACTGGACTGCTCTGAGTGGCCAGTGCCACCAGGTGACGTCAGAGACTCCTTGTGATAGGCTCCTTCAGGTGTTAGTAGCCTTTCCTCTCTCCTAAGTAGCCAAACCCTCTTTTCTGGCTATTTAGGGTCTCTGTCTCTGGGGAAACTTTAGATAACGAATGCATGAGCTCAGCCGAGTTCCTCTGCATCTCCCTCTTCACCTTCTGATAAGGAATCGACCGCTGACCGCGCTGGAAGCCTGCAAACCGGCAACATAGTAGCAAAGACGACTACTGCAACTCTGTAACGCTGATCCTGCCGCCTTCTCGACTGTTTTCCTGCTTGTGCATGCTGTGGGGGTAGTCTGCCTCCTCTCTGCACCAGAAGCTCCGAAGAAATCTCCCGTGGGTCGACGGAATCTTCCCCCCTGCAACCGCAGGCACCAAAAAGCTGCATTTCCGGTCCCTTGGGTCTCCTCTCAGCACGACGAGCGAGGTCCCTCGAATCCAGCGACACCGTCCAAGTGACCCCCACAGTCCAGTGACTCTTCAGCCCAAGTTTGGTGGAGGTAAGTCCTTGCCTCACCTCGCTGGGCTGCATTGCTGGGAACCGCAACTTTGCAAGCTTCTCCGGCCCCTGTGCACTTCCGGCGGAAATCCTGTGTGCACAGCCAAGCCTGGGTCCACGGCACTCTAACCTGCATTGCACGACTTTCTAAGTTGGTCTCCGGCGACGTGGGACTCCTTTGTGCAACTTCGGCGAGCACCGTTTCACGCATCCTCGTAGTGCCTGTTTCTGGCACTTCTCCGGGTGCTACCTGCTTCAGTGAGGGCTCTTTGTCTTGCTCGACGTCCCCTCTCTCAGCAGGTCCAATTTGCGACCTTCTGGTCCCTCCTGGGCCCCAGCAGCGTCCAAAAACGCCAAACGCACGATTTGCGTGTAGCAAGGCTTGTTGGCGTCCATCCGGCGGGAAAACACTTCTGCACGACTCTCCAAGGCGTGGGGGATCCATCCTCCAAAGGGGAAGTCTCTAGCCCTTGTCGTTCCTGCAGTATTCACAGTTCTTCAGCCTAGTAAGAGCTTCTTTGCACCAACCGCTGGCATTTCTTGGGCATCTGCCCATCTCCGAGCTGCTTGTGACTTTTGGACTTGGTCCCCTTGTTCCACAGGTACCCTCAGTCAGGAATCCATCGTTGTTGCATTGCTGATTTGTGTTTTCCTTGCATTTTCCCTCTAACACGACTATTTTGTCCTTAGGGGAACTTTGGTGCACTTTGCACTCACTTTTCAGGGTCTTGGGGAGGGTTATTTTTCTAACTCTCACTATTTTCTAATAGTCCCAGCGACCCTCTACAAGGTCACATAGGTTTGGGGTCCATTCGTGGTTCGCATTCCACTTCTGGAGTATATGGTTTGTGTTGCCCCTATCCCTATGTTTCCCCATTGCATCCTATTGTAACTATACATTGTTTGCACTGTTTTCTAAGACTATACTGCATATTTTTGCTATTGTGTATATATATCTTGTGTATATTTCCTATCCTCTCACTGAGGGTACACTCTAAGATACTTTGGCATATTGTCATAAAAATAAAGTACCTTTATTTTTAGTATAACTGTGTATTGTGTTTTCTTATGATATTGTGCATATGACACTAAGTGGTACTGTAGTAGCTTCACACGTCTCCTAGTTCAGCCTGAGCTGCTTTGCTAAGCTACCATTATCTATCAGCCTAAGCTGCTAGACACCCTATACACTAATAAGGGATAACTGGGCCTGGTGCAAGGTGCAAGTACCCCTTGGTACTCACTACAAGCCAGTCCAGCCTCCTACATTGGTTGTGCAGCGGTGGGATAAGTGCTTTGAGACTACTTACCACTCTTGTCATTGTACTTTTCATAAGAGAAAAATATACAAAACAAGGTCAGTGTATATACACATAGCCAAAAAGTTTTGCATTTCCTCTTTTCACTCTTTTCTAAGTGCTGAAAAGTACTTCTAAACTTTCTAAAAAGTCTTAAAAGTTTAAAAAAGTTTTTTCTGTCTTTCCAAAAAGTTCTGAAAACTTTTTTCTCTTTGTCTATCACTTTAACTCTCTCTAAAAATGTCTGGCACAGGCCAAAAATTTGAACTGTCCAAACTTGCATATGATCACCTTAGCTGGAAAGGAGCAAGGAGTCTCTGCATAGAGAGAGGTTTGAGTGTAGGGAAGAATCCTTCCTTAGAACTGTTAATTAATATGCTTAGAGTACAGGATAAGGCCATAAGTGCCCAATCTGTAGAAAAAGTAGCTAATGGTTCTCAATCTGATCCAGGGACTCCCCCAGGAAAAGGTTCAGGAAAGAAACTTCTCAGCCTGCCCATTACTAGACAGTCTAGCATAGTTGGTACAGAGGTTGAATCACATCATACTGATGATGTGCTCTCACATTATGCTGGTAGCCAAGCTGTTAGGGTGCCCTCTGTAAGGGACAGGTCTCCTTCTGTTCATTCCCATCATACCTCTGTATCTAGAAATGTCCCTCCCACCCACCCTGATGACAGATTGTTAGAAAGGGAGCTCAATAGATTGAGAGTGGAGCAAACCAGACTGAAGCTCAAGAAGCAACAGCTGGATTTGGATAGACAGTCTTTAGAAATAGAGAGGGAAAGACAGAAGTTGGGTTTAGATACCCATGGTGGCAGCAGCAGTATTCCCCATAGTCATCCTGCAAAAGAGCATGATTCCAGGAATCTGCACAAGATAGTTCCCCCTTACAAGGAGGGGGATGACATTAACAAGTGGTTTGCTGCACTTGAGAGGGCCTGTGCTGTACAGGATGTCCCTCAAAAGCAGTGGGCTGCTATCTTATGGCTATCATTTACTGGAAAAGGTAGGGATAGGCTCCTTACTGTAAAAGAAAATGATGCTAACAATTTCCAAGTTCTTAAGAATGCACTCCTGGATGGTTATGGCTTAACCACTGAACAGTACAGGATAAAGTTCAGAGATACCAAAAAGGAGTCTTCACAAGACTGGGTTGATTTCATTGACCAGGCAGTGAAGGCCTTGGAGGGGTGGTTACATGGCAGTAAAGTTACTGATTATGACAGCCTGTATAACTTGATCCTGAGAGAGCATATTCTTAATAATTGTGTGTCTGATTTGTTGCACCAGTACCTGGTAGACTCTGATCTGACCTCTCCCCAAGAATTGGGAAAGAAGGCAGACAAATGGGTCAGAACAAGGGTGAACAGAAAAGTTCATACAGGGGGTGACAAAGATGGCAATAAGAAGAAAGATGGTGAAAAATCTCAAGATAAGCATGGGGATAAGGGTAAAACCAAAGATCCCACTTCAAATCTTAAACACTCTTCAGAGGGTGGGGATAAAACAAATTCTTCCTCTTCTTCCCAACCTGCACACATTAAAAAGCCTTGGTGCTTTGTGTGTAAAAACAGAGGCCATAGGCCAGGGGATAAGTCCTGTCCAGGTAAACCCCCTGAGCCTACCACCACTAATACATCAAGCTCTAGTGCCCCTAGCAGTAGTGGTACTAGTGGTGGGACTGCTGGCAACAGTCAAGCAAAGGGTGTAGTTGGGTTCACTTATGGGTCCATAGTGGAAACTGATGTAATCAGTCCCAAGACAGTTTCTGTCACACCTAGTGGCATTGGCCTTGCCACACTGGCTGCTTGTCCCCTTACAATGGATAAGTACAGGCAGACAGTTTCAATAAATGGTGTTGAGGCCTTGGCCTACAGGGACACAGGTGCCAGTTTCACTTTGGTGACTGAAAACCTAGTGCACCCTGATCAACACATCATTGGACAACAGTATAAGATTATTGATGTCCATAACTCCACTAAGTTTCTTCCCTTAGCTATAATTCAGTTTAGTTGGGGTGGAGTTACTGGCCCTAAGCAGGTGGTGGTATCACCTAGCTTACCTGTAGACTGTCTCTTAGGTAATGACCTAGAGGCCTCAGGTTGGGCTGATGTAGAGTTGTATGCCCATGCAGCCATGCTGGGCATCCCTGAGGAATTGTTCCCTCTCATTTCAAGTGAAATGAAAAAGCAAAGGAGAGAAGGCCTGAAAACTCAGGATCCCTCTCCATCAACAGGTAAAAAGGGTATCACAGTATCCCCGAACCACCCTACCATTCAGGATACTATTCCTGTGGTGGGAGAAACCTCTCCTGGGGTGGCACCTGTTCCAAGGGAATCATCAGCTGGCAAAGCTGGACTCCCTGAGGTGGAAGTACCTCTCTGTGGGATAACTAACATTGGTGAGAAAAACAGCACCATTTTAGTTAACATGGAGCATCCCTCCAACCCTCCCAGAGAAACTTTAGTGCAGAAACCCTGCACTACCTCACAACACTTAGGACAGCATCCCTGCCCTAGTGTGGAGCTCATAGGACAGCATCCCTGCCCTGCTCCAACTCAAGAGAAACAGCATCCCTGTTCTCTCTTCCAGCCAGATGGACAAAGTTTTTGCCCAGCTATGGCTTTTCTGAGACAGCATCCCTGTCTGGCATTTCCATCACTACAAATAGGTTCAGTGGACAATTCCCACTGCTCTAAACTAAAACTTACTGATAGAAACTCTGAAAATACATCTTCACATTGTTGCTTAGCTAAAAAACTTCAAACAGGGTGGTTTACATCCCCACAGGGAAGTAACCATATAGTGGATGATAAAGGGAGTAACCAGTCTATTGCAGAGCTACTCTCTACTTATCACCACTTAGACAATAAAGTCTCAACTGGCCAAGGTTAGCCTTATTGTCCTTCGTTTGGGGGGGGGTTGTGTGAGAAGGTAGCCTCTTTCTAGCCTTGTTACCCCCACTTTTGGCCTGTTTGTGAGTGTATGTCAGGGTGTTTGTCACTGTTTTCACTGTCTCACTGGGATCCTGATAGCCAGGCCTCAGTGCTCATAGTGAAAACACCATGTTTTCAGTATGGTTGTTATGTGTCACTGGGATCCTGCTGGTCAGGACCCCAGTGCTCATAGGTTTGTGGCCTATATGTATGTGTCACTGGGACCCTGTCACACAGGGCCCCAGTGCTCATAGGTGTGCATGTATATGTTCCCTGTGTGGTGCCTAACTGTCTCACTGAGGCTCTGCTAACCAGAACCTCAGTGGTTATGCTCTCTCATTACTTTTAAATTGTCACTAACAGGCTAGTGACCATTTTTACCAATTTACATTGGCTTACTGGAACACCCTTATAATTCCCTAGTATATGGTACTGAGGTACCCAGGGTATTGGGGTTCCAGGAGATCCCTATGGGCTGCAGCATTTCTTTTGCCACCCATAGGGAGCTCTGACAATTCTTACACAGGCCTGCCACTGCAGCCTGAGTGAAATAACATCCACGTTATTTCACAGCCATTTTTCACTGCACTTAAGTAACTTATAAGTCACCTATATGTCTAACCTTTACCTGGTAAAGGTTAGGTGCAAAGTTACTTAGTGTGAGGGCACCCTGGCACTAGCCAAGGTGCCCCTACATTGTTCAGAGCCAATTTACTGAACTTTGTGAGTGCGGGGACACCATTACACGCGTGCACTACATATAGGTCACTACCTATATGTAGCTTCACCATGGTAACTCCGAATATGGCCATGTAACATGTCTATGATCATGGAATTGCCCCCTCTATGCCATCCTGGCATTGTTGGTACAATTCCATGATCCCAGTGGTCTGTAGCACAGACCCTGGTACTGCCAGACTGCCCTTCCTGGGGTTTCACTGCAGCTGCTGCTGCTGCCAACCCCTCAGACAGGCAGCTGCCCTCCTGGGGTCCAGCCAGGCCTGGCCCAGGATGGCAGAACAAAGAACTTCCTCTGAGAGAGGGTGTGACACCCTCTCCCTTTGGAAAATGGTGTGAAGGCAGGGGAGGAGTAGCCTCCCCCAGCCTCTGGAAATGCTTTGTTGGGCACAGATGTGCCCAATTCTGCATAAGCCAGTCTACACCGGTTCAGGGACCCCTTAGCCCCTGCTCTGGCGCGAAACTGGACAAAGGAAAGGGGAGTGACCACTCCCCTGACCTGCACCTCCCCTGGGAGGTGTCCAGAGCTCCTCCAGTGTGCTCCAGACCTCTGCCATCTTGGAAACAGAGGTGCTGCTGGCACACTGGACTGCTCTGAGTGGCCAGTGCCACCAGGTGACGTCAGAGACTCCTTGTGATAGGCTCCTTCAGGTGTTAGTAGCCTTTCCTCTCTCCTAAGTAGCCAAACCCTCTTTTCTGGCTATTTAGGGTCTCTGTCTCTGGGGAAACTTTAGATAACGAATGCATGAGCTCAGCCGAGTTCCTCTGCATCTCCCTCTTCACCTTCTGATAAGGAATCGACCGCTGACCGCGCTGGAAGCCTGCAAACCTGCAACATAGTAGCAAAGACGACTACTGCAACTCTGTAACGCTGATCCTGCCGCCTTCTCGACTGTTTTCCTGCTTGTGCATGCTGTGGGGGTAGTCTGCCTCCTCTCTGCACCAGAAGCTCCGAAGAAATCTCCCGTGGGTCGACAGAATCTTCCCCCCTGCAACCGCAGGCACCAAAAAGCTGCATTTCCGGTCCCTTGGGTCTCCTCTCAGCACGACGAGCGAGGTCCCTCGAATCCAGCGACACCGTCCAAGTGACCCCCACAGTCCAGTGACTCTTCAGCCCAAGTTTGGTGGAGGTAAGTCCTTGCCTCACCTCGCTGGGCTGCATTGCTGGGAACCGCAACTTTGCAAGCTTCTCCGGCCCCTGTGCACTTCCGGCGGAAATCCTGTGTGCACAGCCAAGCCTGGGTCCACGGCACTCTAACCTGCATTGCACGACTTTCTAAGTTGGTCTCCGGCGACGTGGGACTCCTTTGTGCAACTTCGGCGAGCACCGTTTCACGCATCCTCGTAGTGCCTGTTTCTGGCACTTCTCCGGGTGCTACCTGCTTCAGTGAGGGCTCTTTGTCTTGCTCGACGTCCCCTCTCTCTGCAGGTCCAATTTGCGACCTTCTAGTCCCTCCTGGGCCCCAGCAGCGTCCAAAAACGCCAAACGCACGATTTGCCTGTAGCAAGGCTTGTTGGCGTCCATCCGGCGGGAAAACACTTCTGCACGACTCTCCAAGGCGTGGGGGATCCATCCTCCAAAGGGGAAGTCTCTAGCCCTTGTCGTTCCTGCAGTATTCACAGTTCTTCAGCCTAGTAAGAGCTTCTTTGCACCAACCGCTGGCATTTCTTGGGCATCTGCCCATCTCCGAGCTGCTTGTGACTTTTGGACTTGGTCCCCTTGTTCCACAGGTACCCTCAGTCAGGAATCCATCGTTGTTGCATTGCTGATTTGTGTTTTCCTTGCATTTTCCCTCTAACACGACTATTTTGTCCTTAGGGGAACTTTGGTGCACTTTGCACTCACTTTTCAGGGTCTTGGGGAGGGTTATTTTTCTAACTCTCACTATTTTCTAATAGTCCCAGCGACCCTCTACAAGGTCACATAGGTTTGGGGTCCATTCGTGGTTCGCATTCCACTTCTGGAGTATATGGTTTGTGTTGCCCCTATCCCTATGTTTCCCCATTGCATCCTATTGTAACTATACATTGTTTGCACTGTTTTCTAAGACTATACTGCATATTTTTGCTATTGTGTATATATATCTTGTGTATATTTCCTATCCTCTCACTGAGGGTACACTCTAAGATACTTTGGCATATTGTCATAAAAATAAAGTACCTTTATTTTTAGTATAACTGTGTATTGTGTTTTCTTATGATATTGTGCATATGACACTAAGTGGTACTGTAGTAGCTTCACACGTCTCCTAGTTCAGCCTGAGCTGCTTTGCTAAGCTACCATTATCTATCAGCCTAAGCTGCTAGACACCCTATACACTAATAAGGGATAACTGGGCCTGGTGCAAGGTGCAAGTACCCCTTGGTACTCACTACAAGCCAGTCCAGCCTCCTACAGTCACACCCTCTCTCAGAGGAAGTTCTTTGTTCTGCCATCCTGGGCCAGGCCTGGCTGGACCCCAGGAGGGCAGCTGCCTGTCTGAGGGGTTGGCAGCAGCAGCAGCTGCAGTGAAACCCCAGGAAGGGCAGTTTGGCAGTACCAGGGTCTGTGCTACAGACCACTGGGATCATGGGATTGTGCCAACTATGCCAGGATGGTATAGAGGGGGCAATTCCATGATCATAGACATGTTACATGGCCATATTCGGAGTTACCATGGTGAAGCTACATATAGGTAGTGACCTATATGTAGTGCACGCGTGTAATGGTGTCCCCGCACTCACAAAGTTCAGGGAATTGGCTCTGAACAATGTGGGGGCACCTTGGCTAGTGCCAGGGTGCCCTCACACTAAGTAACTTTGCACCTAACCTTTACCAGGTAAAGGTTAGACATATAGGTGACTTATAAGTTACTTAAGTGCAGTGTAAAATGGCTGTGAAATAACGTGGACGTTATTTCACTCAGGCTGCAGTGGCAGGCCTGTGTAAGAATTGTCAGAGCTCTCTATGGGTGGCAAAAGAAATGCTGCAGCCCATAGGGGTCTCCTGGAACCCCAATACCCTGGGTACCTCAGTACCATATACTAGGGAATTATAAGGGTGTTCCAGTAAGCCAATGTAAATTGGTAAAAATGGTCACTAGCCTGTTAGTGACAATTTAAAAGTAATGAGAGAGCATAACCACTGAGGTTCTGGTTAGCAGAGCCTCAGTGAGACAGTTAGGCACCACACAGGGAACATATACATGCACACCTATGAGCACTGGGGCCCTGTGTGACAGGGTCCCAGTGACACATACATATAGGCCACAAACCTATGAGCACTGGGGTCCTGACTAGCAGGATCCCAGTGACACATAACAACCATACTGAAAACATGGTGTTTTCACTATGAGCACTGAGGCCTGGCCATCAGGATCCCAGTGAGACAGTGAAAACAGTGACAAACACCCTGACATACACTCACAAACAGGCCAAAAGTGGGGGTAACAAGGCTAGAAAGAGGCTACCTTCTCACACATTCTTGTCCTCGGCGGTAGTGAGAGGATGGCACAGGGAGTAAGTGTTGCTATTGGTGAGACGAAGAATGGCACACACACACACGCCTATAAAAACGTATGGTAGAAGGAGGAGAATAAAAAAACATGAAATATTATTTCAATATTCTTTATACCCCACCCACCATGGATACCTTTCATCCTTGAACAAACACTGCACCCATTTATGTAGAACCCATCATTTATTTTGTGCAGTCCCTTCACTATGCCTGAATATTTAATTTGGGGGATTGTTTTAAATGTTAATTGGATTAGCCGGGAACCAAGGGGCTTGTGTGATCAGCCTCCACCTTCGGGATCATCCTCAGTTTCTGCCTCGGTTGAGGATGGTGTAAGTTGTTCTTTTAGGGTCAAGAAGACCTCAGTTATCTTCAAACCATTCTCTTGATCCTTTGTGTTCTCCATCATAGACATTGGGTTTGTCTCATTGTTCGAATGCCTCGTCCCACGAGGGAAAGAGCTGGTATGGATCTCAAGGTTAATCCCACAATCTCCCTAAACTGATGTCTCAAGAGGTAAAGGACTGAAAAGACCTCTTGGAGAGTGTCCTGTGCATGGCAAGAGGGGCTGAGAGTGAGGGAAGGAAGGGAACACAGACCATGCCTGCCTCCTGCTGATGCCGCAGTAGGAGCTTCTCAGTAGTCATATGGATAACGGTGGTGTTGAGGAGACTTCTGGGTCTTGGACGTGTCCCAAGATTGCAAGCAGCAGAACAACATCAGTAAATGCATTGAACTCTGACCTAAGCATCAGTCATGTGGTACAACTGCAGTATATGACTCACTGGTACCTTCAGGGTAACAAGCAATGATGACCCCTCAAAATTACCTAAAGCTGGTGCTAGGGGTGATGACATCCGCCTATCAAAATAGGGCTGTTGCACAGACGCAGTAACTGTTCAGGGAATACTTTCCACAGGGAACGCTTTGCTACAGCTAAATTTGAAATGTGATTTTTATATGGATTATGAATTCGAAATTTAAATCTGTTTTTACTATTTTTTCTAGTTTTAGTTTGAAAAGGCAGTGCGCAGTTGGGGTTTTGTGGGTGGAGCCAGTAATTTCTTTAGCTCTTCTCTTGTCCCTAGGTATTTTCACTCGGTTAATCTGGATTGCATTGGCCCAGCTAGAGGCACCATTTTGTAAGGGCTGCTCTTTAGTCTTTTTGCTGGTGCTAGAAGAGATGGCTTCCTCCTATAAATATAGGGTGGTGGACGTGGAGCGAGTGTGCTGCTGGAGCACCAAAGGCAAGCTTGTGTACACCTATCTGCGTCCCAATCTAAGTCAACACCAGGAACCCTGCTGGTCCCAGGAAACAGGGTAGTCAGCGGGTGTCTTACACTGCCATGGGGCTACTTGAAATTATGAAGCGGACGGCCGACTGGGCCCATACCCTGTTGTTGATATTGGATTAATTAATGACAATGCACACAACAACAGGACATTCCCATACGCAAACAATACATTTTCATATATGAACAAAGTCGCATCACCGCGGTTAGGTTTCCCCGTTTTCAACCACAGCACATAGGTACATGGTCAGGCAGGCTCTGCAACCCAAGGCTGAAGGTTAATGACTGACTGGTCACAGGTAGGGTAACACTTAGCCGAGAGCCAACTGCACAAATCAAAGATCAAATCCCACAGATGGGCAGCACCACTTCAATGGTCCCCGGAGAATGGCCCTAATAAAGCACATATGGCCAGAGGGACGCATGCTTTCCCAAATCACCATAAAGTTGGATGCCACATGTAGTTAGGTACACTTAGCCAATCAGGATACAGCACACACAGCACATGCAGCGACCACGCACTCCGCAGGCAGGACATCTGGACACATACTCGCTGGCCTACATTGTGTCCACACCAGGTCGAGGCCCACCTGCATTCCCTATCTAAAAATGTATTTACGACTCCTTGACAACTGTTTGCATTTTTTTAACCAAGGAAGGAATGTTTTTATGACTTTATGGCACCCAGAGAATTGTATAAAAAGTGATTCAATTCTATTTATGAGAGACAGTCTTCAGACCTCGGTGCTGTAACTGCTCTCCCGGCCGTTACGTTTAATTAAATAAACCTTTTTCTATTTTGCCAGACGCCGCTTGTCTTTTGTTTTTTAAAGTAAAATCTAATTCAAGTAACATTTTGGCGAGACTGCCAGGAGCTGATTGGTTATTTGAACTTGACTGAGACAAGAGGAAGGAGACCCGAACCGGACAGATTCACTTTTGCGCAAACAAGAACGGTGAGCAGACAGAGCAATTAAATGAAAGTTCTGGTGAGTCCACAGGGCGGAGGTTCGTCCTGAAGCTGCCGTCCTAAGGGTAAGAGTCTACATCAGAACTTTAGACCTAGCATTTGGTGTGTGGCAAACTAGGAAAAGTAAAAGTAAAGTTATACCTGCGATGCAAAAGTCAACATTTTTAATTGTCAGATTAGGAAAGGTGAACTTTTTTATTTTAGTTTGTTACCTTAGGGAGGCTGACCCCCTGAACCTCCATCGGTGACACAGGTGGTATGCATAAGTCCTTGGGTGGGACATAGGGTCAGCATCTGTTTTGTAAGAGGTGTCTTTTCACTGGGACCGCTGGGCGTGATGCAGTCAGTACACGTAGGCTCTGGGTGTGGTACAGGGCCCACACCTCAATCTTATTAGGCTATCCTAGTATTAGCAGAGCCACAGGTTTCTTAACACTGGTGGTATTTGAAATAAGTGAGAGGCGTGCTTTGCTTGGACCACTGTGCATGGCACAGATGGCACACAGAACCCCTGGGTGTGACATAGCGGAAATACGGACGTTAGGGCACTAGAACCATTGGGATCTCGGAGATTGTTGTGAGAAGGTAGCCTCTTTCTAGCCTTGTTACCCCCACTTTTGGCCTGTTTGTGAGTGTATGTCAGGGTGTTTGTCACTGTTTTCACTGTCTCACTGGGATCCTGATAGCCAGGCCTCAGTGCTCATAGTGAAAACACTATGTTTTCAGTATGGTTGTTATGTGTCACTGGGATCCTGCTGGTCAGGACCCCAGTGCTCATAGGTTTGTGGCCTATATGTATGTGTCACTGGGACCCTGTCACACAGGGCCCCAGTGCTCATAGGTGTGCATGTATATGTTCCCTGTGTGGTGCCTAACTGTCTCACTGAGGCTCTGCTAACCAGAACCTCAGTGGTTATGCTCTCTCATTTCTTTCCAAATTGTCACTGACAGGCTAGTGACCATTTTTACCAATTTACATTGGCTTACTGGAACACCCTTATAATTCCCTAGTATATGGTACTGAGGTACCCAGGGTATTGGGGTTCCAGGAGATCCCTATGGGCTGCAGCATTTCTTTTGCCACCCATAGGGAGCTCTGACAATTCTTACACAGGCCTGCCACTGCAGCCTGAGTGAAATAACGTCCACGTTATTTCACAGCCATTTTACACTGCACTTAAGTAACTTATAAGTCACCTATATGTCTAACCTTTACCTGGTAAAGGTTAGGTGCAAAGTTACTTAGTGTGAGGGCACCCTGGCACTAGCCAAGGTGCCCCCACATTGTTCAGAGCCAATTCACTGAACTTTGTGAGTGCGGGGACACCATTACACACGTGCACTACATATAGGTCACTACCTATATGTAGCTTCACCATGGTAACTCCGAATATGGCCATGTAACATGTCTATGATCATGGAATTTCCCCCTCTGTGCCATCCTGGCATTGTTGGTACAATTCCATGATCCCAGTGGTCTGTAGCACAGACCCTGGTACTGCCAGACTGCCCTTCCTGGGGTTTCACTGCAGCTGCTGCTGCTGCCAACCCCTCAGACAGGCAGCTGCCCTCCTGGGGTCCAGCCAGGCCTGGCCCAGGATGGCAGAACAAAGAACTTCCTCTGAGAGAGGGTGTGACACCCTCTCCCTTTGGAAAATGGTGTGAAGGCAGGGGAGGAGTAGCCTCCCCCAGCCTCTGGAAATGCTTTGTTGGGCACAGATGTGCCCAATTCTGCATAAGCCAGTCTACACCGGTTCAGGGACCCCTTAGCCCCTGCTCTGGCGCGAAACTGGACAAAGGAAAGGGGAGTGACCACTCCCCTGACCTGCACCTCCCCTGGGAGGTGTCCAGAGCTCCTCCAGTGTGCTCCAGACCTCTGCCATCTTGGAAACAGAGGTGCTGCTGGCACACTGGACTGCTCTGAGTGGCCAGTGCCACCAGGTGACGTCAGAGACTCCTGCTGATAGGCTCCTTCAGGTGTTAGTAGCCTTTCCTCTCTCCTAGGTAGCCAAACCCTCTTTTCTGGCTATTTAGGGTCTCTGTCTCTGGGGAAACTTTAGATAACGAATGCATGAGCTCAGCTGAGTTCCTCTGCATCTCCCTCTTCACCTTCTGATAAGGAATCGACCGCTGACCGCGCTGGAAGCCTGCAAACCTGCAACATAGTAGCAAAGACGACTACTGCAACTCTGTAACGCTGATCCTGCCGCCTTCTCGACTGTTTTCCTGCTTGTGCATGCTGTGGGGGTAGTCTGCCTCCTCTCTGCACCAGAAGCTCCGAAGAAATCTCCCGTGGGTCGACGGAATCTTCCCCCTGCAACCGCAGGCACCAAAAAGCTGCATTACCGGTCCCTTGGGTCTCCTCTCAGCACGACGAGCGAGGTCCCTCGAATCCAGCGATGCTGTCCAAGTGACCCTTACAGTCCAGTGACTCTTCAGCCCAAGTTTGGTGGAGGTAAGTCCTTGCCTCACCTCGCTGGGCTGCATTGCTGGGAACCGCGACTTTGCAAGCTTCTCCGGCCCCTGTGCACTTCCGGCGGAAATCCTTCGTGCACAGCCAAGCCTGGGTCCACGGCACTCTAACCTGCATTGCACGACTTTCTAAGTTGGTCTCCGGCGACGTGGGACTCCTTTGTGCAACTTCGGCGAGCACTGTTTCACGCATCCTCGTAGTGCCTGTTTCTGGCACTTCTCCGGGTGCTACCTGCTTCAGTGAGGGCTCTTTGTCTTGCTCGACGTCCCTTCTCTCTGCAGGTCCAATTTGCGACCTCCTGGTCCCTCCTGTGCCCCAGCAGCGTCCAAAAACGCCAAACGCACGATTTGCGTGTAGCAAGGCTTGTTGGCGTCCATCCGGCGGGAAAACACTTCTGCACGACTCTCCAAGGCGTCGGAGATCCATCCTCCAAAGGGGAAGTCTCTAGCCCTTGTCGTTCCTGCAGTATTCACAGTTCTTCAGCCTAGTAAGAGCTTCTTTGCACCAACCGCTGGCATTTCTTGGGCATCTGCCCATCTCCGAGCTGCTTGTGACTTTTGGACTTGGTCCCCTTGTTCCACAGGTACCCTCAGTCAGGAATCCATCGTTGTTGCATTGCTGATTTGTGTTTTCCTTGCATTTTCCCTCTAACACGACTATTTTGTCCTTAGGGGAACTTTGGTGCACTTTGCACTCACTTTTCAGGGTCTTGGGGAGGGTTATTTTGCTAACTCTCACTATTTTCTAATAGTCCCAGCGACCCTCTACAAGGTCACATAGGTTTGGGGTCCATTCGTGGTTCACATTCCACTTTTGGAGTATATGGTTTGTGTTGCCCCATCCCTATGTTTCCCCATTGCATCCTATTGTAACTATACATTGTTTGCACTGTTTTCTAAGACTATACTGCATATTTTTGCTATTGTGTATATATATCTTGTGTATATTTCCTATCCTCTCACTGAGGGTACACTCTAAGATACTTTGGCATATTGTCATAAAAATAAAGTACCTTTATTTTTAGTATAACTGTGTATTGTGTTTTCTTATGATATTGTGCATATGACACTAAGTGGTACTGTAGTAGCTTCACACGTCTCCTAGTTCAGCCTAAGCTGCTCTGCTAAGCTACCATTATCTATCAGCCTAAGCTGCTAGACACCCTATACACTAATAAGGGATAACTGGGCCTGGTGCAAGGTGCAAGTACCCCTTGGTACTCACTACAAGCCAGTCCAGCCTCCTATATTGGTTGTGCAGCGGTGGGATTAGTGCTTTGAGACTACTTGCCACTCTTGTCATTGTACTTTTCATAAGAGAAAAATATACAAAACAAGGTCAGTATATATACACATAGCCAAAAAGTTTTGCATTTCCTCTTTTCACTCTTTTCTAAGTGCTGAAAAGTACTTCTAAACTTTCAAAAAGTTCTTAAAAGTTTAAAAAGTTTTTTCTGTCTTTCCAAAAAGTTCTGAAAACTTTTTTTTCTCTTTGTCTATCACTTTAACTCTCTCTAAAAAATGTCTGGCAGAGGCCAAAAAGTTGAACTGTCCAAACTTGCATATGATCACCTTAGCTGGAAAGGAGCAAGGAGTCTCTGCATAGAGAGAGGTTTGAGTGTAGGGAAGAATCCATCCTTAGAACTTAGAAATAGAGAGGGAAAGACAGAAGTTGGGTTTAGATACCCATGGTGGCAGCAGCAGTATTCCCCATAGTCATCCTGCAAAAGAGCATGATTCCAGGAATCTGCACAAGATAGTTCCCCCTTATAAGGAGGGGGATGACATTAACAAGTGGTTTGCTGCACTTGAGAGGGCCTGTGCTGTACAGGATGTCCCTCAAAGGCAGTGGGCTGCTATCCTATGGCTATCATTTAGTGGAAAAGGTAGGGATAGGCTCCTTACTGTGAAAGAAAATGATGCCAATAATTTTACAGTTCTTAAGAATGCACTCCTGGATGGTTATGGCTTAACCACTGAACAGTACAGGATAAAGTTCAGAGAGACCAAAAAGGAGTCTTCACAAGACTGGGTTGATTTCATTGACCATTCAGTGAAGGCCTTGGAGGGGTGATTACATGGCAGTAAAGTTACTGATTATGAAAGCCTGTATAACACAATCCTGAGAGAGCATATACTTAATAATTGTGTGTCTGATTTGTTGCACCAGTACCTGGTAGACTCTGATCTGACCTCTCCCCAAGAATTGGGAAAGAAGGCAGACAAATGGGTCAGAACAAGGGTGAACAGAAAAGTTCATACAGGGGGTGACAAAGATGGCAATAAGAAGAAAGATGGTGAAAAATCTCAAGATAAGCATGGGGATAAGGGTAAAACCAAAGATCCCACTTCAAATCTTAAACACTCTTCAGAGGGTGGGGATAAAACAAATTCTTCCTCTTCTTCCCAACCTGCACACATTAAAAAGCCTTGGTGCTTTGTGTGTAAAAACAGAGGCCATAGGCCAGGGGATAAGTCCTGTCCAGGTAAACCCCCTGAGCCTACCACCACTAATACATCAAGCTCTAGTGCCCCTAGCAGTAGTGGTACTAGTGGTGGGACTGCTGGCAACAGTCAAGCAAAGGGTGTAGTTGGGTTCACTTATGGGTCCATAGTGGAAACTGATGTAATCAGTCCCAAGACAGTTTCTGTCACACCTAGTGGCATTGGCCTTGCCACACTGGCTGCTTGTCCCCTTACAATGGATAAGTACAGGCAGACAGTTTCAATAAATGGTGTTGAGGCCTTGGCCTACAGGGACACAGGTGCCAGTTTCACTTTGGTGACTGAAAACCTAGTGCCTCCCGAACAACACATCATTGGACAACAGTATAAGATTATTGATGTCCATAACTCCACTAAGTTTCTTCCCTTAGCTATAATTCAGTTTAGTTGGGGTGGAGTTACTGGCCCTAAGCAGGTGGTGGTATCACCTAGCTTACCTGTAGACTGTCTCTTAGGTAATGACCTAGAGGCCTCAGGTTGGGCTGATGTAGAGTTTTATGCCCATGCAGCCATGCTGGGCATCCCTGAGGAATTGTTCCCTCTCATTTCAAGTGAAATGAAAAAGCAAAGGAGAGAAGGCCTGAAAACTCAGGATCCCTCTCCATCAACAGGTAAAAAGGGTATCACAGTATCCCCTAACCACCCTACCATTCAGGATACCATTCCTGTGGTGGGAGAAACCTCTCCTGGGGTGGCACCTGTTCCAAGGGAATCATCAGTTGGCAAAACTGTACTCCCTGAGGTGGAAGTACCTCTCTGTGGGATAACTAACATTGGTGAGAAAAAGAGCACCATTTTAGTTAACATGGAGCATCCCTCCAGCCCTCCCAGAGAAACTTTAGTGCAGAAACTCTGCACTGCCTCACAACACTTAGGACAGCATCCCTGCCCTAGTGTGGAGCTGATAGGACAGCATCCCTGCCCTGCTCCAACTCAAGAGAAACAGCATCCCTGTTCTCTCTTCCAGCCAAATGGACAAAGTTTTTGTCCAGCTATGGCTTTACTGAGACAGCATCCCTGTCTGGCATTTCCATCATTACAAATAGGTTCAGTGGATAATTCCCACTGCTCTAAACTAAAACTTACTGATAGAAACTCTGAAAATACATCTTCACATTGTTGGTTAGCTAAAAAACTTCAAACAGGGTGGTTTACATCCCCACAGGGAAGTAACCATATAGTGGATGATAAAGGGAGTAACCAGTCTATTGCAGAGCTACTCTCTACTTATCACCACTTAGACAATAAAGTCTCAACTGGCCAAGGTTAGCCTTATTGTCCTTCGTTTGGGGGGGGGTTGTGTGAGAAGGTAGCCTCTTTCTAGCCTTGTTACCCCCACTTTTGGCCTGTTTGTGAGTGTATGTCAGGGTGTTTGTCACTGTTTTCACTGTCTCACTGGGATCCTGATAGCCAGGCCTCAGTGCTCATAGTGAAAACACTATGTTTTCAGTATGGTTGTTATGTGTCACTGGGATCCTGCTGGTCAGGACCCCAGTGCTCATAGGTTTGTGGCCTATATGTATGTGTCACTGGGACCCTGTCACACAGGGCCCCAGTGCTCATAGGTGTGCATGTATATGTTCCCTGTGTGGTGCCTAACTGTCTCACTGAGGCTCTGCTAACCAGAACCTCAGTGGTTATGCTCTCTCATTTCTTTCCAAATTGTCACTGACAGGCTAGTGACCATTTTTACCAATTTACATTGGCTTACTGGAACACCCTTATAATTCCCTAGTATATGGTACTGAGGTACCCAGGGTATTGGGGTTCCAGGAGATCCCTATGGGCTGCAGCATTTCTTTTGCCACCCATAGGGAGCTCTGACAATTCTTACACAGGCCTGCCACTGCAGCCTGAGTGAAATAACGTCCACGTTATTTCACAGCCATTTTACACTGCACTTAAGTAACTTATAAGTCACCTATATGTCTAACCTTTACCTGGTAAAGGTTAGGTGCAAAGTTACTTAGTGTGAGGGCACCCTGGCACTAGCCAAGGTGCCCCCACATTGTTCAGAGCCAATTCACTGAACTTTGTGAGTGCGGGGACACCATTACACACGTGCACTACATATAGGTCACTACCTATATGTAGCTTCACCATGGTAACTCCGAATATGGCCATGTAACATGTCTATGATCATGGAATTGCCCCCTCTATGCCATCCTGGCATTGTTGGTACAATTCCATGATCCCAGTGGTCTGTAGCACAGACCCTGGTACTGCCAGACTGCCCTTCCTGGGGTTTCACTGCAGCTGCTGCTGCTGCCAACCCTTCAGACAGGCAGCTGCCCTCCTGGGGTCCAGCCAGGCCTGGCCCAGGATGGCAGAACAAAGAACTTCCTCTGAGAGAGGGTGTGACACCCTCTCCCTTTGGAAAATGGTGTGAAGGCAGGGGAGGAGTAGCCTCCCCCAGCCTCTGGAAATGCTTTGTTGGGCACAGATGTGCCCAATTCTGCATAAGCCAGTCTACACCGGTTCAGGGACCCCTTAGCCCCTGCTCTGGCGCGAAACTGGACAAAGGAAAGGGGAGTGACCACTCCCCTGACCTGCACCTCCCCTGGGAGGTGTCCAGAGCTCCTCCAGTGTGCTCCAGACCTCTGCCATCTTGGAAACAGAGGTGCTGCTGGCACACTGGACTGCTCTGAGTGGCCAGTGCCACCAGGTGACGTCAGAGACTCCTGCTGATAGGCTCCTTCAGGTGTTAGTAGCCTTTCCTCTCTCCTAGGTAGCCAAACCCTCTTTTCTGGCTATTTAGGGTCTCTGTCTCTGGGGAAACTTTAGATAACGAATGCATGAGCTCAGCTGAGTTCCTCTGCATCTCCCTCTTCACCTTCTGATAAGGAATCGACCGCTGACCGCGCTGGAAGCCTGCAAACCTGCAACATATTAGCAAAGACGACTACTGCAACTCTGTAACGCTGATCCTGCCGCCTTCTCGACTGTTTTCCTGCTTGTGCATGCTGTGGGGGTAGTCTGCCTCCTCTCTGCACCAGAAGCTCCGAAGAAATCTCCCGTGGGTCGACGGAATCTTCCCCCTGCAACCGCAGGCACCAAAAAGCTGCATTACCGGTCCCTTGGGTCTCCTCTCAGCACGACGAGCGAGGTCCCTCGAATCCAGCGATGCTGTCCAAGTGACCCCCACAGTCCAGTGACTCTTCAGCCCAAGTTTGGTGGAGGTAAGTCCTTGCCTCACTTCGCTGGGCTGCATTGCTGGGAACCGCGACTTTGCAAGCTTTTCCGGCCCCTGTGCACTTCCGGCGGAAATCCTTCGTGCACAGCCAAGCCTGGGTCCACGGCACTCTAACCTGCATTGCACGACTTTCTAAGTTGGTCTCCGGCGACGTGGGACTCCTTTGTGCAACTTCGGCGAGCACCGTTTCACGCATCCTCGTAGTGCCTGTTTCTGGCACTTCTCCGGGTGCTACCTGCTTCAGTGAGGGCTCTTTGTCTTGCTCGACGTCCCTTCTCTCTGCAGGTCCAATTTGCGACCTCCTGGTCCCTCCTGTGCCCCAGCAGCGTCCAAAAACACCAAACGCACGATTTGCGTGTAGCAAGGCTTGTTGGCGTCCATCCGGCGGGAAAACACTTCTGCACGACTCTCCAAGGCGTCGGAGATCCATCCTCCAAAGGGGAAGTCTCTAGCCCTTGTCGTTCCTGCAGTATTCACAGTTCTTCAGCCTAGTAAGAGCTTCTTTGCACCAACCGCTGGCATTTCTTGGGCATCTGCCCATCTCCGAGCTGCTTGTGACTTTTGGACTTGGTCCCCTTGTTCCACAGGTACCCTCAGTCAGGAATCCATCGTTGTTGCATTGCTGATTTGTGTTTTCCTTGCATTTTCCCTCTAACACGACTATTTTGTCCTTAGGGGAACTTTGGTGCACTTTGCACTCACTTTTCAGGGTCTTGGGGAGGGTTATTTTGCTAACTCTCACTATTTTCTAATAGTCCCAGCGACCCTCTACAAGGTCACATAGGTTTGGGGTCCATTCGTGGTTCACATTCCACTTTTGGAGTATATGGTTTGTGTTGCCCCATCCCTATGTTTCCCCATTGCATCCTATTGTAACTATACATTGTTTGCACTGTTTTCTAAGACTATACTGCATATTTTTGCTATTGTGTATATATATCTTGTGTATATTTCCTATCCTCTCACTGAGGGTACACTCTAAGATACTTTGGCATATTGTCATAAAAATAAAGTACCTTTATTTTTAGTATAACTGTGTATTGTGTTTTCTTATGATATTGTGCATATGACACTAAGTGGTACTGTAGTAGCTTCACACGTCTCCTAGTTCAGCCTAAGCTGCTCTGCTAAGCTACCATTATCTATCAGCCTAAGCTGCTAGACACCCTATACACTAATAAGGGATAACTGGGCCTGGTGCAAGGTGCAAGTACCCCTTGGTACTCACTACAAGCCAGTCCAGCCTCCTACAATTGTGCATAGCTTGTGTTTTTTGCCTAGAAAGGTCTATGGTCACTGAAGTAAGTCCTTTCTTTCTCCACATAAATTGTTCCAATCTTTTCCATCAAACTGGTATTGACAAAATTATCAGGCTCCCCTAGCTTCACACAGCACAGAGCTTCACTTAGTCACAGGATAACATGCGCTAGGAGTGGGCAGGGCTAAGGTATTGCGGACAGGCCAATGCCCTGCTTTTTGTGGACCTAGTTAACATTTCCCCTACCTATTGAAATGATGAGTCTTTGATATTATGATGGTGGTAAACCAATGTGACTGTGTTTGTCTTAAACGTTGAATGTTGTATTTTGTCAATGTTTAATGTTTTAATGAAGAAATTGCTGATTTGCACAAATTGTTGTTTGATGCTAAAGTAAGGTTCGCTATTTTGCCTCCAAATTTCTAAATTCCCATGAGTTAACAATTGCACTTTTTCCTAGGATGGTGACTCTTCATGCATTTGTTTGTTGAATGTTTATTTTGATGCGTCTGTGAATAACACTGAGCTCATTAGATATAGGAATCCCTGTGTGTATATACTCCCTAACCAGATCAGAATTGGTAAATCCCTTGTGTATATAGTTCCTATTACTGGAGAGATCTAGTAATACTCTTGTACATATTTTCCTGTCACCCAAGTACAATTTAGAAACTCATAAAGTTAGCAACTTAAGAAAGAAAACCCTATAAAAGTAGAGCGCTAGCCCTTACATAACTTAATAATCCCCTAAAGAACGTTCCCTGAAAATACTACCAAACACCGCCATAGATCACCTATAGAACACATGCTGAGTAAGTTCCCCAGTCAGGCCAAAAAGCTTAGCAAACTCTGCCACGAGTTACATGCACATACTAAGGGCCTTATTTATACTTTTTGGTGCAAAACTGCACTAACGCAGTTTTGCACCAAAACGTTTTGCACCGGCTTGCACCATTTTTTAGCACCAGCTGGGCACCATATTTATGGAATGGTGCAAGCCGGTGTAAAGGGTAGGCTAGCGTAAAACAAAATGACATTAGGCAGGTTAGGGTCAAAATAAATGACTCTAACCAGATTAGCGTCATTTTTTAACGCTAAGGGGCATATTTAAACTCTGCACTGAATTAGCGTCCTTTTTTTTACTCTAATTCGGTGCAAAGCTAACTCCATATTTATACTTTGGTGCTAGACCCATCTAGCGCCAAATTTATGGAGTTAAGGTAATTTTTTGGAAGTGGAAACCTACCTTGCCTTAATGAGATGCAAGGTAGGCGTTCCCGTGCAAAAAATAACTCTATGGCCTGAACGCCATATTTATACTCAAATGCAAAAATGATGCAAGAGAGGGGTCAAAAAATGGTGCAAAGCTTGCTTTGCCCCATTTTTTAAAGCCTGGATCAGGGCAGGCGTTAGGGGACCTGTGGGCCTATTTCCATGGTGGAACACCATGGAATAAGCCCACAGGGGCCCTTCCCAAGCCCCAGGGGCACCCCCACCCAAACCAGAGGGACTGCGGAGGATGGGGGACCCCATCCCAGGTAAGTACAGGTAAGATTGCATTTTATTTTTGAAAGTGCCATAGGGGGCCCTGAAATGGGCCCCCATACATGGCACAGGGTGCAATGGCCATGCCCAGGGGACGCTTGTCCTCTGTGCTGGCCATTGGGGTGGTGGGCATGACTCCTGCCTTTTCTAAGGCAGGAGTCATGTGGCATGGTAGGTTTAGTACTATGAAATGACGCTAATCTGGTTAGAGTCATTTTTTTTTTACTCCAACCTGCCTAAAGTCATTTTTTTTTACTCTAGCCTACCCTTTGCACCAGCTTGCACCAGGCTATAAATATGGTGCCCGGCTGGTGCACAGAAATGGTGCAAGCCTGTGCTAAACTTTTTTGTGCAAAACTGAGTTAGTGCAGTTTTGCACCAAAAAGTATAAATAAGGGCCAATATTTTGTAAGTTTGCGCCACTTTTGTGTAAAAAAATCACGTTAATGCGGCGCACAAAAAAAGTATAAATCAGGGCCTTGTACTCCATATTTATACTTTGGAGACAGGTGTGAAGTAAGAACGGAGAGAAAGAGAGCACTCTGGAAGCCCAGTTAACGAGCTGAGTAGCAGGCCCTTCACCTGAGGAGAGAGGGAGTAGGCACAGAGCCTGGGTCATGGAAGAATCATTAGCAGGAGGTCACTCCCCAGAGAGCAGCGTTGGAGTGCGACTGAGATGGAAGCCTTTCTGTGTTCTGGTCTCTGAAGAAGTTGAGACCATACTTGTTTGGTTCTCACTTCTTTGTACAAACTGACCACAGGCCTCTCAGATGGCTAATGTAAATGAAAGGGTGAAATCATAAAATATTGAGATGGTCCATCTCCCTACAGAGTATGGACCTTACAGTGGAACACAGACCAGGGACTCGCCATGCCAGTTCAGGTGGCCTTTCCTGGTTTTTCCACTTAGACAATGAAAACTCTCTTGGGAACAGTTAGGGGCATATTTATACTCCGTTTGCGCCAAATTAGTGTCGTTTTTTTCGACGCAATTTCGGCGCAAAACTAACGCCATATTTATACTTTGGCGTTAGACGCGTCTAGCGCCAAAGTATGGGCAAATAGCGTCATTTTTTTGCGTGAACGCCTTCCTTGCATTAATGAGATGCAAGGAAGGCGTTCCCGTCTAAAAAAATGACGGCGACGCAAATGCGTCGTATTTATACTCCCGGGCAAAAATCACGCCCGGGAGTTGGCGGGTCAAAAAACCCCGCATTTGCGCCACTATTTAACGCCTGGGTCAGGGTAGGCGTTAAGGGGCCTGTGGGCTCAAAATGATCCCAGAGGTGCCCTCCCCTGCCCCCAGGGACCCCCCCTGCCACCCCTGCCCACCCCAGGAGGACACTCAAGGATGGAGGGACCCACCCCAGGGACATTCAGGTAAGTTCAGGTAAGTATAATTTTTTATTTTTGTTAAATTTTTTTGGTGGCATAGGGGGGCCTTATTTGTGCCCCCTACATGCCACTATGCCCAATGACCATGCCCAGGGGACATAAGTCCCCTGGGCATGGCCATTGGGCAAGGGGGCATGACTCCTGTCTTTACTAAGACAGGAGTCATTTAAATGGCGCCTGGGCGTCGAAAAAAATGGCGCAAATCGGGTTGAGGCGATTTTTTTGCCTCAACCTGACTTGCCCCATTTTAAGACGCCCTAACGCCATTTTCCCCCTACGCCGGCGCTGCCTGGTCTACGTGGTTTTTTTCCACGCACACCAGGCAGCGCCGGTCTGCTAGCGCCGGCGAACGCCATTCCATAAATACGGCGCCCGCATGGCGCTTCAGAATGGCGTTAGACGGCGCTAAATTTTTTGACGCTAAACTGCGTTAGCGCAGTTTAGCGTCAAAAAGTATAAATATGGGCCTTAGTCTCATTCCACTAGAGTGATGGGGGTTGTGTAGGAAAGTGCCCTTTTTTACATGGCCACCCCTACTTTTGCCCAGTGGTACTGAGGTTTTTCGACTGAGGTGCACTGGGTTCCTTCTAAGCAGGTCCCCAGTGCCACTGCTCTTTCCCTAAAAATAGGTAACAATGTGTACAATTAGCACACTCCTTTACTGTGTAACTACCTAGTAAGTGGTACCACTAGTACATAGGCCATGAGTTTGGGGAGAGGGACCCCAAGGGCTGCAATACATATTGTGCCACCCTCAGAGGCCTCCCCTAAAACAAGATGCATGCAGCTGCCACCGCAGTCTGCGTGTCCTGGTGCAAGCCAGGCGAAAGCACGACATGGCACATTACTGATGTACCATGTCACCATCACTGCATCTGAATGTATGTAAGTCACCCCTACAGAAGGTCTGGAAGCCCTGAGGTGGGGTGCATTATACTTGATGTGTTGTCCTATCTTCATGAGCAGATATGACCCTGGGATGCCCAGCCCCATTGCAGATCATTGCAAGGTATGTGCTAGCCACTCGACCTCCTGAGTGACTCATTCACATTATGGCTTAACTGAAACCTATGTTGTTTGGTATCAAACACCTATCTTAAAATGTCCAGGCTGATGGCAGGCTCAGATTTATTATGACATGCAACCAGAGTGCACCTTAGAGGTACCCTCTGAACCCCACTAGTCTCCGAGTATACTGGCTGACTGGTCTCGACCAGCCTGCCACCCCAGGCAGGTTTTTGACCCCCTGGAGGTGAGAGCCCACACTTCTAGAGGCCTAAAACAAAGCCTGTTCTGGATGGAGATGTTGTCACCTACTCCAGCAGGATGGCTTGCAGATCTGCATACTAAGGCCAGGGTCTTCACAGGCCCTGCCACCTTTGGTATGCAATCCCTTGCTCCCCAGCCCTGGGTGTAGCCATCCCCTGCCCTGAAGCCTACTTGCCACCAGGACAGGCAGGAAAATTAGCTGGTCAGTAGGTGTGTACCACCTCTGGGCTAACCACACCCCTAAGATGGGCAACCCGAGGTGGAGATTCGAGGAAGGGTTCAACCATCTTGTTTCTGGTTGGAACAAGCCTTCTGGGATAGAAATATGCCAACTCCCCTCGGGAAGTTGTCATACAGGGGGTGTAGGCATCGCAAGGTTAAGAGTATCCAATTAGTTGCTATACTACACACCCCCTAAACACCACTAAATACCCCTAAATTCAGTATTTAGGTGGCTCCCTGACACCAGAAGACAGATTCACTGGACCCAAGAAGTAGAAGTACACCAAGGAGCCTCCAGAAGCAAGAACAGAGGAGCAGCTACTGGCTTGGCACCAACACTGCCAGGCTGCCTGCATTCCTCCACTATTGCACCAAAGATGACTTGTCCTTCAAATGCTCTGCCTCCAGAAGCCTAGGTGGACTGCCTGCACTTCAGGAAGCACCAGGATCCCCCGTGGAGTAGTGGAGCTACTTCCCTGAACCCAGCAGGCACCCAAGAAGACTCCAAAGCGCCAAAACCCTGGAAAGAACCACTGCACCCCCGCCCCCTAGCCCGAGTCGAAGTGAGCCAATGGTGCCAGCATGGTCCCCTGGCTCTCCAGGACATGAGCCCACCTTGAGTGACTCAACAGTGGGCTCCCTGATGCCACCTGCAGCTTCTTTGTGCAGGCCCTCCTCTACCACAACTGTCTCCGGTGATAAAAGACCCAAAATCTCAGATCACCTCTGCACCCAACCAGCTTTAACTTATGAGAAGAGGACCAAAGGTGTCCCTATGTCCTCGAGCATCACAAGACTTGAGCCCCTTGTTGGTTCAGTCAGACTGGTCCTCCAGTCTCCACGTGCAGCCTCTTTTCTCCAGGACCGTTTTCAATGGAAAACCAATGGGGCACCCGACATCGAAAAGCATCTCTGCGCCTGAATGCTGTAGAGCTTCCTAAATTGACCTGTTGGTGCTGTCTTGGACATATCCTTGTACTTACCTTAACTCCTCAAGACTGGTCCTGTAAGTCGCTGTTGAGTACCCATATGCAATATGTGTGTTTTACTCCATAGGATTGCATTACTGCTCAAAAGACACTTGAAGTATTTCATTTGTTTACCGCAAACTACATCAGTATTTATTTTGGTAAGAGTATTCTGGTGTTGAAACATAATGTAAACAAAGTATCTATTTTCTAAACAATTGGTCCCGAGTTCCTTCTTGAGCATGTGTCTCATTTATTGCCTCTGTGAGTACAACAAATGCTCAGCACTACCCTCCGATAAACCAAACTGCTCGCCCACACTACCACAAAGGAGAGCTTTTGGGATTGTCATTTGTAGTCCTGTAAACCAGTAAGGGTCACCTGGACTATCTGCATGGTGCCCACATACATTGGTGCACTACATAGATGGTCAGCTTCCTACAGGGTGGAGTCACAATGCAGAAAATTCCAATTTTATGAAATTGGCATTTTCATGTCCTACCCATTTGGTGCCTGCAGCCTGTATCCTGGGTCACATGACTAGATGGAGCTGGTAGTTGGTCTTTGTGGTGGTCTTTGGGTGCTGTCAGGATGGGCTCTCTCTGTGAGAATGAAGGAGAGGAGCTGTCACCCACCACACTTGCACATCGCAATGTCTGCCTCAGTACAACTCAAAAAGGGTTATATACTAGTCTTTTGTGCCCCTAGACAAGCTGGGGTCGGGGCAAGGAGGCAGGAAATTCCAGAGACCTCAGTATGTGGGAGTACACAAAATATTTCTCCCTCTTCACAGTAAGCACCAGGTATAAATAGTGGACACTCCGACCCAACTCTTCATATCACTTCTGGACCTGTGGACTCTGCTAGGAAGAAGAAATGACCTGCTGTGAAGTCTACCCTGCTGACCTGCTTGCTGACCCAGGATTCCTTTGCTGCCCAGGGCCGGTTGTTGCAGCACCAGGACTCTTCTGCTGCTGTGAGCTGCTCTGCTGAATCCAGCATGCCTGTGTGAGAAAGGGCTTTTTTGCATGGTTAGCCCTCCACTTTTTGCCTGGGAATGTGCTGTGGGCCCCTGCTGAACAGTTTCCTAGAGCCAGATATCTTTCCCCCAAAACTGTACTATGTATAGGCACATCAGTCACCCCTGTAAGTCCCTAGTAAATGGTACCCCTGGTATCCAGGGCATGGGTACAGAAGAGGACCCCCCAGAGCAGCATCATCAATTGTGCCACTCTGAGAGGCCCCACAACAGCCTCATGCAGACTGCCATTGCCACTTGCCAAGTGTGCCCTGTCCACTAACACTACGTGCATTATAGGTAAGTCACCCCTCTGGCAGGCCTTGCAGCCCTAAGGCAGGGTGCACTATATTGCATTTGTGGGCATATGTGTGCATGAGCAAATATGCCCCTGCTCTGCATTGACCAAACCTAAAGGCATAGTAAGTGTAGAGAGAAGCCATAGCAAATCTATGTGCTGGACACAGAACAGTACGAGTTCCCCAGCTACATGATGGCTACCCTGAACCCTGGATTCTTTGGTATTAAACAACTGAGAATAATAAATCCTCACTGGTGTCAGTGCTGGATTTGTTATACCATGTACCCAGGGGCCACCTTAGAAGTGCCCCTGTAAAGCCCACACCACCCTGACAAAGGTGCTGGCTAGTCAAACCTGCCTGTCACCACCAGGCACGATTCTGGATCCCTAGGGTGAGAGCTTCTGCTCTTTGGGACCAGAGATGGCCCACAGGACATCTCCACGACCTCGATCTGGAAACAAAAGGTGACACTTGGGAGAGCATTGCCTAATTTTATATGTAATTTTAAAGTTTTCTTCCATTGATTCCCATGTGCACAGAAACAATACATTTTCTAAACTTTGAAAAATCATAACTTAAAGTGTACATACCCAATTTTGATGATCTTGGTCTTAAATATTTCCTAAAATTCTGAAGTATTTTCGTAACTTGGTCTTGAGTTATTTTTTGGAGCATGTGTCCACATTTATTGATACTGTAAGTACAACAAATGCTTACCACATCTCCTGGATTAGTTTAACTGCTTGACCAAGCTACCACAAAAATAGAGCATTAGGTGATCTATTTTTGCCTCTGGATACCAGGGTGTGGTTGCCCGGACTTTCTACATAGTGTACATCGCTTATTCACAGTATATAATGAACCAGGCTCCTTCAGCCTGTGAGGACCCAGAATTCCAGGAAATCTCCGATGGCCAGTTGGCTGGGCCCCTGTTCAAGTCACTGGACATACCAAGCTTCTTCAACACGCATCGCCACACAGCATGATGCAGCCCACCATCGACTCCGGCCAGTGTGATGCAGCTCGTTCTCGATGCCGACGAATCACTTTGCAAGCCCTCACAAGCACTGACAGCTTCTTCAAAGCTGCCCGGTGCTGACACTCACCCAGCGCAGCGCATCTCACCCACTGTGCCGACCGATCGCACTGCAAGTCTCTCTAAGTCCCACCGGATTTGGACTCCGTTGCTGCGTGATGCATCTTGACGCCGCACCTCACACTGCAGCTCCTAGTTAGCGCATTTGATGCCGGCTGGCGCATCTCAATGCAAGAACGTGACATCTTGATGCCCAGGCCCACAAGGTTCTTTCTCAGCTGCCTAAACTCAGTCCTGTATCCAGCATGTGCTCAACCTGAATTAGTGAAATGGACCCAGCCTACCCATACCAGATAACCATGGTTGGTGCTCATTGAGATGATACGTTATGTTGTAAGAATGGAATGCAGGTGTAGAATGTAAGATGATGGAATTCCCTCAAAGGAATGTAGAATGAAGATGGAAAGGAAATCGAGAGTACAGTTAGCTGGTAGATGAGGGAAGAGTAGGAATCACCAAACATCTCACAAAAAGACTGCAAAATCATGTAGAATGCAGCAGCGAGACTCATCCTCAACCTCCCACGCCTGGCTCACATCACACCACACCTGAGGGAGCTTCACTGGCTCCCAATACACAAGCACCCAGAGTTAAAGCTACTCACTCACACATACTAAGCACTTCACAACACATGTCCAGAATACCTGAACCACTGCATACACTTCCATCAACCAATGAGACACCTCCTCTCAGCCGGACTCTCGCTAGCACACGTCTCACGCATTCACAGAAGCAGAACCGGAAATCGCGCCTTCTCTTGCATCTCTCCTAAAACATGAAACGACCTCCAACTACACGCCACAGCCTCCTCCTTGCTTCTTGAGTTCCACAAGAACCTGAAGGCCTCGCTCTTCGAGTAGGCCTCTCCTTGCTCCCGGGACTAAGCAGCACAGAGCAATATCTGAATTAAGGATCAGAAAATTAGAGAGAGAAATTAGAAAAGACAATGATATATCAAGAGAAGACTTTGAGGACTTAACTGCGGCATTAAAAGAGATGGCTACTCAAATGACACAAGAGCCTGCTTCTCACAGGTGTCTACAGAGGCACACCAACAACATCTGCAAACATATGGACGTTCAATGGAGAGGTAGCCTACAGTGACATCAGCAATGTGTAGTACAGCTAAGTTAGTACCCCTCAGTGGTGATGCTACAAAGAGCCTTGGACCAATGCCCTTGAAGAAATGTAAACTGCTGGTGTTAGAAACAGGCCACCAGGGTCTGTTGGTGAAACTGAGGAGGGCTCAAGGATGAACTGTATGCCCATGGGTGTGCCTGCTACATCTATGAACAATAGAAGTGACAGTCTTGAAGGGCAAGGAAGGCACAACCAGAATTTTCTACAAAGGCAATTAGTGGAACACAGCAAATGCACAAATTGCTTCATAAATTATGGACACACTTATGATGTATAAAATAATAATTGTTTAAATGTATTTCTGATTACTAGTGTATATATTGTGCAGTTTACTTACCTCCTAAGGGAGTATAGTCTCCAAAGTATTTTTGCCCTTGTATCACTAAAATAAAGTACCTTTATTTTTAATAACACTGAGTATTGTCTTTCTTGTGTGTGAGTACTGTGTCACTACAGTGGTATTGCTAGAGCTTTGCATGTCTCCTAGTTCATCCTTGGCTGCTCTGCCTACAGCTACCTCTAGACAGCCTGGCTTCTGGACACTGACTACATTTCACTAATAAGGGATAACTGGACCTGGTATAAGGTGTAAGTACTTCTGGTACCCACTACAAACCAGGCCGGCCTCCTACGCCCACTGCTCCTTGCGCAGGTGTCACACATAGACCCATTGCTCCTTGTGCACATTTCATTCACACATCCACTGCTCCTCATGCAGGTGTCACACATGCACCCACTGCTCTTTGTGTAGGTGTCAGACACCCACCGCTCCTTGTGTGGGTGTCACTTACACACCCACTGCTCCTCATGCAGGTGATACACACACCCACTGCTCCTCGTGCAGGTGTCACTAACACACCCACTGCTCCTCGTTAATGTGTCACACAGCATTGCTCCCTGTGCACATTTCAGTTACACACCCACTGCTCTTCATGCAGGTGTCACTTACACACCCACTGCTCCTCATGCAGGTGTCACACATACACCCACTGCTCCTCGTGCAGGTGTCACTTACACACCCACTGCTCCTTGTGCAGGTGTCACACACACACCCACTGCTCCTCGTTCATGTGTCACCCTATGCACACATCACTCATACACCCACTGCTCCTCATGCAGGTGTCACACACACATCCACTGTTCCTCGTGCAGGTGTCACACACCCACTGCTCCTCATGCAGGTGTCACACATATGCCCATCATTCCTTGTTCACATATCGTTTACACTACACAACCACTGTATCTCCTGCAGGTGTCATGTGCACACGTGCTGCTTCTGTTGTAGGTGTCACTTGCACACCCACTGCTCCTCTTGCAGATGTCAACACACACACCCATCAACCCATGTGCACATTTCACTCACATATCCACTGCTCCTTGTGCAGGTGTCACACACGCACCCACTGGTCTTCGTGCAGGTGTCACACACCTACTGCTCCTCATGCAAGTGTCACTTACACACCCCTTGCTCCTTGTTCATGTGTCATACACCATCAAACCCTGCGCACATATCACTCACACACCCACCGCTACTCATGCTGGTGTCACTAACACACCCACTGCTCCTCTTGTAGGTGTCACTTACACACCTACTGCTCCTCGTGCAGGTGTCAAACATGCACCCATCACTCCTTGTGCACATTTCAATCACATATCCACTGCTCCTCGTGCAGGTGTCAGGCATGCACCCGCTGCTCTTTGTGTAGGTGTCACACACCCAATGCTCCTCTTGCAGATGTCACTTACACACCCACTGCTCCTCAGGCAGGTGACACACACCCACTGCTCCTCGTGCAGGTGTCACTTACACACCCACTGCTCCTTGTTCATGAGTCACACAGCATCGCTTCCTGTGCACATTTCACTTACACACCCACTGCTCTTCATGCAGGTGTCACTTACACACCCCCTGCTCCTTGTGCAGGTGTCACACACCCACTGCTCCACATTCATGTGTCACACACCATTGCTCCCTGTGCACATATCACTCATAAACCCACTGCTCCCCATGCAGAGTTAGTAAAATGCCAGCCAGGACTGTGTATGTGAATCAATTGCTACCTTTTGAGAATGTTCAACTTGTGCACATGAAATATTTTAGGCATCTTCCCGTAAGAGGGAAACTGTGCTTCACCTTTAAACCTGTTGCAAATGTTTCTATTGTTGTGGACAGGAGATGTGTAACTTCGACAGAGACATTGCAGCCCCAGCCGGGGCCTCCCAGTAGATTGACTGGCTCTGCCTGTGTGCTGGAGAGGGAGGGGGTTCACCTGAATGAGGGGTTAATGGGAGGTGCAGCTTTTACAAGATGGGGTTGAATCCTCTGTGGAGATCTCACTAGCATCTGTGAGCAAGAAGGAGGTGGCCAGAGACTCCCTAAGGCAGAGCAGGCCCTTGCTTGGATAGCACCTTGGGTGTAAAAAAAACTACACCCTCGCTACTGCATGTGAATAAAATTAAATGAAGCTACAGGGGCCCATTTTGTGTTCAGAGGTCTGTCATTGGGTCTTAACACATACATCTTTCACCATCCCTAACTCATCTGATCCCATCACACTGTGGTGCCAGGTTGTTGGTGGGGCTGAAGGGGTTATTGGTGCGTGGCAGTCGGGGGTGACAGGGTGTGGAAGGAAGGGGATTAATGGGTTTTTAAAACTAGCACCTGAAGTGAATAAAAATAATTGAAACAGTTTATTCTGTAACCACTGGGGCCAAATGTAATGGATGAACTGTTTGGATGACCTTAATGCAGATAGCTTCCTGCGCCCCTCTGGAAGTTGGTGCCCTGGGGTTGGCTTAAAGCTGGCCCTGCCCCATGGAAGGAGTCATGGCTGTGGGTCTGTGGGGGGGATAGTAATGAAAGTGTCACCTCCTCCAGCACCCACCTGTACCCCTGTCAGCCTACACCTGAGGCTGGGCCTGTATCTGGACTATGAAGGGGTGCAGCTGCCCATGTACAATGCAGACACCTTGGAGCATCTCTACACCTTCAGTAACACCTTCCCCTGGGGCTGCAACCCCACGTCTGGGCTGAGACATGGACAGACCGGAGCCTGATGTAATACATGAGTTCCCTTCTTCCTCCCTCATCAGGTGCTGGTCCCCTGCTTTCAGTTGGTGACAGGCCTCTCTGGGTAGAAGCTGCAGCCCTCAGACCCCCTGACAGGGTGCAACCCCTATTTTAGTTATTAGGGGAGGCTGACCTGCCTCTGTCTCTGAGGGGTGAGAGGGTGCTGTTGCGTGGAGGGTAAGTTTTGGCTTTAGACGGATGGACTTGAGTGTCACTGGCCACTGGCTAAATAGCAGAGATTATGAACAGGTGACTAATGTAGGAGGCTAGCCTGGCTTATAGTGGGTACCTGATGGTACTTACACCTTGTGCCAGGTCCAGTTATCCCTTATTAGTAGATTAGTAGTGTTCTAGCAGCGTATGCTGATAGAGGTAGCTTATGCTGAACTAGGAGACATGCAAAGCTCCTACTATACCACTTATGTCATGTAGCACTATATCATAAAAATCTCAATACTCAGAGTTACTAAAAACAAAGGTACTTTATTTTAGTGACAATATGCCAAAAATATCTCAGAGGATATACTCCCTTAGGAGGTAAGTAAAATACACAAAATATACACACAAAACAAAATCAGGTAAGTAAACAGTTAGAAAAGTAGTGCAAACACTGTAGCATACAATAGGATGCAATAGGCCTAGGGGCAACACAAACCATATACTAAGAAAGTAGAATGCGAACCACTTAGGGACCCCAGGCCTAGTGTAGTGTGTACCCCACCCCTAGACCCTGAAAAGTAGGAGTAAAGTTACCCTACTTCCCCAGAAACACACTAAAGTTGTGATAGGAGATTCTGCAAGGACAACAACTGACTGCAAAGCACCGAAGATGGATTCCTGGACCTGAAAACCTGTAAAGGAAGGGGACCAAGTCCAAGAGTCACGAAAGTGTCCGGGGGGCAGGAGCCCACTAAACCTCGGATGAAGGTGCAAAATGGCTGCCTCCGGGTAGAAGAAGCTGGAGATTCTGCAACAACAGAAAATGCTAGGAACTTCTCCTTTGCACAGAAGATGTCACACGGCGTGCTTGAGAATGCAGCATTGTTTTCATGCAGAAAGACCACAGACAAGGCTTGCTAGCTGCAAAGGTCACAGTTGAAGAAAATGGACGCTGCACGGGCCCCGGAAGGACCAAGAGGTCGCCCCTTGGAGGAGGAGACAGAGGGGGGCGCTCAGCAGCACAGAGAGCCCATGCAGAAGTAGGCAGCACCCGCAGAAGCACTTGAACAGGCGATCAAGAGAACTGAGAACAGCAGTTGTCTCAACACTACAAAGGAGGGTCTCATGAAGCCGGTGGTCAACTCAGCGAGTTGAGCAATGCAGGACGGAGTGCTGGGGACCTGGGCTGTGCTGTGCACAAAGGATTCCTTGCAAAAGTGCACAGAAGCCCGAGCAGCTGCAGTTCACACACTACAAAGGATTACTGTCTAGCATGGGGAGGCAAGGACTTACCTCCTCTAAATTTGGACTGTCGGGCTCACTTGGATCCAGCTCCTGTGTTCCAGGGACCACGCTCGTCAAGATGAGAGGGGACCCAGAGGACCGGTGAAGCAGAAGTTTGGTGCCTGCGTTAGCAGGGGGAAGATTCCATCGACCCACAGGAGATTTCTTATTGGCTTCCAGTGCAGGGTGAAGGCAGACAGCCCTCAGAGCATGCACCACCAGGAAACAGTTGAGAAAGCCTGCAGGATTAGGTGCTACAATGTTGCTGGTACTCTTCTTGCTACTTTGTTGCGGTTTTGCAGGCATCCTAGAGCAGTCAGCGGTCGATCCTTGGCAGAAGTCGAAGAGGGAGATGCAGAGGAACTCTAGTGAGCTCTTGCATTCGTTATCTGACGAGAAACCCACATGAGAGACCCTAAATAGCCCTCAGAGGAGGATTGGCCACCTAGCCAGGTAAGCACCTATCAGGAGGGGTCTCTGACGTCACCTGCTGGCACTGACCACTCAGAGGCCTCCATTGTGCCATCACACCTCTGCATTCAAGGTGACCGAGGTCTGGGACACACTGGAGGAGCTCTGGGCACCACCCTGGGGTGGTGATGGACAGGGGAGTGGTCACTCCCCTTTCCTTTGTGCAGTTTCGCGCCACAGCAGGGGCTGGGGGATCCCTGAACCGGTGTAGACTGGCTTATGCAAGAAGGGCACCATCTGTGCCCTTCAAAGCATTTCCAGAGGCTGGGGGAGGCTACTCCTCCCCAGCCCTTAACACCTATTTCCAAAGGGAGAGGGCGTAACACCCTCTCTCAGAGGAAATTCTTTGTTCTGCCTTCCTGGGACTGGGCTACCCAGACCCCAGGAGGGCAGAAGCCTGTCTGTGGGTTGGCAGCAGCGGTAGCTGCAGAGAAAACGCCAGAGAGCTAGTTTGGCAGTACTCGGGGTCCATGCTGGAGCCCCAGGGATGCATGGGATTGGCACCCCAATACCAGAGTTGGCATGGTAGGACAATTCCATGATCTTAGACATGCTACATGCACATATTCGGAGTTACCATTATGAAGCTACATATAGATATTGACCTATATGTGGTGCACACGTTTAATGGTGTCCCTGCACTCACAAAGTCCGGGGAAATAGCCCTGAACTATGTGGGGGCACTTTGGCTAATGCCAGGGTGCCCTCACACTTAGTAACTCTGCACCTAACCTTCACCAAGTGAGGGTTAGACATATAGATGACTTATAAGTTACTTAAGTACAGTGTAAAATGGCTGTGAAATAACATGGACATTATTTCACTCCGGCTGCAGTGACAGTCATGTGTAAGAATAGCCTGAGCTCCCTATGGGTGGCAAAAGAAATGCTGCAGCCCATAGGGATCTCCTGGAACCCCAATACCCTGGGTACCTAGGTAACATATATTAGGGAATTATAAGGGTGTTCCAGTGTGCCAATCAGAATTGGTAAAAATGGTCACTAGCCTGCAGTGACAGTTTTAAAAGCAGAGACAGCATAAGCACTGAGGTTCTGGTTAGCAGAGCCTCAGTGACACAATTAGGCACCACACAGGGAACACATTCAGGCCACAAACTATGAGCACTGGGGTCCTGGCTAGCAGGATCCCAGTGAGATAGGCAAAGACAAAACGACACAGAAGTAAAAATGGTGGTAACATGCCAGGCAAGATGGTACTTTCCTAAAACTCAAAAAGAGAACACATTTTAAAAATACTTATTATCACTAATACCCCCATAATCCTTCAACCAGAACTACATCCCGCATTGGTGGAGTCTCCACCTAGGGGACATGAGTAAAGTTGCTACTCGTCACTTTACCTTTGTGAATACCAAACAAAGGTAAACAAAAGTCTAAGTTTACCTTAGTGTATAGGGCCCCCATTGTGTGACCATGGGTGCCCTTTGCAGATGTACGTCACTCTGGCATGGGGGCCTTGCTTCTTTGAGGTGCAATGTACCACATCCTCCACCCGGGACTCTCATGTCGCATGAGTGGCTTGTGGTCATATTTACACCTGGTTGAGTAGCTGTTCCAGTCAGTGAAATCCCACAAGCCAGACTTCATGGACCAAGCAACTATATGACCCAGTGAGTGAAATGTGATTGATGGTGTGCTGATTAGACAAGTATACTATTCAGCCGTGAGCACCCTTGTGACTCTAACCTGCTGTGAAGGAAGCTGCTCCATTTCGCATCTTGACACTTGGGGCCAGATTCATCAAATGTTGACACAGCGCAACACAGCAACTAACTTGCTGCGCTATGCCATGTCAAATGGAGAGGGCAGGAATGCACAATATCTATCAAGATATGGCATATTCCTGCTCTCTCCTTGCACTGGAACACTTGGTGACAATGTTATCTTGCAGCACAAAATGCCAACTGTGGTTATCTGGTTGCGCCGGATGGGATAAAGTCATAAATTCATGCTGATCGCAAAGTAATGCGAGCCGGATACAGGGTCCAAGTTAGGCTTCCTAAACAAAGTACCTTAAATACTGGTCTATTAGGCATTGCCAGATGCTGCATCAAGGATGCTTCAGGCAGCAGCGATTCGGAGGAGCTGCAGGGTTGCAATGCAGAAACCTGCATCGTTGTTGAGGATGTGGTCAATGAGGGGCTTGCATTGCGATGTCTTGTGTCTTGAATGCAGCGCTCAGCAGTGGTTCTGAAGAAGCTGCGGGCTGTTGTGTGGCCATGCATCAACACCAAGGATGCCATTGAGGAGGACTTGTGATTTAAAATCCTGCGTAGAGGATGGGTCACAGTGCTCCGGTTCCGAGGAGCGTGTGGGCCGCTCTGCAAGGTCTGGCATCGGGATGCAAAGATCCGATGTGGCTGCAAGGAGGTGCATTATGCTGCATCTGCTCACGTGACCACAGCTGGGCTAGCAGAGCACCTGTAGGCCCATTTCCAAGGGTCCAGGACTTGAATGGCACCACTTCACGTGGAGGGGGTTAGGACTCGCAGCAGACAGAGTCCATGTGGTGGGTTCAAGTTGGATGGAGTATTTTCTTTCCCTGATGCTCTGATCAGGAGCTCAGCCAGTTGGCCCTTATAGTCACTCTGGTGGTCTTGGGTTCAAGAGGTAGGTCCAGTCCTCTTCACTCAGCCACCAGGGCAGCAGTCCTTCTGAGTCTTCTATAGGTCCAGAGTTGAACTAAACAGTTGGGTCTGAGGGTCCATTATTTATACCTGGTGCCCACTTTGTAGTAGAAGATTCTTGAGGTTTCCACCCCAAGAGGTATCTGGAATTTCCAGCCTCCCTGCCCTGGGGCCAGCTTGTCTGGAGTCTCAAAAGGATTGTGTCAAATCCTGTGTGAGTGTGCTAAGGCAGAGCCTTTGTGATGTGCAAGTGTGGTAAGCGACCGCCACTCTCCCTCATCAAGTCAGAGATGGCCCATCCTGCCAACACCTATTGCCCTTTGCCTCACTGTCATGGAACAATACACAAAGACCAATTGCCAGCTACACCTAGTTGTGTTGGGACAAGAAAATGCTAACGTAAATCCCGTAACTTGAATCCCTACTTTACCTTTTACGAGGGCTTTAAACTACGATTCTTTAGACACCAAACTCAAGATTCCTACACGCTCCCAAATGAAAGTTAGCACTTATTAAATGTAATTGGGTGACCCAAAGTTTTCCTAGGTAGGCCTTGTATTAGTGAAAAACTAATCTAAGAGTTTTTCACTACCAGGAAATGTAAAACTTAAAAGTACATGTCCAACTTTTTCAATACACCGTGCCCTGCCCTATGTCCTATTTAGGGCCTACCATAGGGGTGATGTATATGTATTATAAAAGGAAGGTTTAAGCCTTGCAAAAGACTTATTTTGCCAAATCAAAAAGGGTGGTTTTAAAGCTGCACACATAGGCTTCAGTGGCAGACTTGGGACATGTCTTAAAGAGCTTCTTAAGCGGGTTGCACAGTAAGTGCTGAAGGTCCAGCAGTAGCATTTAATTTACAGGTCCTAAGTACATTGAGTACAACTTTACTAGGGGCTCACAAGCAAATTAAATAGGTAAATTTGGTGTAAGCCAATGTTATCACGTACAAAGGAGAGAGCGCTCAGAGTTCTAATGCCAGCAGATCTGAAGTCAGCAAAAACAGGAGGATGGAAAACAAAAAGGTAGGGAAAACCATGCCGAGGATGTCAGGTTCAAAGACATGCAGGTTCATTGTTGCTGCCCTGACTTTAGTAAAGAATTGTCTCCACAAATATGTGCATACGCACTGCCCAACGCTATGTTACAAATTGAGGAGGAGGTGGTGGCCTGTAAAGACACTTAATCCAAAGTGAAAAAGAAACCAGGAGGATCCTCTCCAAGAGTGTGGGACTTGATGCCCCAGCACCAGGACTGTGCCAGTGTCCGAATCTGCCAACACAGAAAACATGGAAACTTTTGTGGAGTCCTAGATTTAGATGCACTTCACAGAGACACAGTCTCTGCACCGCTCCTTGCCCCCGAGGCCGATCACTGCAGCTCATTCCAGACCTATTATTACCAGACCTTGATGCTGCCCTTAGAATGACAAGAGAAGAGAGAACTTGCAATGCCCGTGATCCTCCATCTTGTTGATTCCTGACTTCACAGTGACTGTGCAAGAGGCCAGAGATTGTTCCTGGCTGTCAGTAAAAACACTCCAGTCGATGGATAATGAATATTGACTAGAGCATGTTGTACCTGGCCTGGCTTTAATTCACCTTGATAGGTACGCCGCATACTTTCCGGGACCCACAGTGGGTGATGAAGCCAGTGAGAAACTACGCAGAGAATCATGGCTCTCACAGGAATTATTCTGAGGGTGGAGGCTCAAATGAGTTCTTATAGTTGGTGATTGTCACTTTCATTGACACTTGCAATGAGTACTGGTGTGATCCAATGATCTGCTGTTGGAGTGTGTGGCTTTGTTGAATGCTGTGAGTACTGGCGGGATCCAATGACCTGTTACTGGAGGGTAGGGCTTCGTCCAATGTTCTGAGTACTGGTGTGGTGGAAGATATGCAATATAATTTTCTACTTATAGCAACACTTGATGTAGCCCTCATCCAGGGGACGCTCCTCACACTGCAATCTATGCATGGTTTATCTAACAGAATGATGTGCTCATGCTCCTCAGCGTCCTTCAGCTCTCTTACCAGCGGGTTATTACTCTCGATTAGGTGGGGTTACAGCATGCACATCCCTTAAACAGTCGCAGACATGAATTGCAGATACACTGTGGTGGGTACATTGGAGGATAGGCAGATGGTGATAGTCAGTTTATACTGCCCTAAACACAGTAAACCCTAATTCTACTTGAATTTACAACAGGTGGTGGAGAAGCTTATTTGCGGTGCATTAATATGGGGTGCTGATGTTAACCGCACCCTGCACCTTTCGTTAGATGGATCATGAGAGGCCTCCAGAAGGCCATATGATGCTGCCAGGGAATAAATCATATCATGGTGCAGGAGCAACTGCTAGATAGATAGCGGAACAGGAACCCGAGGGATGCTCAATTTACATTTTTCTCTGTCTTCTATGCCACTTTCCTATCTGGTACATACTGATGGCCTGGGATATTGCCTTTTGGGTCCAATCCTGCTCACACTGTACATGTGTACATACTCTGACCATTCACCAGTTGTGGTTGATCTTGCTATACCTGATAGAGAGTAGATACCCTCCATGCTTCTCATGAGGATTTCCCTCCAAGGCCCTGTTGGACTCTGTATTTAGATCTGTGACTGATGATGCTATTAGGGAATACTTTGACTTCAACATGGGATCTGTTCAGCATTTTGAAATGGTCTGGAAGGCCTTTAAAGTATACATTTGTGATTTTAAGACAGCAAAACGTGCTGGAATTTTAACGTCTATAAGGCACAAATTGACAAAAATTGAAAAGGCTATAGCCTTGCTAAATTAGTATCATGCACAGACATATATTGACCACACTTTCGATAAAATCCATTCCAGGTTAGGAGAATACTCTAAGGGATGTTCTTCTGCCCACGTTTGTCACCATTCACCTACAGCGACTCATTGAATCTGCCATGAAGGCATTACAGCATTGGCAGACAGGGCAAAGTCAGGTTGGATGACTCTAGTCCATGGGTTGAGGCTTGAGTGGTGCACATGGTTGCCAATAGTGATCCACAGACTGCTAGTGAGGCTGAATATTGAGTGTATGATTGGCCTGTTCCGGGATAATACACTTAAGATGCTCAATCAGATTCGGGGCAATAGCCCGGCCTCGACAACTTTAAATAACATTTTATATTACAGAATTAGAATGCACTTCAAAACACTCCCATTGACTTTCCTCTAGCACTGTCGGGTGGGTGTAATTTGCGTAATTTGCTGTGGCGTAGTTATGCAAATTGAAGCAAAATTATTAGAGATTAAGTGGCATTACATATGGATCGTAAGCCTGACTCTAGTGCACCCCTGCATCCCAAATGGACCAGAAGATGCAATTTGTGCTAAGAAACAGCGAAGTGCAACAGAACACAAACCGAAGCAGCCAGCTGTCACTTGCGCTCTGTTCCTGTGCTCTTTGCATCAAATTCTGCGAGCGTAATCGCATAAATGTCCACACTTTTGCATCACAAGAGTAACATGAAATTACCCAAATTACTCTGATCACTCCACGTAATTAAGATTTGACCCACTCCTACTTCCCGTTTGAACACAAATCTCTCACTCTGCTTACAGATCTACTACAGACTAAGGCTCATATTTAAGAGGACCTAGTGCTATCTAACGACACATTACCGTCATTGTTTTACGCTAATGTGGTGTAAGAAGGCCCAAATCTCCATTCCAGATTTACAAAGTGGCGCAAAGCTTGCATTGTGGCCCTTTGTAGCCCCTTGCGCTGCATTATGCCCACGCCAGGGATGATATATGCAAGTTGGGGTGTTCTCCTGTTACCGGGCCTGAAAAAATGATGCGTCATTTGTTCTGGCATTTATAACGCCTGCTCAGAGCAGGCGTTAAAAGGAGGCTCCCACTGTTTTCAATGGGCCTCTGGGTGCTTTGCACGATTAGCGTCAGACGTTTTGACGCTAATCCTGCACAGCGCTGAACTAGCATTAAAAATGTTGATGCTCGTTCCCTAACTACCGCCATGGTGCACCATATATTAAATCCAGCGGACACATGGTGGCGTTGGGGGGGCGCTAAGGTGTGCAGGAACAGTGGAGCTGCCCCCAGTACTGGGTGTAGCGCCACTTCTCATAGATCTGCCCCTAAAGATCTTAAGCACATCAGTTCTCAGCTTGCTTTATAGAAGTTCTTGGAGTGTTAGATACGAACTGGTCTCACCAGCGATGGGAACACGACTTAAACCATCAGCGAAATGTAGGGGACTTCTTGCTATTCTGCAATCAGGAATGAATCTCTTAACAGCAGCCGCGGGCTCGTACAGCTCACATTTATTGAAAGGATTTATTACATGCCGGCTACATTACAAGAAACACCAGCCTGTCCGGGGGACGCTGGTGTCACAGACATCACTGGGATGTAGCAGGATTGATACAACTCACTGTGACCCTGACCCATGGATGGCGTTACTGGGGTGTGTGAAGGAGGGTCCAGTGGAGACCAGAAGATACACACCGCTTCTTCGCGAAGCGATGAGTTGTGATGTTATGGAGAAGAGGTCTGCTCACCTCAACATGTCCAAGGCCTTCTTCATTGCAATAATGATTCTGATATCTGTAGCATGCTGATGCCGGCTCAGTCCGGGCCTAAAGACATCTGCTCTCTGCTGAAGGACTATTCACTGCAGTGTTCACATGATGAGGATACCGTGGGCTCCAGAGGTGACTTGATGTCAGCTCCATAGTTAACTATAAGTTGAGGCTACAGACATCTGAACGTCTCTTGGTGTCCTGGCATTGCCTTGGGGGGGCCTTGTGTCAGCCTCACGTCAGGGACATGTCAGGCTCATGCCAGCCTCATGTCAGGCACATGTCAGCCTCATGCCAGGCACATGTCAGCCTCATGCCAGGCACATGTCAGGCTCATGCCAGGCACATGTCAGCCTCATGTCAGGCACATGTCAGCCTCATGTCAGGCACATGTCAGCCTCATGTCAGCCTCATGTCAGTTGCATATCAGACCCTTGTCAGCCATGTGTCACCCTCGTGTGTGACTGTCCTCCAGTGCCCCTCCCGTCCCCCTCTCATAGGCTCAAATGTGCCAACAGCTTGAAGTTTCCTGAGTGACTTTCATCTGAGAGCTGAGCTATTAATTCCTTATCTGCTGATCAGTCACATTTGCAGAATAAACTTCCTGACATGTGTATCTCTTTGGAAGATCAACTCATTTATCTCACTTATGACGAAGAAGCTAGTGCAACCGTTTTCCAGATAGGAGGGCTGCTGTGCAGATTATTAGAATATTTTGCACTGACTTTGAAAGCGGAAAACATTATGCATTCCATTTTTAGGCTTCTATTGCTGTGTCCCACCCCTCACATGGGTACCTCTACTTTTGCTTTTCTCATGCTCCGTACAGGCCCGGCCTGCTTTGGTGCACACCTAGACCTGCTCCTGACCCTGTCTGCCCCATGGTGAGCCTAGACCTGCTCTTCACAGACCCTGCCTGCTCCAGTGTGACGTAGACCTGCTCCGCACAGACCCCGCCTGCTCCAATGTGAGCCTAGACCTGCTCCGCACAGACCCTGCTCGCTTTAAGATGAACCTACACCAGCTCTTTACAGACCCTGCCTGTTCCAGTGCGAATGTAGACCGGCACCTCACAGACCCTGACTACTTGATGTGAGCCTAGACCTGGTCCTCACAGACCCTGCCTGCTCTAATGTGAGTCTAGACCTGCTCCGCCCAGACCCTCCCTGCTCCAGTGCGAGCCTAGACTTGTTTCAACAGACCCTGCCTGCTTTAATGAGAGCTTAGACCAACTCCTCGCCGACCCTGTCTGCTTTAATGTGAGCCTAGACCTGCTCCTCACAGACCCTGCCTGCTCCAGTGCAAGCCTAGATCAACTCCTCACAGACCCTGCCTGCTCCAGTGTGAGCCTAGACCAGCTCTTCACAGACCCTGTCTGCTTTACTGTGAGCCAAGACCTGCTCCGCACAGACCCTGCCTGCCCCAGTGCAGCCTAGACCAGCTCCTCACAGACCCAGCTTGCTTGGTGTGAGCCTAGAACTGCTCCTTGAAGACCCTGCCTGCTCCAGAGCGAGCCAAGACCTTCTCCACACAGACCCTGTCTACTTTAATGTGAGCCTACACCAGTTCCTTACAGACCATGTCTGCTCCGGTGAAAGCCAAGATCTGCTTCTGACAGACTGTACCTGCTCCAGCACGAGCTAAGATCTGCTCCGCACAGACTGTAGGAAAGTACCATCTTGCCTGGCATGTTACCCCCATTTTTCACTGTATATATGTTGTTTTAGTTGTATGTGTCACTGGGACCCTGTTCTCCAGGGCCCCAGTGCTCATAAGTGTGCCTGAATGTGTTACCTGTGTAGTGACTAACTGTCTCACTGAGGCTCTGCTAATCAGAACCTCAGTGGTTATGCTCTCTCATTTCTTTCAAATTGTCACTAACAGGCTAGTGACCAATTTTACCAATTTACATTGGCTTACTGGAACACCCTTATAATTCCCTAGTATATGGTACTGAGGTACCCAGGGTATTGGGGTTCCAGGAGATCCCTATGGGCTGCAGCATTTCTTTTGCCACCCATAGGGAGCTCTGACAATTCTTACACAGGCCTGCCACTGCAGCCTGAGTGAAATAACGTCCACGTTATTTCACAGCCATTTTACACTGCACTTAAGTAACTTATAAGTCACCTATATGTCTAACCTTTACCTGGTAAAGGTTAGGTGCAAAGTTACTTAGTGTGAGGGCACCCTGGCACTAGCCAAGGTGCCCCCACATTGTTCAGGGCCAATTCCCTGAACTTTGTGAGTGCGGGGACACCATTACACGCGTGCACTACATATAGGTCAATACCTATATGTAGCTTCACAATGGTAACTCCGAATATGGCCATGTAACATGTCTAAGATCATGGAATTGCCCCCTCTATGCCATCCTGGCATTGTTGGCACAATTCGATGATCCCAGTGGTCTGTAGCACAGACCCTGGTACTGCCAAACTGCCTTTCCTGGGGTTTCACTGCAGCTGCTGCTGCTGCCAACCCCTCAGACAGGTTTCTGCCCCCCTGGGGTCAAGCCAGGCTTGTCCCAGGATGGCAGAACAAAGGACTTCCTCTGAGAGAGGGTCTTACACCCTCTCCCTTTGGAAAATGGTGTGAAGGCAGGGGAGGAGTAGCCTCCCCCAGCCTCTGGAAATGCTTTCTTGGGCACAGATGTGCCCAATTCTGCATAAGCCAGTCTACACCGGTTCAGGGACCCCTTAGCCCCTGCTCTGGCGTGAAACTGGACAAAGGAAAGGGGAGTGACCACTCCCCTGACCTGCACCTCCCCTGGGAGGTTTCCAGAGCTCCTCCAGTGTGCTCCAGACCTCTGCCATCTTGGAAACAGAGGTGCTGCTGGCACACTGGACTGCACTGAGTGGCCAGTGCCACCAGGTGACGTCAGAGACTCCTTCTGATAGGCTCCTTCAGGTGTTAGTAGCCTATCCTCTCTCCTAAGTAGCCAAACCCTCTTTTCTGGCTATTTAGGGTCTCTGTCTCTAGGGAAACTTTAGATAACGAATGCAAGAGCTCATCAGAGTTCCTCTGCATCTCTCTCTTCACCTTCTGATAAGGAATCGACTGCTTACCGCGCTGGAAGCCTGCAAAACTGCAACAAAGTAGCTAAGACGACTACTGCAACTCTGTAACGCTGATCCTGCCGCCTTCTCGACTGTTTTCCTGCTTGTGCATGCTGTGGGGGTAGTGTGTCTCCTCTCTGCACCAGAAGCTCTGAAGAAATCTCCCGTGGGTCGACGGAATCTTCCCCCTGCAACCGCAGGCACCAAAAAGCTGCATTACCGGTCCCTTGGGTCTCCTCTCAGCACGACGAGCGAGGTCACTCGAATCCAGCAACTCTGTCCAAGTGACCCCCACAGTCCAGTGACTCTTCAGTCCAAGTTTGGTGGAGGTAAGTCCTTGCCTCACCTCGCTGGGCTGCATTGCTGGGAACCGCGACTCTTGCAGCTACTCCGGCCCCTGTGCACTTCCGGCGGAAATCCTTCGTGCACAGCCAAGCCTGGGTCCACGGCACTCTAACCTGCATTGCACGACTTTCTAAGTTGGTCTCCGGCGACGTGGGACTCCTTTGTGCAACTTCGGTGAGCACCGTTTCACGCATCCTCGTAGTGCCTGTTTCTGGCACTTCTCCGGGTGCTACCTGCTTCAGAGAGAGCTCCTTGTCTTGCTCGACGTCCCCTCTCTCTCTTGGTCCAATTTGTGACCTCCTGGTTTCTCCTGGGGCACAGCAGCGTCCAAAAACACTAACCGCACGATTTGCAGCTAGCAAGGCTTGTTGGCGTTCTTTCGGCGGGAAAACACTTTTGCACAACTCTCCAAGGCTACAGGGATCCGTCCTCCAAAGGGGAAGTCTCTAGCCCTTTGCGTTCCTGCAGAAACCGCAGCTTCTTCTGTCCAGTAGAAGCTTCTTTGCACCTACAGCTGGCATTTCCTGGGCATCCGCCCAACTCCGACTTGCTTGTGACTTTTGGACATGGTCCCCTTGTTCCACAGGTACCTTCAGACAGGAATCCATCGTTGTTGCATTGCTGATTTGTGTTTTCCTTGCATTCTCCCTCTAACACGACCATTTTGTCCTTAGGGGAACTTTAGTGCACTTTGCACTCACTTTTCAGGGTCTTGGGGAGGGTTATTTTGGTAACTCTCACTATTTTCTAATAGTCCCAGCGACCCTCTACAAGGTCACATAGGTTTGGGGTCCATTCGTGGTTCGCATTCCACTTCTGGAGTATATGGTTTGTGTTGCCCCTATCCCTATGTTTCCCCATTGCATCCTATTGTAACTATACATTGTTTGCACTGTTTTCTAAGACTATACTGCATATTTTTGCTATTGTGTATATATATCTTGTGTATATTTCCTATCCTCTCACTGAGGGTACACTCTAAGATACTTTGGCATATTGTCATAAAAATAAAGTACCTTTATTTTTAGTATAACTGTGTATTGTGTTTTCTTATGATATTGTGCATATGACACTAAGTGGTACTGTAGTAGCTTCACACGTCTCCTAGTTCAGCCTGAGCTGCTTTGCTAAGCTACCATTATCTATCAGCCTAAGCTGCTAGACACCCTATACACTAATAAGGGATAACTGGGCCTGGTGCAAGGTGCAAGTACCCCTTGGTACTCACTACAAGCCAGTCCAGCCTCCTACATTGGTTGTGCAGCGGTGGGATAAGTGCTTTGAGACTACTTACCACTCTTGTCATTGTACTTTTCATAAGAGAAAAATATACAAAACAAGGTCAGTGTATATACACATAGCCAAAAAGTTTTGCATTTCCTCTTTTCTAAGTGCTGAAAAGTACTTCTAAACTTTCAAAAAGTTCTTAAAAGTTTAAAAAGTTTTTTCTGTCTTTCCAAAAAGTTCTGAAAACTTTTTTCTCTTTGTTTATCACTTTAACTCTCTCTAAAAATGTCTGGCACAGGCCAAAAAGTTGAACTGTCCAAACTTGCATATGATCACCTTAGCTGGAAAGGAGCAAGGAGTCTCTGCATAGAGAGAGGTTTGAGTGTAGGGAAGAATCCTTCCTTAGAACTGTTAATTAATATGCTTAGAGTACAGGATAAGGCCATAAGTGCCCAATCTGTAGAAAAAGTAGCTAATGGTTCTCAATCTGATCCAGGGACTCCCCCAGGAAAAGGTTCAGGAAAGAAACTTCTCAGCCTGCCCATTACTAGACAGTCTAGCATAGTTGGTACAGAGGTTGAATCACACCATACTGATGGTGTGCTCTCACATTATACTGGTAGCCAAGCTGTTAGGGTGCCCTCTGTAAGGGACAGGTCTCCTTCTGTTCATTCCCATCATACCTCTGTATCTAGAAATGTCCCTCCCACCCACCCTGATGACAGATTGTTGGAAAGGGAGCTCAATAGATTGAGAGTGGAGCAAACCAGACTGAAGCTCAAGAAGCAACAGCTGGATTTGGATAGACAGTCTTTAGAAATAGAGAGGGAAAGACAGAAAATGGGTTTAGATACCCATGGTGGCAGCAGCAGTATTCCCCATAGTCATCCTGCAAAAGAGCATGATTCCAGGAATCTGCATAAGATAGTTCCCCCTTACAAGGAGGGGGATGACATTAACAAGTGGTTTGCTGCACTTGAGAGGGCCTGTGCTGTACAGAATGTCCCTCAAAAGCAGTGGGCTGCTATCCTATGGCTATCATTTACTGGAAAAGGTAGGGATAGGCTCCTTACTGTAAAAGAAAATGATGCTAACAATTTCCAAGTTCTTAAGAATGCACTCCTGGATGGTTATGGCTTAACCACTGAACAGTACAGGATAAAGTTCAGAGATACCAAAAAGGAGTCTTCACAAGACTGGGTTGATTTCATTGACCAGGCAGTGAAGGCCTTGGAGGGGTGGTTACATGGCAGTAAAGTTACTGATTATGACAGCCTGTATAACTTGATCCTGAGAGAGCATATTCTTAATAATTGTGTGTCTGATTTGTTGCACCAGTACTTGGTGGACTCTGATCTGACCTCTCCCCAAGAATTGGGAAAGAAGGCAGACAAATGGGTCAGAACAAGAGTGAACAGAAAAGTTCATACAGGGGGTGACAAAGATGGCAACAAAAAGAAGGATGGTAAGTCTTCTGACAAGGGTGGGGACAAATCTAAAAATGAGTCTTCATCAGGCCCACAAAAACACTCTGGTGGGGGTGGTGGGCCCAAATCCTCCTTTAATCAGAACAAGGAAAAGAAACCATGGTGCTATTTATGTAAGATAAAAGGCCATTGGACAACAGATCCCAGTTGTCCAAAGAAAGGCACCACAGCTCCTACCACTACAACCCCTACTGCTACACCTAGTGTCCCTACTAATAGCAGTGGTGGTGGGAGCAAACCTACTAATAGCCAATCCAAGGGAGTAGCTGGGCTCACTTTTGGTACTTTAGTTGGGGTTGGTCTGATTAGGGAGACCACAGAGGCTACTTTAGTCTCTGAAGGGGCTATTGACTTAGCCACTTTGGTTGCTTGCCCCCATAACTTGGAGAAGTACAAGCAACTAACCCGAATAAATGGTGTTGAGGTCCAGGCCTACAGGGACACAGGTGCCAGTGTCACAATGGTGATTGAGAAACTGGTGCACCCTGAACAACACATACTTGGACACCAGTACCAAGTAACCGATGCTCACAACATAACACAAAGCCACCCCATGGCTGTTGTAAATCTCAACTGGGGGGGGGTATCTGGTCCAAAGAAAGTTGTGGTAGCTTCAGATTTACCTGTAGACTGTCTATTAGGGAACGATTTGGAGACATCAGCTTGGTCAGATGTGGAGTTGGAGGCCCATGCAGCAATGCTGGGCATCCCAGGGCATATTTTTGCTTTGACAAGGGCTCAGGCCAAAAAGCAAAAAGGACAGGGAAGCTTGGATCCTGGAACAATGGACCAAGTGCTCCCTAAAGCTAGGGCTAGTAGAAGCAAACCACTTCCTACTATCCCTCCCTCTACAGTGGATTCTACTTCTGAGGAAGAAGAATTCCCTCCCTGTGCAGAACCTACACCAGAGGAGCTGGAAGCAGACACTGCTGAGCTTTTGGGTGAAGGGGGGCCTGCCAGAGAGGAGCTGAGTGTGGCACAGCAAACCTGTCCCACATTAGAGGGTCTCAGACAGCAAGCTGTCAAACAGGCTAATGGGGATGTCAGTGACTCACACAGAGTTTACTGGGAGGACAACCTCTTGTACACTGAGCATAGGGATCCTAAACCTGGAGCTGCCAGGAGATTAGTGATTCCTCAGGAGTACAGAAAGTTCCTCCTAACACTGGCACATGACATTCCCTTAGCTGGGCACCTGGGTCAAATGAAAACTTGGGACAGATTGGTACCACTGTTTCATTGGCCTAGGATGTCTGAGGACACAAAAGAATTTTGTAAGTCCTGTGAAACCTGTCAAGCCAGTGGCAAGACAGGTGGCACTCCAAAGGCACCCCTTATCCCACTGCCTGTGGTTGGGGTTCCCTTTGAAAGGGTAGGGGTTGACATAGTTGGCCCCCTTGACCCTCCTACTGCTTCAGGCAATAGGTTTATCTTAGTGGTAGTGGACCATGCCACAAGATATCCTGAAGCTATTCCTTTAAGGACCACTACAGCTCCTGCAGTGGCAAAGGCCCTCCTGGGAATATTTTCCAGGGTGGGCTTCCCAAAGGAAGTAGTATCAGACAGGGGAAGCAATTTCATGTCTGCATACTTAAAGGCCATGTGGAAGGAGTGTGGTGTAACTTACAAGTTCACAACACCCTATCATCCACAAACAAATGGACTGGTGGAGAGATTTAATAAAACTCTCAAAGGCATGATTATGGGACTCCCTGAAAAACTCCGCAGGAGATGGGATATCCTTCTACCATGCCTCCTTTTTGCCTACAGGGAGGTACCCCAGAAAGGAGTGGGCTTCAGCCCCTTTGAACTTCTTTTTGGACACCCTGTTAGGGGTCCACTCACACTTGTAAAGGAGGGTTGGGAACAACCTTTAAAAGCTCCTAAGCAGGATATTGTGGATTATGTACTTGGCCTCAGATCAAGGATGGCTGAGTACATGAAAAAGGCCAGTAAAAACCTTCAGGCCAGCCAAGAGCTCCAGAAGCAATGGCATGATCAGAAGGCTGTTTTGGTTCAGTACCAGCCAGGGCAGAAAGTGTGGGTCTTGGAGCCTGTGGCCCCAAGAGCACTCCAAGATAAATGGAGTGGTCCACACACAATTGTTGAAAAGAAGGGTGAAGTCACCTACTTGGTTGACTTAGGCACTGCCAGGAGTCCCCTTAGGGTGCTCCATGTCAACCGCCTGAAACCCTACTATGACAGGGCTGATCTCACCCTGCTCATGGCAACAGATGAGGGACAGGAAGAAGACAGTGATCCTCTACCTGATCTCTTCTCTTCCACAGAACAAGATGCTCTTGTGGAAGGTGTAGTTTTGGCTGATTGTCTTACTGCTGAGCAGAAAGATAATTGCATAAATCTCCTAGGACAATTTGCAGAACTCTTCTCCATTGTGCCAGGCACCACTTCTTGGTGTGAGCACACTATAGATACTGGAGACAGTTTACCTGTCAAAAGTAAGATCTATAGGCAGCCTGACCATGTCAGGGACTGCATAAAGCAAGAAGTTCAGAAGATGTTGGAACTAGGAGTGGTTGAGCACTCTGACAGTCCATGGGCTTCTCCTGTGGTACTGGTACCCAAACCCAATTCTAAAGATGGAAAAAAGGAAATGAGGTTTTGTGTAGACTATAGAGGTCTCAACTTGGTAACCAAAACAGATGCTCACCCTATACCCAGGGCAGATGAGCTAATAGATACACTGGCATCTGCCAAGTATCTAAGCACTTTTGATTTGACTGCAGGGTATTGGCAGATCAAAATGTCAGAAGATGCTAAACCTAAGACTGCATTTTCTACCATTGGAGGACATTACCAGTTTACTGTAATGCCTTTTGGTTTGAAAAATGCACCTGCCACTTTTCAGAGGTTGGTGAACACAGTCCTGCAAGGGCTGGAAGCTTTCAGTGCAGCATATTTGGATGATATAGCTGTCTTTAGCTCCAGCTGGGATGATCACCTGGTCCACCTTTGGAAAGTTTTGGAGGCCCTGCAAAAGGCAGGCCTCACTATCAAGGCTTCAAAGTGCCAGATAGGGCAGGGTAAGGTGGTTTATCTGGGACACCTTGTTGGTGGGGAACAGATTGCACCACTTCAGGGGAAAATCCAAACTATTATTGATTGGATTCCCCCTACCACTCAGACTCAGGTGAGAGCCTTCCTAGGCCTCACTGGGTATTACAGGAGGTTCATTAAGAACTATGGCTCCATTGCAGCCCCTCTTAATGACCTCACATCCAAGAAAATGCCTAAAAAGGTATTATGGACAGCAAACTGTCAGAAAGCTTTTGAGGAGCTGAAGCAGGCCATGTGCTCTGCACCTGTCCTGAAAAGCCCTTGTTACTCTAAAAAATTCTATGTCCAAACTGATGCATCTGAATTAGGAGTAGGGGCAGTCCTATCACAACTTAATTCTGAGGGCCAGGATCAACCTGTTGCTTTTATTAGTAGAAGGTTGACCCCTAGAGAAAAGCGTTGGTCTGCCATTGAGAGGGAGGCCTTTGCTGTGGTCTGGGCTCTGAAGAAGTTGAGGCCATACCTGTTTGGCACTCACTTCATTGTTCAGACAGACCACAAACCTCTACTTTGGCTAAAACAAATGAAAGGTGAAAATCCTAAATTGTTGAGGTGGTCCATATCCCTACAGGGAATGGACTATACAGTGGAACATAGACCTGGGAGTAGCCACTCCAATGCAGATGGACTCTCCAGATATTTCCACTTAGACAATGAAGACTCATCAGGTAATGGCTAGTCTTATTGTCCTTCGTTTGGGGGGGGGTTGTGTAGGAAAGTACCATCTTGCCTGGCATGTTACCCCCATTTTTCACTGTATATATGTTGTTTTAGTTGTATGTGTCACTGGGACCCTGGTAACCCAGGGCCCCAGTGCTCATAAGTGTGCCTGTATGTGTTACCTGTGTGGTGACTAACTGTCTCACTGAGGCTCTGCTAATCAGAACCTCAGTGGTTATGCTCTCTCATTTCTTTCCAAATTGTCACTGACAGGCTAGTGACCATTTTTACCAATTTACATTGGCTTACTGGAACACCCTTATAATCCCCTAGTATATGGTACTGAGGTACCCAGGGTATTGGGGTTCCAGGAGATCCCTATGGGCTGCAGCATTTCTTTTGCCACCCATAGGGAGCTCTGACAATTCTTACACAGGCCTGCCACTGCAGCCTGAGTGAAATAACGTCCACGTTATTTCACAGCCATTTTACACTGCACTTAAGTAACTTATAAGTCACCTATATGTCTAACCTTTACCTGGTAAAGGTTAGGTGCAAAGTTACTTAGTGTGAGGGCACCCTGGCACTAGCCAAGGTGCCCCCACATTGTTCAGAGCCAATTCACTGAACTTTGTGAGTGCGGGGACACCATTACACGCGTGCACTACATATAGGTCACTACCTATATGTAGCTTCACCATGGTAACTCCGAATATGGCCATGTAACATGTCTATGATCATGGAATTGCCCCCTCTATGCCATCCTGGCATTGTTGGTACAATTCCATGATCCCAGTGGTCTGTAGCACAGACCCTGGTACTGCCAGACTGCCCTTCCTGGGGTTTCTCTGCAGCTGCTGCTGCTGCCAACCCCTCAGACAGGCATCTGCCCTCCTGGGGTCCAGCCAGGCCTGGCCCAGGATGGCAGAACAAAGAACTTCCTCTGAGAGAGGGTGTAACACCCTCTCCCTTTGGAAAATGGTGTGAAGGCAGGGGAGGAGTAGCCTCCCCCAGCCTCTGGAAATGCTTTGTTGGGCACAGAGGTGCCCAATTCTGCATAAGCCAGTCTACACCGGTTCAGGGACCCCTTAGCCCCTGCTCTGGCGCGAAACTGGACAAAGGAAAGGGGAGTGACCACTCCCCTGACCTGCACCTCCCCTGGGAGGTGTCCAGAGCTCCTCCAGTGTGCTCCAGACCTCTGCCATCTTGGAAACAGAGGTGCTGCTGGCACACTGGACTGCTCTGAGTGGCCAGTGCCACCAGGTGATGTCAGAGACTCCTTGTGATAGGCTCCTTCAGGTGTTAGTAGCCTTTCCTCTCTCCTAGGTAGCCAAACCCTCTTTTCTGGCTATTTAGGGTCTCTGTCTCTGGGGAAACTTTAGATAACGAATGCATGAGCTCAGCCGAGTTCCTCTGCATCTCCCTCTTCACCTTCTGATAAGGAATCGACCGCTGACCGCGCTGGAAGCCTGCAAACCTGCAACATAGTAGCAAAGACGACTACTGCAACTCTGTAACGCTGATCCTGCCGCCTTCTCGACTGTTTTCCTGCTTGTGCATGCTGTGGGGGTAGTCTGCCTCCTCTCTGCACCAGAAGCTCCGAAGAAATCTCCCGTGGGTCGACGGAATCTTCCCCCTGCAACCGCAGGCACCAAAAAGCTGCATCTCCGGTCCCTTGGGTCTCCTCTCAGCACGACGAGCGAGGTCCCTCGAATCCAGCGACACCGTCCAAGTGACCCCCACAGTCCAGTGACTCTTCAGCCCAAGTTTGGTGGAGGTAAGTCCTTGCCTCACCTCGCTGGGCTGCATTGCTGGGAACCGCGACTTTGCAAGCTTCTCCGGCCCCTGTGCACTTCCGGCGGAAATCCTGTGTGCACAGCCAAGCCTGGGTCCACGGCACTCTAACCTGCATTGCACGACTTTCTAAGTTGGTCTCCGGCGACGTGGGACTCCTTTGTGCAACTTCGGCGAGCACCGTTTCACGCATCCTCGTAGTGCCTGTTTCTGGCACTTCTCCGGGTGCTACCTGCCTCAGTGAGGGCTCTTTGTCTTGTTCGACGTCCCCTCTCTCTGCAGGTCCAATTTGCGACCTCCTGGTCCCTCCTGGGCCCCAGCAGCGTCCAAAAACGCCAAACGCACGATTTGCGTATAGCAAGGCTTGTTGGCGTCCATCCGGCGGGAAAACACTTCTGCACGACTCTCCAAGGCGTGGGGGATCCATCCTCCAAAGGGGAAGTCTCTAGCCCTTGTCGTTCCTGCAGTATTCACAGTTCTTCAGCCTAGTAAGAGCTTCTTTGCACCAACCGCTGGCATTTCTTGGGCATCTGCCCATCTCCGAGCTGCTTGTGACTTTTGGACTTGGTCCCCTTGTTCCACAGGTACCTTCAGACAGGAATCCATCGTTGTTGCATTGCTGATTTGTGTTTTCCTTGCATTCTCCCTCTAACACGACCATTTTGTCCTTAGGGGAACTTTAGTGCACTTTGCACTCACTTTTCAGGGTCTTGGGGAGGGTTATTTTGGTAACTCTCACTATTTTCTAATAGTCCCAGCGACCCTCTACAAGGTCACATAGGTTTGGGGTCCATTCGTGGTTCGCATTCCACTTCTGGAGTATATGGTTTGTGTTGCCCCTATCCCTATGTTTCCCCATTGCATCCTATTGTAACTATACATTGTTTGCACTGTTTTCTAAGACTATACTGCATATTTTTGCTATTGTGTATATATATCTTGTGTATATTTCCTATCCTCTCACTGAGGGTACACTCTAAGATACTTTGGCATATTGTCATAAAAATAAAGTACCTTTATTTTTAGTATAACTGTGTATTGTGTTTTCTTATGATATTGTGCATATGACACTAAGTGGTACTGTAGTAGCTTCACACGTCTCCTAGTTCAGCCTGAGCTGCTTTGCTAAGCTACCATTATCTATCAGCCTAAGCTGCTAGACACCCTATACACTAATAAGGGATAACTGGGCCTGGTGGAAGGTGCAAGTACCCCTTGGTACTCACTACAAGCCAGTCCAGCCTCCTACACCCATGGCTGTTGTTAATCTCAACTGGGGGGGGTTACTGGTCCAAAGAAAGTTGTGGTAGCCTCAGATTTACCTGTAGACTGTCTACTAGGAAATGATTTGGAGACATCAGCTTGGTCAGATGTGGAGTTGGAGGCCCATGCAGCAATGCTGGGCATCCCAGGGCATATTTTTGCTTTAAACAGGGCTCAGGCCAAAAAGCAAAAAGGACAGGGAAGCTTGGATCCTGGAACAATCGACCAAGTGCTCCCTAAAGCTAGGGCTAGTAGAAGCAAACCACTTCCTACTATCCCTCCCTCTACAGTGGATTCTACTTCTGAGGAAGAAGAATTCCCTCCCTGTGCAGAACCTACACCAGAGGAGCTTGAAGCAGATACTGCTGAGCTTTTGGGTGAAGGGGGGCCTGCCAGAGAGGAGCTGAGTGTGGCACAGCAAACCTGTCCCACATTAGAGGGTCTAAGACAGCAAGCTGTCAAACAGGCTAATGGGGATGTCAGTGACTCTCACAGAGTTTACTGGGAGGACAACCTCTTGTACACTGAGGCAAGGGATCCTAAACCTGGAGCTCCCAGGAGATTGGTGATTCCTCAGGAGTACAGAAAGTTCCTCCTAACTCTGGCACACGACATTCCCCTAGCTGGGCACCTGGGACAAATGAAAACTTGGGACAGGCTTGTTCCCCTGTTTCATTGGCCTAGGATGTCTGAGGACACAAAAGATTTTTGTAAGTCCTGTGAAACCTGTCAAGCCAGTGGCAAGACAGGTGGCACCCCAAAGGCACCCCTTATCCCACTGCCTGTGGTTGGGGTTCCCTTTGAAAGGGTAGGGGTTGACATAGTTGGCCCCCTTGACCCTCCTACTGCTTCAGGCAATAGATTCATCTTGGTGGTAGTGGACCATGCCACAAGATATCCTGAAGCTATTCCTTTAAGGACCACTACAGCTCCTGCAGTGGCAAAGGCCCTCCTGGGAATATTTTCCAGGGTGGGCTTCCCAAAGGAAGTAGTATCAGACAGGGGAAGCAATTTCATGTCTGCATACTTAAAGGCCATGTGGAAGGAGTGTGGTGTAACTTATAAGTTCACAACACCCTATCATCCACAAACAAATGGACTGGTGGAGAGATTTAACAAAACTCTCAAAGGCATGATTATGGGTCTCCCTGAAAAACTCCGCAGGAGATGGGATATCCTTCTACCATGCCTCCTTTTTGCCTACAGGGAGGTACCCCAGAAAGGAGTGGGCTTCAGCCCCTTTGAACTTCTTTTTGGACACCCTGTTAGGGGTCCACTAACACTTGTGAAGGAGGGTTGGGAACAACCTTTAAAAGCTCCTAAACAGGATATTGTGGATTATGTACTTGGCCTCAGATCAAGGATGGCTGAGTATATGAAAAAGGCCAGTAAAAACCTTCAGGCCAGCCAAGAGCTCCAGAAGCAATGGCATGATCAGAAGGCTGTTTTGGTTCAGTACCAACCAGGGCAGAAAGTGTGGGTCTTGGAGCCTGTGGCCCCAAGAGCACTCCAAGATAAATGGAGTGGTCCCCACACAATTGTTGAGAAAAAGGGTGAAGTCACCTACTTGGTTGACTTAGGCACTGCAAGGAGTCCCCTTAGGGTACTCCATGTAAACCGCCTGAAACCCTACTATGACAGGGCTGATCTCACCCTGCTCATGGCAACTGATGAGGGACAGGAAGAAGACAGTGATCCTCTACCTGATCTCTTCTCTTTCACAGAACAAGATGCTCTTGTGGAAGGTGTAGTTTTGTCTGATTGTCTTACTGCTGAGCAAAAAGACAATTGCATAAATCTCCTAGATCAGTTCTCTGAACTCTTCTCTACTGTGCCAGGTACCACTTCTTGGTGTGAGCACACTATAGATACTGGAGACAGCTTGCCTGTCAAAAGTAAAATCTATAGGCAGCCTGACCATGTCAGGGACTGCATAAAGCAAGAGGTCCAGAAAATGTTAGAACTAGGAGTGGTTGAGCCCTCTGAAAGTCCATGGGCTTCTCCTGTGGTACTTGTACCAAAACCCCATTCCAGAGATGGAAAGAAGGAAATGCGGTTTTGTGTAGACTATAGAGGTCTCAACCTTGTAACCAAAACTGATGCTCACCCTATACCCAGGGCAGATGAGCTCATAGATACACTGGCATCTGCCAAGTATCTAAGCACTTTTGACTTGACTGCAGGGTATTGGCAGATCAAATTGTCAGAAGATGCTAAACCTAAGACTGCATTCTCAACCATTGGAGGACATTACCAGTTCACTGTAATGCCTTTTGGTTTGAAAAATGCACCTGCCACTCTTCAGAGGTTGGTGAACACAGTCCTGCAAGGGCTGGAAGCTTTCAGTGCAGCATATCTGGACGATATAGCTGTCTTTTGCTCCAGCTGGGATGAGCACCTGGTCCACCTATGGAAAGTTTTGGAGGCCCTGCAAAAGGCAGGCCTCACTATCAAGGCTTCAAAGTGCCAGATAGGGCAGGGTAAGGTGGTTTATCTGGGACACCTTGTTGGTGGGGAACAGATTGCACCACTTCAGGGGAAAATCCAAACAATTATTGATTGGGTTCCCCCTACCACTCAGACTCAGGTGAGAGCCTTCCTAGGCCTCACTGGGTATTACAGGAGGTTCATTAAGAACTATGGCTCCATTGCAGCCCCTCTTAATGACCTCACATCCAAGAAAATGCCTAAAAAGGTATTATGGACAGCAAACTGTCAGAAAGCTTTTGAGAAGCTGAAGCAGGCCATGTGCTCTGCACCTGTCCTGAAAAGCCCTTGTTACTCTAAAAAATTCTATGTCCAAACTGATGCATCTGAATTAGGAGTAGGGGCAGTCCTATCACAACTTAATTCTGAGGGCCAGGATCAACCTGTTGCTTTTATTAGTAGGAGGTTGACCCCCAGAGAAAAGCCTTGGTCTGCCATTGAGAGGGAGGCCTTTGCTGTGGTCTGGGCACTGAAGAAGTTGAGGCCATACCTGTTTGGCACTCACTTCATTGTTCAGACAGACCACAAACCTCTACTTTGGCTAAAACAAATGAAAGGTGAAAATCCTAAATTGTTGAGGTGGTCCATATCCCTACAGGGAATGGACTATACAGTGGAACATAGACCTGGGAGTAGCACTCAAATGCAGATGGACTCTCCAGTTATTTCCACTTAGACAATGAAGACTCATCAGGTCATGGCTAGTCTTATTGTCCTTTGTTTGGGGGGGGGGGGGTTGTGTAGGAAAGTACCATCTTGCCTGGCATGTTACCCCCATTTTTCACTGTATATATGTTGTTTTAGTTGTATGTGTCACTGGGACCCTGTTCTCCAGGGCCCCAGTGCTCATAAGTGTGCCTGAATGTGTTACCTGTGTAGTGACTAACTGTCTCACTGAGGCTCTGCTAATCAGAACCTCAGTGGTTATGCTCTCTCATTTCTTTCAAATTGTCACTAACAGGCTAGTGACCAATTTTACCAATTTACATTGGCTTACTGGAACACCCTTATAATTCCCTAGTATATGGTACTGAGGTACCCAGGGTATTGGGGATCCAGGAGATCCCTATGGGCTGCAGCATTTCTTTTGCCACCCATAGGGAGCTCTGACAATTCTTACACAGGCCTGCCACTGCAGCCTGAGTGAAATAATGTCCACGTTATTTCACAGCCATTTTACACTGCACTTAAGTAACTTATAAGTCACCTATATGTCTAACCTTTACCTGGTAAAGGTTAGGTGCAAAGTTACTTAGTGTGAGGGCACCCTGGCACTAGCCAAGGTGCCCCCACATTGTTCAGGGCCAATTCCCTGAACTTTGTGAGTGCGGGGACACCATTACACGCGTGCACTACATATAGGTCAATACCTATATGTAGCTTCACAATGGTAACTCCGAATATGGCCATGTAACATGTCTAAGATCATGGAATTGCCCCCTCTATGCCATCCTGGCATTGTTGGCACAATTCGATGATCCCAGTGGTCTGTAGCACAGACCCTGGTACTGCCAAACTGCCTTTCCTGGGGTTTCACTGCAGCTGCTGCTGCTGCCAACCCCTCAGACAGGTTTCTGCCCCCCTGGGGTCAAGCCAGGCTTGTCCCAGGATGGCAGAACAAAGGACTTCCTCTGAGAGAGGGTGTTACACCCTCTCCCTTTGGAAAATGGTGTGAAGGCAGGGGAGGAGTAGCCTCCCCCAGCCTCTGGAAATGCTTTCTTGGGCACAGATGTGCCCAATTCTGCATAAGCCAGTCTACACCGGTTCAGGGACCCCTTAGCCCCTGCTCTGGCGCGAAACTGGACAAAGGAAAGGGGAGTGACCACTCCCCTGACCTGCACCTCCCCTGGGAGGTGTCCAGAGCTCCTCCAGTGTGCTCCAGACCTCTGCCATCTTGGAAACAGAGGTGCTGCTGGCACACTGGACTGCTCTGAGTGGCCAGTGCCACCAGGTGACGTCAGAGACTCCTTCTGATAGGCTCCTTCAGACGTTAGTAGCCTATCCTCTCTCCTAAGTAGCCAAACCCTCTTTTCTGGCTATTTAGGGTCTCTGTCTCTGGGGAAACTTTAGATAACGAATGCAAGAGCTCATCAGAGTTCCTCTGCATCTCTCTCTTCACCTTCTGATAAGGAATCGACTGCTGACCGCGCTGGAAGCCTGCAAAACTGCAACAAAGTATCTAAGACGACTACTGCAACTCTGTAACGCTGATCCTGCCGCCTTCTCGACTGTTTTCCTGCTTGTGCATGCTGTGGGGGTAGTCTGCCTCCTCTCTGCACCAGAAGCTCCGAAGAAATCTCCCGTGGGTCGACGGAATCTTCCCCCTGCAACCGCAGGCACCAAAAAGCTGCATTACCGGTCCCTTGGGTCTCCTCTCCGCACGACGAGCGAGATCCCTCGAATCCAGCAACTCTGTCCAAGTGACCCCCACAGTCCAGTGACTCTTCAGTCCAAGTTTGGTGGAGGTAAGTCCTTGCCTCACCTCGCTGGGCTGCATTGCTGGGAACCGCGACTCTTGCAGCTACTCCGGCCCCTGTGCACTTCCGGCGGAAATCCTTCGTGCACAGCCAAGCCTGGGTCCACGGCACTCTAACCTGCATTGCACGACTTTCTAAGTTGGTCTCCGGCGACGTGGGACTCCTTTGTGCAACTTCGGTGAGCACCATTTCACGCATCCTCGTAGTGCCTGTTTCTGGCACTTTTCTGGGTGCTACCTGCTTCAGAGAGGCCTTCTTCTCTTGCTCGACGTCCCTTTTCTCTCCTGGTCCAATTTGTGACCCCATGGTCCCTCCTGGGCCACAGCAGCGTCCAAAAACGCTAACCGCACTATTTTCAGCTAGCAAGGCTTGTTGGCGTTCTTACGGCGGGAAAACACTTCTGCACAACTCTCCAAGGCGAGAGGCATCTGTCCTCCAAAGGGGAAGTCTCTAGCCCTTTGCGTTCCTGCAGAAACCACAGCTTCTTCTGTCCAGTAGAAGCTTCTTTGCACCTACAGCTGGCATTTCCTGGGCATCCGCCCATCTCCGACTTGCTTGTGACTTTTGGACTTGGTCCCCTTGTTCCACAGGTACCCTAGATTGGAAATCCACAGTTGTTGCATTGTTGGTTGGTGTCTTTCCTGCATTATTCCTCTATCACGACTTCTTTGTCTTTTGGGGAACTTCAGTGCACTTTGCACTCACTTTTCAGGGTCTTGGGGAGGGCTAATTTTCTAACTCTCATTATTTTCTAATAGTCCCAGCGACCCTCTACAAGGTCACATAGGTTTGGGGTCCATTCGTGGTTCGCATTCCACTTTTGGAGTATATGGTTTGTGTTGCCCATATCCCTATGTGTCCCCATTGCATCCTATTGTAACTATACATTGTTTGCACTGTTTTCTAAGACTATACTGCATATTTTTGGTATTGTGTACATATAACTTGTGTATAATTGCTATCCTCATACTGAGGGTACTCCCTGAGATACTTTGGCATGTTGTCATAAAAATAAAGTACCTTTATTTTTAGTTTATCTGTGTATTGTGTTTTCTTATGATATTGTGCAAGTGACACTTGTGGTACTGTAGTAGCTTCACACGTCTCCTAGTTCAGCCTAAGCTGCTCTGCTAAGCTACCATTATCTATCAGCCTAAGCTGCTAGACACCCTATACACTAATAAGGGATAACTGGGCCTGGAGCAAGGTGCAAGTACCCCTTGGTACTCACTACAAGCCAGTCCAGCCTCCTACACAGACCCCGCCTGCTCCGTTGACAGCCTATACTTGCTCCTCAAAGACTCTACCTGCTTTATTGCAAGCCTAGACCAGCTACTTACAGACCCTGCCTGCTCCAGTGTGTCTAGACTTGCTCCTCACAGACCCTGACTGATCTGGTGTGAGCCTAGGCCTGCTCCTCACAGACCCTGCCTGCTGTAGTGTGAGTCTAGGCCTGCTCCTCAGAGACCCTGACTGCTTAAATTTGAGACTGGACCAGCTCCTCACAGACCTTATCTGCTTTAAAGTGAGGCTAGACCTGCTCCTCACAGACCCTGACTGATCTGATGTGAGCCTAGACCTGCTCCGCCCACACCCTGCCTGCTCCGGTGCAAACCTAGACCTGCTCCAAACAGACCCTGTCTGCTTTAATGTGAGCCTAAACTTGTTCCTCACAGACCCGGCCTGATCTATTGCGAGCCTAGACCTGCTCCTCAAAGAAACTGCCAGCTCTGGTGGGAGCCTAGACCTGCTCCTCACAGACTCTGCTGAATTTAATGTCAGCATAGACTGGCTCCACACAGGCCCTGCATCCTCCTGTGCAAGCCTAGACCTTCTCTGCACAGACTCTGCGCGCTCCAGGGTGAGCCTAGACCTGCTCCTCACAGACCATGCCTGCTCCAGAGTGAGCCTAGACCTGCTCCTCACAGACCCTGCCTGCTCCAGTGTGAACCTAAACGTGACCTGCACAGACCATGCGTACTTCAATGTGAGCATAGACCTGTTCCACACAGACCCTACCAGTGATGGCTGCCGCAGATCAAGGGTGGTGTGTAGGAGGCTGGACTGGCTTGTAGTGAGTACCAAGGGGTACTTGCACCTTGCACCAGGCCCAGTTATCCCTTATTAGTGTATAGGGTGTCTAGCAGCTTAGGCTGATAGATAATGGTAGCTTAGCAGAGCAGCTTAGGCTGAACTAGGAGACGTGTGAAGCTACTACAGTACCACAAGTGTAACTTGCACAATATCATAAGAAAACACAATACACAGATATACTAAAAATAAAGGTACTTTATTTTTATGACAATATGCCAAAGTATCTCAGTGAGTACCCTCAGTATGAGGATAGCAATTATACACAAGTTATATGTACACAATACCAAAAATATGCAGTATAGTCTTAGAAAACAGTGCAAACAATGTAAAGTTACAATAGGATGCAATGGGGACACATAGGGATAGGGGCAACACAAACCATATACTCCAAAAGTGGAATGTGAACCACAAATGGACCCCAAACCTATGTGACCTTGTAGAGGGTCGCTGGGACTATTAGAAAATAGTGAGAGTTAGAAAATTAGCCCTCCCAAGACCCTGAAAAGTGAGTGCAAAGTGCACTGAAGTTCCCCAAAAGACAAAGAAGTCGTGATAGAGGAATTATGCAGGAAAGACACCAACCAACAATGCAACAACTGTGGATTTCCAATCTAGGGTACCTGTGAAACAAGGGGACCAAGTCCAAAAGTCACAAGCAAGTCGGAGATGGGCAAATGCCCAGGAAATGCCAGCTGCGGGTGCAAAGAAGCTTCTACTGGACAGAAGAAGCTGCGGTTTCTGCAGGAACGAAAAGGGCTAGAGACATCCCCTTTGGTGTACGGATCGCTCTTGCCCTGTAGAGTCGTGCAGAAGTGTTTTCCCGCCAAAAGAACGCCAACAAGCCTTGCTAGCTGCAAATCGTGCGGTTAGCGTTTTTGCATGCTGTTGCGGCCCAGGAGGGACCAGGAGGTCGCAAATTGGACCAGGAGAGAGAGGGGACGTCGAGCAAGACAAGGAGCCCTCTCAGCAGCAGGTAGCACCCGGAGAAGTGCCCGAAACCGGCACTACGAGGATGCGTGAAACGGTGCTCGCCGAAGTTGCACAAAGGAGTCCCACGTCGCCGGAGACCAACTTAGAAAGTCGTGCAATGCAGGTTAGAGTGCCGTGGACCCAGGCTTGGCTGTGCACAACGGATTTCCGCCGGAAGTGCACGGAAGCCGGAGTATTTGCAAAAGACGCGGTTTCCAACAATGCAGTCTGGCGTGGGATGGCAAGGACTTACCTCCACCAAACTTGGACTGAAGAGTCACTGGACTGTGGGAGTCACTTGGACAGAGTTGCTGGATTAGAGGGACCTCGCTCGTCGTGCTGAGAGGAGACCCAAGGGACCGGTAATGCAGCTTTTTGGTGCCTGCGGTTGCAGGGGGAAGATTCAGTAGACCCACGGGAGATTTCTTCGGAGCTTCTGGTGCAGAGAGGAGGCAGACTACCCCCACAGCATGCACAAACAGGAAAACAGTCGAGAAGGCGGCAGGATCAGCGTTACAGAGTTGCAGTAGTCGTTTTAGCTACTTTGTTGCAGTTTTGCAGGCTTCCAGCGCGGTCAGCAGTCGATTCCTTATCAGAAGGTGAAGAGAGAGATGCAGAGGAACTCTGATGAGCTCTTGCATTCGTTATCTAAAGTTTCCCCAGAGACAGAGACCCTAAATAGCCAGAAAAGAGGGTTTGGCTACTTAGGAGAGAGGATAGGCTACTAACACCTGAAGGAGCCTATCAGAAGGAGTCTCTGACGTCACCTGGTGGCACTGGCCACTCAGAGCAGTCCAGTGTGCTGGCAGCACCTCTGTTTCCAAGATGGCAGAGGTCTGGAACACACTGGAGGAGCTCTGGACACCTCCCAGGGGAGGTGCAGGTCAGGGGAGTGGTCACTCCCCTTTCCTTTGTCCAGTTTCGCGCCAGAGCAGGGCTAAGGGGTCCCTGAACCGGTGTAGACTGGCTTATGCAGAATTGGGCACATCTGTGCCCAAGAAAGCATTTCCAGAGGCTGGGGGAGGCTACTCCTCCCCTGCCTTCACACCATTTTCCAAAGGGAGAGGGTGTAACACCCTCTCTCAGAGGAAGTCCTTTGTTCTGCCATCCTGGGACAAGCCTGGCTTGACCCCAGGGGGGCAGAAACCTGTCTGAGGGGTTGGCAGCAGCAGCAGCTGCAGTGAAACCCCAGGAAAGGCAGTTTGGCAGTACCAGGGTCTGTGCTACAGACCACTGGGATCATGGGATTGTGCCAACAATGCCAGGATGGCATAGAGGGGGCAATTCCATGATCTTAGACATGTTACATGGCCATATTCGGAGTTACCATTGTGAAGCTACATATAGGTAGTGACCTATATGTAGTGCACGCGTGTAATGGTGTCCCCGCACTCACAAAGTCCGGGGAATTGGCCCTGAACAATGTGGGGGCACCTTGGCTAGTGCCAGGGTGCCCTCACACTAAGTAACTTTGCACCTCACCTTTACCAGGTAAAGGTTAGACATATAGGTGACTTATAGGTTACTTAAGTGCAGTGTAAAATGGCTGTGAAATAACGTGGACGTTATTTCACTCAGGCTGCAGTGGCAGGCCTGTGTAAGAATTGTCAGAGCTCCCTATGGGTGGCAAAAGAAATGCTGCAGCCCATAGGGATCTCCTGGAACCCCAATACCCTGGGTACCTTAGTACCATATACCAGGGAATTATAAGGGTGTTCCAGTAAGCCAATGTAAATTGGTAAAATTGGTCACTAGCCTGTTGGTGACAATTTGAAAGAAATGAGAGAGCATAACCACTGAGGTTCTGGTTAGCAGAGCCTCAGTGACACAGTTAGGCACCACACAGGGAACACATACATATAGGCCACAAACTTATGAGCACTGGGGTCCTGACTAGCAGGGTCCCAGTGACACATAACAAACATACTGAAAACATAGGGTTTTTACTATGAGCACTGGGCCCTGGCTAGCAGGATCCCAGTGAGACAGTGAAAACACCCTGACATACACTCACAAACAGGCCAAAAGTGGGGGTAACAAGGCTAGAAAGAGGCTACTTTCTCACACAACCCCCCCCCCCCCCAAACGAAGGACAATAAGGCTAACCTTGGCCAGTTGAGACTTTATTGTCTAAGTGGTGATGAGTAGAGAGTAGCTCTGCAATAGACTGGTTACTCCCTTTATCATCCACTATATGGTTACTTCCCTGTGGGGATGTAAACCACCCTGTTTGAAGTTTTTTAGCTAAGCAACAATGTGAAGATGTATTTTCATAGTTTGTATCAGTAAGTTTTAGTTTAGAGCAGTGGGAATTGTCCACTGAACCTATTTGTAATGATGGAAATGCCAGACAGGGATGCTGTCTCAATAAAGCCATAGCTGGGCAAAAACTTTGTCCATATGGCTGAAAGAGAGAACAGGGATGCTGTTTCTCTTGAGTTGGAGCAGGGCAGGGATGCTGTCCTATGAGCTCCACACTAGGGCAGGGATGCTGTCCTAAGTGTTGTGAGGCAGTGCAGGGTTTCTGCACTAAAGTTTCTCTGGGAGGGTTGGAGGGATGCTCCATGTTAACTAAAATGGTGCTTTTTTTCTCACCAATGTTAGTTATCCCACAGAGAGGTACTTCTACCTCAGGGAGTACAGCTTTGCCAGCTGATGATTCCCTTGGAACAGGTGCCACCCCAGGAGAGGTTTCTCCCACCACAGGAATGGTATCCTGAATGGTAGGGTGGTTAGGGGATACTGTGATACCCTTTTTACCTGTTGATGGAGAGGGATCCTGAGTTTTCAGGCCTTCTCTCCTTTGCTTTTTCATTTCAGTAGAAATGAGAGGGAACAATTCCTCAGGGATGCCCAGCATGGCTGCATGGGCATAAAACTCTACATCAGCCCAACCTGAGGCCTCTAGGTCATTACCTAAGAGACAGTCTACAGGTAAGCTAGGTGATACCACCACCTGCTTAGGGCCAGTAACTCCACCCCAACTAAACTGAATTATAGCTAAGGGAAGAAACTTAGTGGAGTTATGGACATCAATAATCTTATACTGTTGTCCAATGATGTGTTGATCAGGGTGCACTAGGTTTTCAGTCACCAAAGTGATACTGGCACCTGTGTCCCTGTAGGCCAAGGCCTCAACACCATTTATTGAAACTGTCTGCCTGTACTTATCCATTGTAAGGGGACAAGCAGCCAGTGTGGCAAGGCCAATGCCACTAGGTGTGACAGAAACTGTCTTGGGACTGACTACCCCAGTTTCTACTATGGACCCATAAGTGAACCCAACTACACCCTTAACTTGACTGTTGCCAGCAGTCCCACCACTAGTACCACTACTGCTAGGGGCACTAGAGCTTGATGTATTAGTGGTGGTAGGCTCAGGGGGTTTACCTGGACAGGACTTATCCCCTGGCCTATGGCCTTTGTTTTTACACACAAAGCACCAAGGCTTTTTAATGTGTGTGGGTTGAGAAGAAGAGGAAGAATTAGTTTTATCCCCACCCTCTGAAGAGTGTTTAAGATTTGAAGTGGGATCTTTGGTTTTACCCTTATCCCCATGCTTATCTTGAGATTTTTCACCATCTTTCTTCTTATTGCCATCTTTGTCACCCCCTGTATGAACTTTTCTGTTCACCCTTGTTCTGACCCATTTGTCTGCCTTCTTTCCCAATTCTTGGGGAGAGGTCAGATCAGAGTCCACCAAGTACTGGTGCAACAAATCAGACACACAATTATTTAGAATATGCTCTCTCAGGATCAAGTTATACAGGCTTTCAAAGTCAGTCACTTTACTGCCATTTAACCACCCCTCCAAGGCCTTCACTGAATGGTCAATGAAATCAACCCAGTCTTGTGAAGACTCCTTTTTGGTCTCTCTGAACGTTATCCTGTATTGTTCAGTGGTTAAGCCATAACCATCCAGGAGTGCATTCTTAAGAACTTGGAAATTATTGGCATCACTTTCTTTCACAGTAAGGAGCCTATCCCTACCTTTCCCACTAAATGATAGCCATAGGATAGCAGCCCACTGCCTTTGAGGGACATCCTGTACAACACAGGCCCTCTCAAGTGCAGCAAACCACTTGTTAATGTCATCCCCCTCCTTATAAGGGGGAACTATCTTGTGCAGATTCCTGGAATCATGCTCTTTTACAGGATGACTATGGGGAATACTGCTGCTGCCACCATGGGTTTCTAAACCCAACCTCTGTCTTTCCTTCTCTACTTCTAAGGATTGTCTATCTAAATCCAGCTGTTGCTGTTTAAGCTTCAGTCTGGATTGCTCCACTCTCAATCTATTGAGCTCCCTTTCTAACAATCTGTCTTCAGGGTGGGTGGTAGGGACATTCCTAGACACAGAAGTATGGTGAGAATGGACAGAAGGAGACCTGTCCCTTACAGAAGGCACCCTAACAGCTTGGCTAACAGTATAATGTGAGAGCACACCATCTGTATGGTGTGATTCAACATCTGTACCAACTATGCTAGACTGTCTAGTAATGGGCAGGCTGAGAAGTTTCTTTCCTGAATCTTTTCCTGGGGGAGTCCCTGGATCAGATTGGGAACCATTAGCTACTTTTTCAACAGATGGGGCACTTTTAGCCTTATCTTGTTCTCTAAGCATGTTAAGTAACAATTCCAAGGAAGGATTCTTCCCTACACTCAAACCTCTCTCTATGCAGAGACTCCTTGCTCCTTTCCAGCTAAGGTGATCATATGCAATCTTAGACAGGTCAACATTTTGGCCTGTGCCAGACATTTTTAGGGAGAGTTAAAGTGATAGAAAAAGAGAAAAAGGTTTTCAGAACTTTTTAGAAAGACAGAAAAAACTTTTTAAACTTTTAAGAACTTTTTGAAAGTTTAGAAGTACTTTTCAGCACTTTAGAAAAGAGTGAAAAGAGGAAATGCAAAACTTTTTAGGAATGTGTACACACACTGAACTTGTTTTGTATATTTTTCTCTTATGAAAAGTACAATGACAAGAGTGGTAAGTAGTCTCAAAGCACTTATCCCACCGCTGCACAACCAATGTAGGAGGCTGGACTGGCTTGTAGTGAGTACCAAGGGGTACTTGCACCTTGCACCAGCCCCAGTTATCCCTTATTAGTGTATAGGGTGTCTAGCAGCATAGGCTGATAGATAATGGTAGCTTAGCAGAGCAGCTTAGGCTGAACTAGGAGACGTGTGAAGCTACTACAGTACCACAAGTGTCACTTGCACAATATCATAAGAAAACACAATACACAGATATACTAAAAATAAAGGTACTTTATTTTTATGACAATATGCCAAAGTATCTCAGTGAGTACCCTCAGTATGAGGATAGCAATTATACACAAGTTATATGTACACAATACCAAAAATATGCAGTATAGTCTTAGAAAACAGTGCAAACAATGTATAGTTACAATAGGATGCAATGGGGACACATAGGGATAGGGGCAACACAAACCATATACTCCAAAAGTGGAATGTGAACCACGAATGGACCCCAAACCTATGTGACCTTGTAGAGGGTCGCTGGGACTATTAGAAAATAGTGAGAGTTAGAAAATTAGCCCTCCCCAAGACCCTGAAAAGTGAGTGCAAAGTGCACTGAAGTTCCCCAAAAGACAAAGAAGTCGTGATAGAGGAATAATGCAGGAAAGACACCAACCAACAATGCAACAACTGTGGATTTCCAATCTAGGGTACCTGTGGAACAAGGGGACCAAGTCCAAAAGTCACAAGCAAGTCGGAGATGGGCAAATGCCCAGGAAATGCCATCTGCGGGTGCAAAGAAGCTTCTACTGGACAGAAGAAGCTGTGGTTTCTGCAGGAACAAAAAGGGCTAGAGACTTCCCCTTTGGTAGACGGATCCCTCTTGCATTGGAGAGTCGTGCAGAAGTGTTTTTCCGCCGAAAGAACGCCAACAAGCCTTGCTAGCTGCAAATCGTGCAGTTAGCGTTTTTGGATGCTGCTGCGGCCAAAGAGGGATCAGGAGGTCGCAAATTGGACCAGGAGAGAGAGGGGACGTCGAGCAAGACAAGGAGCCCTCTCACCAGCAGGTAGCACCCGGAGAAGTGCCCGAAACTGGCACTACGAGGATGCGTGAAACGGTGCTCGCCAAAGTTGCACAAAGGAGTCCCACGTCGCCGGAGACCAACTTAGAAAGTCGTGCAATGCAGGTTAGAGTGCCGTGGACCCAGGCTTGGCTGTGCACAAAGAATTTCCGCTGCAAGTGCGCGGAAGCCGGAGTATTTGCAAAAGACGCGGTTTCCAACAATGCAGTCTGGCGTAGGGAGGCAAGGACTTACCTCCACCAAACTTGGACTGAAGAGTCACTGGACTGTGGGAGTCACTTGGACAGAGTTGCTGGATTCGAGGGACCTCGCTCGTCGTGCTGAGAGGAGACCCAAGGGACCGGTAATGCAGCTTTTTGGTGCCTGCGGTAGCAGGGGGAAGATTCCGTCGACCCACGGGAGATTTCTTCGGAGCTTCTGGTGCAGAGAGGAGGCAGACTACCCCCACAGCATGCACAAACAGGAAAACAGTCGAGAAGGCGGCAGGATCAGCGTTACAGAGTTGCAGTAGTCGTCTTAGCTACTTTGTTGCAGTTTTGCAGGCTTCCAGCGCGGTCAGCAGTCGATTCCTTATCAGAAGGTGAAGAGAGAGATGCAGAGGAACTCTGATGAGCTCTTGCATTCGTTATCTAAAGTTTCCCCAGAGACAGAGACCCTAAATAGCCAGAAAAGAGGGTTTGGCTACTTAGGAGAGAGGATAGGCTACTAACACCTGAAGGAGCCTATCAGTAGAAGTCTCTGACGTCACCTGGTGGCACTGGCCACTCAGAGCAGTCCAGTGTGCTGGCAGCACCTCTGTTTCCAAGATGGCAGAGGTCTGGAGCACACTGGAGGAGCTCTGGACACCTCCCAGGGGAGGTGCAGGTCAGGGGAGTGGTCACTCCCCTTTCCTTTGTCCAGTTTCGCGCCAGAGCAGGGCTAGGGGTCCCTGAACCGGTGTAGACTGGCTTATGCAGAATTGGGCACATCTGTGCCCAAGAAAGCATTTCCAGAGGCTGGGGGAGGCTACTCCTCCCCTGCCTTCACACCATTTTCCAAAGGGAGAGGGTGTAACACCCTCTCTCAGAGGAAGTCCTTTGTTCTGCCATCCTGGGACAAGCCTGGCTTGACCCCAGGGGGGCAGAAACCTGTCTGAGGGGTTGGCAGCAGCAGCAGCTGCAGTGAAACCCCAGGAAAGGCAGTTTGGCAGTACCAGGGTCTGTGCTACAGACCACTGGGATCATGGGATTGTGCCAACAATGCCAGGATGGCATAGAGGGGGCAATTCCATGATCTTAGACATGTTACATGGCCATATTCTGAGTTACCATTTTGAAGCTACATATAGGTAGTGACCTATATGTAGTGCACGCGTGTAATGGTGTCCCCGCACTCACAAAGTCCGGGGAATTGGCCCTGAACAATGTGGGGGCACCTTGGCTAGTGCCAGAGTGCCCTCACACTAAGTAACTTTGCACCTCACCTTTACCAGGTAAAGGTTAGACATATAGGTGACTTATAGGTTACTTAAGTGCAGTGTAAAATGGCTGTGATATAACGTGGACGTTATTTCACTCAGGCTGCAGTGGCAGGCCTGTGTAAGAATTGTCAGAGCTCCCTATGGGTGGCAAAAGAAATGCTGCAGCCCATAGGGATCTCCTGGAACCCCAATACCCTGGGTACCTTAGTACCATATACTAGGGAATTATAAGGGTGTTCCAGTAAGCCAATGTAAATTGGTAAAATTGGTCACTAGCCTGTTGGTGACAATTTGAAAGAAATGAGAGAGCATAACCACTGAGGTTCTGGTTAGCAGAGCCTCAGTGAGACAGTTAGGCACCACACAGGGAACACATACATATAGGCCACAAACTTATGAGCACTGGGGTCCTGACTAGCAGGGTCCCAGTGACACATAACAAACATACTGAAAACATAGGGTTTTTACTATGAGCACTGGGCCCTGGCTAGCAGGATCCCAGTGAGACAGTGAAAACACCCTGACATACACTCACAAATAGGCCAAAAGTGGGGGTAACAAGGCTAGAAAGAGGCTACTTTCTCACATGGTGGAGCTGGGAGGTGAGGGGGGGAGCTTTTCTGTTGGGGAGGTTAAAAATATATATTTTTAAATGACCTGCCTGCTGCTTCCAGCCACCTCCGTTACACCTCGTGTTCCTGGCAGTCCCTGGGGCACAGGTTCCTAATCCAGACGCTGCTCTCATGCTAAAGCAAGCATGAGAGCAGTGACAGTATTGGCCTGAGCGGGTTGGTTTGGCGCTCACTCAGGCACAGAGAGCCTGTGCCATTTCTCCAACCCGGCTCGGTGACACAGCTCGGTTGGGGAAATGTAAGTGTACCTGCTGGTTTCCCAAACCGACATGCACACTTTACAATGCCCACCATCCCTCCTCCTTATAGACCAACCTCGCCCCGCCCTAGCCCTGTTGTCAAACAGTGACAAATAAAATGATAATAAAATTATTTTATCATAATTTTATTTGTCACTGCCTGACTGAACGGGGGTGACAATCCTCTGCCATTACGGAGGAGCCACTCCTGGACCCTGCCTGCTTTAATGTGAGTCTAGGCTTGCTCCTTACAGACCCTGCCTGCTCCAGTGCGAGCCTAGACCTGATCCTGAAACACCCTGCCTGCTTTAATGTGAGCCTAGACCTGCTCCACACAGACTCAGCCTGCTCCAGTGTAAGCCTATACCAGCACTTCACACCTGCCTGTTCTAATGTGACCTTAGATCTGCTCCTCACAGACCCTACCTCCTCCAGTGCAAGCCTAGACCTGCTCCTCAAAGACCCTGCCTGCTCCATTGTGAGCCTAGACCTACTCCTCACAGACCCTGCCTGCTACAGTGTGAGACTAGGCCGACTCCTCACAGACCCTACCTGCTCTGGTGTGGGCCTAGACCTGCTCCTCACAGACCCTGCCTCCTCCAGTGTGAGCCTAGACCTGCTCCTCACAGACCCTGCCTCCTCCAGTGTGAGCCTAGGCTTGCCCCTCACAGACCATGCCTGCTCCAGTGTGAGTCTAGACCTGCTCCTTAGAGAACCTGCCTGCTCCAGTGTGAGCCTAGACCTGCTCCTCATAGACCCTGCCTGCTTTAATGTGAGCCAAGACTTGCTCCTTACAGACCGTGCCTGCTCCAGTGCGAGCCTAGACCAGATCCTGAAACACCCTGCCTGCTTTAATGTGAGCCTAGACCTGCTCCACACAGACTCAGCCTGCTCCAGTGTAAGCCTATACCAGCACTTCACACCTGCCTGTTCTAATGTGACCTTAGACCTGCTCCTCACAGACCCTACCTCCTCCAGTGCAAGCCTAGACCTGCTCCTCAAAGACCCTGCCTGCTCCAGTGTGAGCCTAGACCTACTCCTCACAGACCCTGCCTGCTCCAGTGTGAGCCTGCCCTCACACAAAGGACTGATTAACACCCACGGGGACCCTGGCAGTCAGGACTGGTCTGAAAGAGGAACTTGTGCACTTCAAAACCCCTCTTTGAGGTTTCCCCCACTTCAAAGGCATTTTTGGGTATATAAACTGGATCTCTGACCCCACCACATGAGACACTTCTGGGTTTACACCTGCACTCTGTCAGAGGAACTCCCTGGCTGCCCCAAAGGACTCTTCTGGACTGCTTTGCTGAGAAGGACTGCTGCCCTGCTTGTTGCCCTTCAGCCCTGCTGGCTTCCTCCTGAAGGGCTCTCCAAGGGCTTGGATTGAGCTTGCCTCTTATTTCTGAAGTCTCAGGGCTAACAAGGACGTCACCTCTTCAAAGAAACTCCTTGTGTGTCGAAAATGTATGCAACGGGTGCAGAAATCGACGCACAGCCTGCATCCCAGCTCAGAAATTGCTGCACCGCCGACCGGAACGACACAGCACTGAATTCCTGACTGGAAATTCAACGCATCGCCTGCCTTGCAAAAGAAAATTTGACACATCGCCTACCGGATTGAAGCAGAGCCTCCAGCATGTGAAGGATTTTTAACGCACTGTTCCTGGGCATCAAAATACCCCAGCATAGCAGTGAGGAACCAAGACTGCACACTGGAAAAATGATGCAAATCCTTGTAGCGTGGAAAGAAACAACACATCGTCTGTGCCAAGCCAGAAAATCCGGCACAACACCTTATTTTTCCATGCATCTCCTCCTCTGCGGTGTCTGTGCATCATTATTTTTGGCGCATCCCATGTACTGTGTTTCAAAGAAACAGCTATTGATTTCTAAGGCTTGAGACTCTTTTAAACATTTTAAAAGTGATATTTCAACTTGTGTTTATTGAATCTTTGTCGTTTTGACCTATGTATTTTTCTAAGCCTGTGTGGTGTATTTTTCACTGTGTTACTATATGATTTTTTGCACAAATACTTTACACATTGCCTTCTAAGTTAAGCCTGACTGCTCAGTTCCAAGATACCAGAGGGTGGGCACAGGATAATTTGGATAGTGTTGCGACTTACCCTGACTAGGATAGTGGTTCCTACTTGGACAAGGGTGAATGCCTCTGCCAACTGGAGACCCCATTTCTAACATAGCATGCATGACTGTTATATATTTAGACATTGTGGACTGTATGAGCGGCTATCCAGATGAGATTTTGGAGACGAATGGCTATTAGGTAATTTTGAATAATATGACTAATTGTACACTTTTGTAGCATTAGAAATCAGTTGTCTTAATTACTTCTTAAGGCCATGGATTGTTACTCCATATTTACACCCTATAACCCTTAGAAAAAGGAGATATAGGGGGTCATTCTGACCTCGGCGGTAAAAGGCCCTTACCGCCGGTCAGAAGACCGTCATTATACCGCCGCGGTAAACCGCCACGGTCATTCTGACCCACAACTGCCAAACCGCCAAAAACCCGACATCCACGGAAGGCCGCCTAATCAGCGGTCAGCGATAAACTGGAGATGACCAAACCTCCACCGTCACGCCAACACAAACACGCCCATGCCATTACGACCCACGAATCCCTGCGGCGGTCTTTCAACCGCGGTATTCCATTGGCGGTACACACCGCTGCGCTCAAAATACACACACCCATACAAAACACAGCCACATTGGACAATTCCAAATACACACACCTGATACACATACACACACCACTCCCACACACCCATCACCATATAAAACACACACCCACATCACCCACAAACCCCCACAAATCGAAATTCAGAGACAAGGCGCAATACACAGAGAGAGAACACAGGGAACGCAAACCACAACACACACAGGAACTCAACATCATCACCCACACCACATCTACGCACACATCACCACACACCACCACTCACCTCACCACAAACAGCACCCTATACCTCATCCACACCACCCCATGGCACCCCAAAGACACCCCAGGTTCTCGGACCAAGAACTCAGGGTCATGGTGGAGGAAATAATTAGGGTAGAGCCCCAGCTCTTTGGCACACAGGTGCAGCACACCACAATAGCCAGGAAGGCGGAGCTATGGCAAAGGATCGTCGACATGGTCAACGCTGTGGGACAGCATCCCAGAAATCGGGAAGACATCCGAAAGCGCTGGAACGACCTACGGGGGAAGGTGCGGTCGATGGTGTCAAGACACAACATCGCTGTGCAGAAGACTGGTGGCGGACCCCCACCCACTCCACCCGAATTCCCAGCATGGGAGCAAGAGGTCTTTAACATCCTGCATCCTGACGGCCTCGCTGGAGTAGCTGGAGGAATGGACTCTGGTAAGTCTAATCTCAACTACTTCCCCCCCCCCCAACCACCAGCATGCCAACCCACACCCCCACCCTCACCCCCAACCCCCCAGCACACATCCTCCCTGCCAATGTCTCACCAGCACAACCCACCCAACCCAACACCAATCCCTGAATGCCAACACAAACCATGGACACCCATCACCTATGCATAACCACTGCACACACCCATCCCCCCCCAAAAACCACCCTCACAACTCCTCCCACAAGGGAATGCCAGCACTGGGGGACAAGGGCACCCACAAATCGCACGCCATGGCACACACAGAAGCAATAACCATACTCTTTTACCCCTGCAGGGCCCGAACGCCAACACACCGGCCACGAGGGTCCAGACTTGTCCATCCCACCCCCAGAACAGGCCCCCAGTGATGACAGCAGCTCTGTCGACCTAGAACCTGATGACCAGCCCGGAACATCGGGGACCTCTGGACAGTCGGTTCCCCACACACAGACACAGGCCAAAGCAGACCTAACCCCCTCTGGGAATACCAGCACAGCTCCCACCCAGCGGGCCCATGCCTCTGTCTCCAGGACGCGTCAATCAGCGGTGTGTCCGCCACTACAGGGCACCCAGGCTGACCCACCACCCCAACAACAACAGGGACCTGGGGGCAGTGGTAGTGGGCACACCGTCCAGGGGACAGAGGCCAGGGGAAACAGGGGAACTGGGAGGGCTGCTGTGCGACAGGGGGGGGAGGGCAGGCCCAGGGAACCCACTCTCCAAGAGGCCCTCACCACCATCATGGGAGCATACCACCACTCCCAGGAGACGATGGCGACGGTACTGGCCAGGTTCCAGGAGATCCAGGCACAGCAGGAGGAACTGTACATGGGGTTCAGAGACGAACTCAGGAACATCGGTTCCGCAATGGGGACCATCGTCCTGGCCCTCAACCAGATAGTCACCACATTGCGGGACCATGTGGCACCACAAAGGGCCCCTGTCACTAGCCAGGACCACGAACAGCCTACCACCTTCGCCGGCGCTAGTGGACAGGAGGCCCCCACACAACGACAGGCCACCAGAACCCCACCTCCTGCTGAAGAACAACCACCCCGCAAGCGGAACCTGAGATCACACAAGAAGACAGAGTAGGATGCCAAGACCCCACCCAGCAGAAGATACCCCCTGATGTCATCCCACTGTCCCACATTGTCACCCTGTCCAACCTTAAACAGCCCCTGCTCCATCCTTCCACAGGCATATGGACAATGCACCTGTGAAACTGAGAACTGGACTCTGCCATGGACATTACTCCACCCCGACCCATCACCGTTTTACTATCATGGACCTATATGTAGCACGTAAAATAAATCACTAATTGCACTTCAAAAATCAGGAGTCTGCTTGTATTCTTAACAAATGTATTACACATAACGGTGCAATAATGTTCAGTTACATTGTGATGACAACATACCAATGTCAATAAGCTTTAGTCCATGGGCAAACAAAGCAGAAGTCACGCAGTGGGTCATACAGCTCTGAAAAGGGAAGGGAAAGTCAAAAATCAGTTAAAAGGAACTGGGGGGAAACACAGAAAGTAGAGATGCAGGAGGCCAGAAGTAAATGTAAAATGGCGTGGGTGATTCTTACCTGTGTGCTACTGAAAATACTGTTGTATAACTGTGTCCCTGTTGCCCGTGTCGTCCCCGTCGTCTTCCTCCTCTTCACTCTCCACAGGCTCCACAGCTGCTACAACACCACCATCTGGACCATCCTCCTGCAGAAAAGGCACCTGGCGTCGCAAAGCAAGATTGTGAAGCATACAGCAGGCCACGATGATATGTCACACCTTCTTTGGTGAGTACATTAGGGATCCACCTGTCATATGCAGGCACCTAAACCTGGCCTTCAGGACCCCGAAGGTCCGTTCTATAATCCTCCTAGTTCGCCCATGGGCCTCATTGTACCGTTCCTCTGCCCTGGTCCGGGGATTCCTCACTGGGGTCAATAGCCAAGGCAGGTTGGGGTAACCAGAGTCACCTATTAGCCACACACGGTGTCTCTGTAGCTGTTCCATCACATAAGGGATGCTGCTATTTCGCATGATGTACGCGTCATGCACTGACCAAGGGAACTTGGCATTTACATGGGAGATGTACTGGTCAGCCAAACAGACCACCTGGACATTCATCGAATGGTAATTTTTTCTATTTCTGTACACCTGCTCATTGTCTTTTGGGGGTACTAAAGCCACATGGGTCCCATCAATGGCACCAATGATGTTGGGGATATGTCCAAGGGCATAGAAATCACCCTTCACTGTAGCCAAATCGTCCACCTCAGGGAAAACAATGTAGCTCCGCATGTATTTCATCAGGGCAGACAACACTCTGGACAAAACCTTAGAAAACATAGGCTGAGACATCCCTGATGACATGGCCACTGTTGTCCTAAAAGAACCACTTGCCAAAAAATGGAGTACTGACAGAACCTGCACCAGAGGGGGAATTCCTGTGGGTTGGCGGATGGGGGACATCAGGTCTGGCTCCAGCTGGGCACACAGTTCATGTATAGTGGCTCGGTCAAGTCGGTATCGAAGTATAATATGTCGTTCTTCCATTGTCGACAGGTCCACCAGCGGTCGGTACACAGGAGGATTCATCCTTCTCCTCGCAAGTCCCAGCGGACGGTGCCTAGGAAGGACAACATGAAGTACTGAGTCAAGCAACCCACAGGTACGTTCACATAGCTTGCACAGTACACGAATCGCTATGCATTGAAAGGCTTGTATGAGAGGCAATGCAAGGCCTAGGCCTGTGTGACGCAGTAGAAATTAAGCCATGTGGGCCCTTGAAATGGCGGCTGCCTGACCTGAGAAGTGTGACAGTGGGATGTGAGGTCAACGCGTTGGCGTGGCACACCGTGGCGGTAGGCGGTCGAAGACCGCAGTGCGAAGGCGCATTGGTTAACATTGAACCCTATGGGTTTCAGTAGCCAATGACGATGTGCGTGACCGCCATTTTCTATCTGCTTAATCACTCGAGACCTGATCATCCACAGGAGAGGACCTATACTGCAAGTGCTGCTGTGACCTCGGTCTGGAAGAGACAATGGCTGCTGCGACTGGGGAAAGGGCCCCTGCCTTCACTTCAGAAGAGTTGGAGAAACTTGTGGATGGGGTCCTGCCCCAGTATGCGCTACTCTACGGTCCTCCAGACCAACAGGTAAGTACACTGGGTGCACGTTGAATGGGCTATGCCTGGGTTGTGTATGGTGGATGTAAGATGGTGGGGTGGGGAGCGAATGAGGAGTGCAAGGCACGACAGATGAGAGCATGTGCCACATGGCAAGGTTGGGGAGGGGGGGCAATCACATCTAACATGCAGAAAAATGATGATATTTCCTTTCCCACCCTGTCAATGTCAAATAGGTCAGCGCCCATCAGAAAGTCGACATTTGGCATGCCATCGCCAAGGAAGTCCGGGCCCTGGGGGTCCACAACAGACGGGGCACCCACTGCCGAAAGAGGTGGGAGGACATCCGCCGCGGGACCAGGAAGACCGCCGAGTCACTGCTGGGGATGGCCTCCCAACGTAGGAGGGGTGGCAGTCGTACCTTGATCCCCCTGATGTCCCGGATCCTGGCGGTGGCCTACCCCGATTTGGATGGGCACGTGAGGACATCACAGCAGACACAAGGGGGTGAGTACCAGCACATTCTGCTATCTTTACGCGCAGTGGAGGTGTCTGGGTGGGGGAGGAGGGCTGTGGGTGACATTAGGCCAGGCGCTTTCTGTAGTGTAGTCCCCTCCTTTAGGCATGGCCCTGTGCCCCCGCCCCCCACCTCTGTATGGTGCCAAGTACAGCAATCCATGGTCCAGCATCACCCATGTGTGCATTTGTTGTCCATAGACCTGTAGGCCTAGTCACAAGTACTGAGTAGTGTACCCCGATTGCGCGGCATAGTGCATGAGGCTCCTGTGTCTGTCCTCTCTGACAACGGTGTTGACAATGCATGCACTCAACCTGTCTTTATTTCTCCCCCCACACTTTTTCTTTATCTTCTTGTGCATGTGTGCATTAGCATCATCAGGCGGAGGAGGATTGGCATCGGAGCACGAGGGAGCTGCCACTCACAAGGCCCCGGTGGGCCATGCTACAGACACCGAGGTCACCAGTGATACGGAGGGCGAGGGGAGCTCCACAACGGGGACCCGTGGAGACGTCAGCGACACCGACACATCCTCGGAAGGGAGCTCCCTAGCGGTGGCGGCAACATCCGTGCCCCCCGCCTCAACAGGTACAGCCGCCACCCAGCGCAGCAGCTCCGCCCTCCCAGCAGCCCCTCAGCCTTCGCTCCGTGCCCGCTCGCCCAAGAAGGCGGGCATCTCCTTCGCCCCAGGCACCTCAGGCCCTGCCTCAGTTACCCCTGCTGCCCTCAGTGAGGAGGTCATTGACCTCCTACAGACCATCATTGTTGGGCAGTCTACTCTTTTGAATGCCATCCAGGGGGTAGAGAGGGAGGTGCATCGGAGCAATGCATACCTGGAGGGCATTCATTCGGGTCAGGCTGCCCATCAAAGATCGTTCAATGCTCTGGCCTCAGCACTGACGGCAGCCATTGTCCCTGTTTCCAGACTCCCTCTTCTAACTGCCTCCACCCTCTCCCAGTCTCCTGTTCCTCAGCCTATCCTATCCACACCATCAGACCAGCCTGCACACACCTCAACACCCAAGGGCAGCTCATCCAGACATAAGCACCACAGATCCCACAAGCATTCACCCAAGCAACATCCAGATGCAGACATGGCAACAGTCACTACCACCTCTGTGTCCCCCTCCTCCTCGTCTCCCTCCTCCCTCCTGTGACGTCTCCACTCACACCTGCATGCACACCACCATCAGCCAGTACTTCCATCACCACCACACCCTCTAGTACAGTCCGCACACGTGCAGTCACCACCCCCACTGCCATTTACACGTCCTCTGTGTCATCTCCCACTGTGTCTGTCACCCCCTCTTCCAAAACACACAAACGCAGGCAGCCACCCACCCAACAGCCAACCACCTCACGACAGCCTACGTCACAAGCACCTACACCCAAAGACAGCACACCTGACTCTCCTACAACCACATCCTCTTCCTCCACTCCCATACCCACTGCACCTACCCTTCCCATTGCACCTAAAAAACTTTTCCTCTCCAAAGTTAACCTCTTTGCACCACCTGACCCACCCCCTCCATCTGGTAAGAGTCCGAAGAGCACCTCAGCCACCACCAGCCCTGCATCAAGTCTGACCATTGTGCACAGTTTTTGGAGTCCACCCTTTCCCAGCACAGATACATCGTCCAGCAGCAAGGGGACAGCCAGCCCCCCCCCCGGAAAGAGAACCCGTAAAACCAAGGGCCGCCGCGAGAAGGCTGACACTGCTGCCCCCAAGGAGCAAAGCCGTGGGCCGTCACCTGCCACAACATCAAGGGGAGGCAAGGGCCAGAGAGCCTCATCGAAGGAGGGCAAGGGCAGCAGGGCGGAGAAGTCAGCCAGCAGGGGCGCGGACCAGGAGGGCCCCACAAGCCCCATCCCAGGTGTGACGGAGGACACCCACGGGCCCAGGACTCCGTCACAGGAGGGTCCAGCAACTGCACGGTCGGAGGGCGACTAAGCAGGGAGTCCTGGCCAGGTCTGGCTCCCTTGATAGACAAGACAGGCCCGCCGTGAAGAAAGGCACCGCTGAACAGGGCCCCGCCGTGAAGAAAGGCACCGCTGATGTGCTACTTTTTCAGCACCTCCCTACCGGCACCTAACGACACCATGATTGTGCCGTATTTAATATATGGCACACCATCGCAGTATTTAGGACAATACCATCAAAACTTCTGATGCTATGGTGGCGCTTTGCTACACTAGCGCCAAAAATGTTGATGCTACTGTAGCAAAGTGCAAGGAGGCCCATTGATTACAATGGGTGCGTCTCGTTAACGCCTGCCCTTAAGCAGGCATTACAAATGATGGCAAAAATGGTGTAGCGAAATCTTGCAGATTTCACTGCGCCATTTTTACGGGTCGCCTAATGCCAGAATGCCCCCCTTGCATATAATATGCCTGACGCTGGCATAATGTGGTGCAAGGGGTCGCAAAGTGACGCAATGCATGCATTGCGCCACTTTGTCAATATGGCGCAGCAAAACTTGCCTCCTTGAGCCACATTGGCATTTAGACAATGATGCTAATGTGGCGCAAGGAGGCAGGATGCCTTCTTAAATCTGGTCCTAAGTATTTTATGATATTTATGGTAGTTGGGACCCTTACAAATTTTACTTTTGCCCAACGACTATACTATTCTATAGCAACTATGCCAAACTCTGGAGTTTCACCATATAACACCATAGAACCAATTATATAACTTGTTAATATGCTCCATGCCTTATCAGGAACATCAACTGTTTCACAGGACTTGGTACGGTTACTTGAGACTTATCACCAATGGCACAACTCATGCAATCTCTTACATAATGCTCCACACTCCTATCTAACCACGGCCACCAGGAATTCTCTCTAATTCTTCTTTTCATGGCTCTCATGTCTATTGCCCTCATTACAACCCTGGTGGTCGGTGTTAAAGCGGCGGGAATACCACCAACAGGCCGGCGGTAAAAAAAATTGAATCACGACCATGGTGGAAACTGCCAACATAGACAGCCACTTTAACACTCCGACCACCACGGCGGTAGAAACAAACACCGCAGCTGTAACCGCCAACAGACAGGTGGAACACAATGTACCACCCACTGTATTACAAGGCACCAGTCCGCCACCTTTTCCAGGGTGGTACTAACGCCATCAAAAGCACAGCGGAAACAGTCTTTGGAACGGAAACCACGCACCTCTCGACACCCTACGAGGAACCAGGACACCATTGAGCTCAAACTTCAGGTGCTACCAATGTTGTTTTACCTTCTCTTCTACCAGGAGCAGCAAATGGGGGCGGGGGGGAGGAAAAAGAGAGTGATATACACACACACAACACGCAACACCTTCCCCCTCACCCACAACACCATACACACAAATACATGCCGCAACATTACATATGCACCCCGTAAACCCCTGGAAGAAAGCAAGGACAAAATGAAATGATTGTAACAAGTGTAATTGAAAATTCAGATATGGAAACAGGTCTGTAACAGATCAGTATATAAAATATGTACAGCAACTAAACAAGTCTGAATAGTGTTCCAATCATCGCCCATGGACCAGTGGTCCCAAAATGCATGGGCGAAGCCCACACATGATACCTGACTGTAAACGGAGAGAACACTGCTGGGGCATCAGGTCGAAATTAAACAGGCATCTCATGGGAAGGGGAGGGGGGCACCTCAGCCGGATGAAGGGACGACGCCACTGACTCCACGAGGGGGCTCCATGCCCACAGACTGGTCCTGGGGAGTGCAAGGCCGCAGTCTCACAAGGGGGTGGTTTGCCCACTGCTTTATCCTGGGGAGTGCAAAGCCACAGTCTCTCAAGTGGGTGGGTTGCCCACTGCTTTATCCTGGGGAGTGCAAAGCCACAGTCTCTCAAGTCTCTCAAGTGGGTGATTTGCCCATTGCTTTATCCTGGGGACTGCAAAGCCACATTCTCTCAAGTGGGTGGTTTGCCCACTGCTTTATCCTGGGGAGTGCAAAGCTACAGTCTCTCAATTGTGTGACATGTTACATTGGTTCTGGAGGGGGCTTTGTGCCCAGAGTGCTTCATCCTGCCAAGGACTAGGGTAGTGGATGCTCTTCTCCACTGGTTCTGGAGGGGGCTTTGTGCCCAGAGTGCTTCATCCTGCCAAGGACTGGGGTAGTGGATGCTCTTCTCGACTGGTTCTGGAGGGGGCATGGTGCCCAGAGTGCTACACATGCTGTGTGGCGGAGCCCTTTCCCTCACCTGGGTGTGTATGCCACGAGATTGCCTGGAACAGAGTCAGAGAAAGACTCCACTCTGCTGCGAGTTTGCCTGCCAACTGCTGGTACTAACAGTGCTGGTTGTGGTGCCTCACATACGCTGTGCAGGGTCCAGGACGTCTCCGGCAGGCTCAGATGGCTGTCCACTGGGAATGTTGTCCATGTCAGCTGTGGTGGCACTGTCTGTGCACGTCGCTGGGCTGGTGGTGGTGGCAGCGGTGGTGTCTGTGGCAGAGATGCTGCCGGTGGTGCATGTGTCAGCACCTGTGGAGGGAGACAGCAGGACGTCTCCTGCAGCCTCGGACGGCTGCCCACTGGGGATGAAGCTGGGGACTGTTGCTGAGGCAGCAGATGTGCAGGTGGCCGTGCAGGTAGCGGTGCAGGTGGCGGTGCAGGTGGCTGGGCAGGTGGCGGGGCAGGTGGCGGTGCAGGTGGAGGCACAGGTGGCAGTGTCTACCGCCGTACAGGTTTCTGCTCTGTTTCCCAGAAGGGATGACACCACTCCCTCATCCTGAGGCTCCGTGCCCTGTGCTGAATTCCCTTTAGCCTTGTGTCCCTTTCCCACCTTGGAAGTGGCTGCTGGGACCTTGGCACTGTCCCCTTTTGGCTTGGAGGAAGCCTTGCTGGGTGGTTGGTGCGGCTTTTCCCTACGACCTGTGGGCACCTTCTTCACTTTGGCAGGTGGTGGAATGGGCTGATCCTTGGCCTTGCTAGGTGGCAGACTGGCAGCCCTGATGGTTGCCGCCTTCGATATTCCCGGACTTGCAGGGACCACAGTGCTGGAGGATTTGGTGGCTGAGGTGCTGGGCTGGGATCTGGACATCCTGGCCCTAGGGGAGGGACGGGGGTGTAGGGAAGAGGTCAATGTTAGCCAGGAAATGTTTTTTAGACACACTGGGACTCGAAGATGGAGGGGGTTTGGGAGTGGAGGAAGAGGTAGTGGTTGTAGGAGGTATACGCTTGGGGAAGGTGCATGGGCTGGAGGCTGTTGTGAGGTGGATGGCTGTTGAGTGGGTGTGTGCCTGCGTTTGTGTAGGTTGGGAAGAGGGCTCACAGACACACTGGGAGAGGACACAGGGGACAGGTGCATGGTAGTGGGGGTGGTGACTGCACGTGAGCGGTGTGTGGTGATGGGCGTGCTGGTGATGGAGGTAGTGGCTGAGGATGTAGTGCATGTATGTGTGAGTGGAGACGAGACTGGGAGGGAGGAGGAGGATGTGGATGAGGGTGACACAGTGGAGGCAGTGGATGTTTCTGTGTCTGCATAGGAATGGTGCTTGTGTGAGTGCCTGTGGGATGTGTGGTGCTTATGTTTGCCATGTCCACTCTTGTGTGTTTATGAGTATGCATGCTGGTCTGATGGTGTGCTTGGGATAGGCTGAGGTACAGGGGATTGGGTCTGGGTAGTGGAAGTTGGAGGGGGAGGCTGGACACAGGGACAACGGCTGCCATCAGTGCTGAGGCCAGAGCCTGAAATGCTCTCTGTTGGGCTGCCACGCCAGAATGATTGCCCTCCAGGTATGCATTTGTTTGTTGCAAATGACTCTCGACACCCTGGATGGCATTCAAAATGGTTGATTGCCCAACAGTGAGGGATCTCAGGAGGTCAATAGCCTCCTCCCTGAGGTCAGCAGGACTGACTGGGACAGGGCTGAGGTGCCTGGGGCGAAGGAGATGCCCACCCTCCTGGGTGAGTGGGCACGGGAAACACGCTGAGGGGCTGCTGGGAGGGCGGTGCTGGTAGGGGGGTGGCGACTGTACCTGTTGATGTGGTGGGTACAGAGGAGGAGGAGTCGCTGTTGCTGGTATCTCCTCTTGTCCACGTCATGGAGCTCCTCTCGCCCTCCATCCCACTGGTGCCTTCAGACTCCGTTAATTCACCCTCCGGGGCCATGTGGGTTGCAGCTCCCTCCTGCTCCGGTGCCAATGCTCCTCGGCCAGATGATGCTAATGCACACAAGGACAGGGTGACAAAGCAAAAAGGGGGGGAAGACAGAAGAGACACATGGTCAATGCCTGCAACACCACTACCGTTGGCGGACACAACACACAGAGAGCAGCCCTATGCACTAGCCCATGCACTGACAGTTCAGGGGAAAAGCACATGCCCATTGGGGACTCTGCCTAGACCCATTTGATGCACAGCTGGAACCCACCGGAGCCTGACTAGATGTAGAGGGCCACTACCACTTTTGCGGTTGGATTGGCACTGAGCCTGCAAAACAATGGATCTACCTTGGCGCGTCTGCCCTGGCCTAGGGGAATCCACGGCCCACTTCCCCCACCCAGAAACCTCATTAAGCGTGCAGAGTCAGCTGAATGAGACTGTACTCACCCCCTTGTGGCTGCTGTGATGCCCTCAAGGGCTCATCCAACTCAGGATATGCCACCGCCAGGATCCGGTACATCAGGGGGGTCATAGTGCGACGGGCACCCCTTCCACGTTGGGAGGCCATCCCCAGCTGGGCCTCCACCATCTTCTTGCTCCAGAGGCGCAGGTCCTCCCATGTTCTGCGGCAGTGGGTGGTCCGTCTATGGTAGACCCCCAGGATTCGCACTTCCTTGGCAATGGCACGCCAAATCCCCTTCTTCTGGTGGGCGCTGACCTAGAGGAATAGTGAAGTAAGAATGGATGTTACTCCCCTGTCCAGTTCTTCTTAATCATTGGCCACAAACCTCCCACCCTGGCCAATAAAAACATACACTCACCATCCTCACATGCTGGCCTCTGCCCCCGTCTCTTCCATCCACGACACTCCATATATTCATGTGCCATGAATCATGCTCGCAGTGTACTCACCTGTTTGTCTGGAGGACCGCAGAGTAGCGTGTAGCGACCCCATCCACCAATTTCTCCAACTCCTCCGCAGTGAAGGCAGGGGCCCTTTCCCCACACACTGTAGCCATTGTTGCTTCCAAACTCAGCTCACAGCAGCAGTTACAGTGTAGGTCCTCTCCTGTTAAAGGTCAGGTATCAAGTGAGTGAACAGATAGAAAATGGTGGCCACATCCGCGGCGGTGCGTACCGTCACTGCCGACGTACATCGTCATTGGCTCCTGGAACCCATAGGGTCCAATGATAACCAATGCGGAATTGCGCCGCAGTCTTTGACCGCCTACCCCCGACACTGCACAACGCCAGTGCAGTTACCTAATTTCCCCTTGTCCGTCCTCACAAGTCAGGCAGCCTCCATTTCAGGGGGGCACATGGCAGGGCAACTAACTACGTCACAGCACTTTTAGCCAGGAATACGGACAGACAGCGCCACACACCGATTACATCACGATTGTTCTCAACAGCCTTGTGAAACCTATGTGGTGTATGACCCTCTGCTCACCCTTCTCCTCCATAGGGTACTTCCGAAGGGGCAGGTGATGAGATGGCGTCATCCTCCAGTATACAGACCCCAGGTGGACCTGTCGACAATGGAAGACAGACACATCATTATCACCTACAGACTTGATCGTGCCACAATCCATGAACTGTGTGCCCAGTTGGAGCCAGCCCTGATGTCAGCTATAAGCCATCCCACAGGAATCCCCCCTCTAGTGCAGGTCCTGTCAGTACTCCATTTCCTGGCCAGTGGGTCCTTTTAAACAACAGTGGCCATGGCATCAGGTATGTCACAGCCAATGTTCTCTAATGTGTTGTCCAGAGTGTTGTCTGCCCTGCTGAAACACATGCGCAGCTACATTGTTTTTCCTCAGGTGGGGGATTTGCCCACAGTGAAAGGTGGCTTCTATGCCCTGGGACATATCCCCAACATCATTGGTGTCATTGATGGTACACATGTGGCATTTGTCCCCCCACGCAGGAATGAACAGGTGTACAGAAACCGCAAAAGCAACCATTCTATGAATTTGCAGATGGTGTGTTTGGCAGACCAGTACAGCGCCCATGTGTATGCCACATATCCTGGCTCAGTGCATGACGCTTACATTTTGAGGAATAGCAGCATCCTGTATGTGATGGGGCAACTCCAGAGGCACCGGGTGTGGCTAATAGGTGAGCCCAAGGTCTCAACACAGTTGACATAGGTGTCTGGGTATGGGAGAGTCCCTAGGGGTTGGAGGATGTCTAACAGTTGTCCCTCGATATTTGTAGGTGACTCTGGTTACCCCAACCTGTCATGGCTACTGACCCCAGTGAGGAATCCCAGGACAAGTGCAGAGGAACACTACAATAAGGCACATGGGCGAACTAGGAGGATAATAGAGCGCACCTTCGGCCTCCTGAAGGCCAGATTCCGGTGCCTCCATCTGACAGGTGGCTCTCTATACTACTCACCGAAGAAGGTGTGCCAGATCATCGTGGAATGCTGTCTGATGCACAACCTGGCTTTGCAATGCCAGGTGCCTCTTCTGCATGAGGATGAGCCTGATGATGGTCTTGTGGCAGCTGTGGAGCCTGTGGACAGTGAAGAAGAGAAGGCAGAAGAAGAAGATATAGACAACCGAAACAACATCATCATGCAATACTTCCAGTGAGACACAGGTAACAGGATGGCACTGCTTCGCTCATATCATACTACTGTAGGACATTGCATAAATCTGTCTTTTTACCTCTGTGTATGGACCCTGACATGTCACTTTGGCTTTCCATTTCACAGATATGGGTCCCACTTTCTGCCTTCTGGTATGTTTACCGCTGCCGAACAACTGTCTAACATTGGTATGTGAACATGTACATTGACATTGCTATATTTCTGAGAGGTTGCAATTACACATTTGTGAAAGTACAGACTGACTCCAGATTGATTTGTGATTCAATGGTGTGTATTTCTGTGCAAATAACTGGAGGGGGCTGTGCAATGGGCTAGGGTGATGGTGGCGGAATGTCCATGGTGGAGTCCAGTCAAAGGTCTCACAGGTGCATTGTCAAAGGGGGCATAGGAAGTGGAGTAATGGCAGTTCAAAGTTGTCAGGGTGACAAAGTGGGACAAAAGGTTGACAATCAGGAGAGTGTTATTTACTGGTGGGGGTCTTGGCAATGTTCTCTGTCTTGTTCCTGGATCTCAGGGACCGTTTGTGGGCTGGTTCTCCTTCTGCAGGGGGTGAGGTGCTGGTGGCCTGTTGGTCCTGTGGTGGGACCTCCTGTCCACTAGCGCCGGCAGACGTGGAGGGCTGTTCATTGTTCAGGCTAGTGTCAGGGGCCCGTTTGTGTGCCACTGTGTCCCTCATGGTGTTGGCCAGGTCTGCCAGCACCCCTGCAATGGTGACCAGGGTGGTGTTGGTAGACTTTAAGTCCTCCCTGCTCCCCAGGTAGTGTTTCTCCTACATCCGCTGGGTCTCCTGAAACTTGCCCAGTACTGGGCCCTTGGTCTCCTGGGAATGATGTTATGCTGCCATGGTGTTGGAGAGTGTCTCGTGGAGAGTGGGTTCCCTAGGTCTGTCCTCCCCCTGTCACACAGCAGTCCTCCCAGTTTCCCTATTATCCTGTGCCTCTGTCCCCTGAACCGTGTGCCCACTGCCACTGACCCAAGGTCCCTGATTGTCTTGGGTTGGTGGGTTTGCCTGGGGTCTCTGTAGTGGTGGACACACTGCTGATTGACGTGTCCTGGGGACAGAGGGATGGGCCCGCTGGGTGGATGCTGTGCTGGTGTTTCCTGAGGGGGGAGGGTGTATGGTGGTTTGTGACAGTGGCAGGGGAACCGACTGTCCACAGGTCCCTGATGGGCCGGGCTGGTCATCTTGATCCAGGCATGCAGAATTGCTGTCATCATTGTGGGTCTCTTTTGTGGGGGGGACTGGATATGTCTGGCACCTTCTGTCTGGTGATGTTGGGTAGGGGTACTGTTGGGGTGTAAATGCATAGTTATTGTATCTGTGTGTGCCATCTTGTGCAATGGGTGAGTTACCGTCTACTCCTGTGCTTGCAATATTGTGTTGGCCCTTGTGCGATTAGTGATTTTGGGGCCTGGGTGAGTATCTGTACTGGACATGCTTTGGTAATGGGTGTCTATGCTGAGGTGTTGCATGCAGGGTTTGGGATTGGGATGGGTGGGTTGTGATGGTGGGACATATGTGAGGTGTTGGAGTGATGGGGTTGAGGGTGAGGGTGGGGGTATGTGAGGGCATGCAGGTGGGGTGGGGGGATATAGTTGTAAGGATATGACTTAGCTGAGTCCAGTCCTCCTGCTAGTCCTGCAAGGCCCTCGGGATGCATTATTGCCAAGACTTGCTCCTCCCATGTTGTTAGTTGTGGGGGAGGAGGTGGGGGTCCACCGCCAGTCCTCTGTAGTGCTATCTGGTGTCTTGATACCACAGAAGGCACCTTCCCCTGTAGATCGTTCCACCTCTTCCTGATGTCATCCCGTGTTCTTGGATGCTGTCCCACTGCGTTGACCCTGTCGACGATTCTCCGCCATAGCTCCATCTTCCTAGCAATGGAGGTATGCTGCACCTGTGATCCGAAAAGCTGTGGCTCTACCCGAATGATTTCCTCCACCATGACCCTGAGCTCCTCCTCAGAAAACCTGGGGTGTCTTTGAGGTGCTATGATGTGCTATGGGTAATGTGTGAGGTGATGTTTGTTGTGCTGTGTTGTGTTGGGATGTGTTGTTTGAGGTGCATGGATGTTGTATGAGTGATGGTGTTGTGTGCCTGTGGATGCTGGTGTTGTGTTTGCTATTCTCTCTCTCTGCTTCTTAAAATAAAATCATTGTAAGGGGTTGTGGGTAATGTGGGTGTGTGTTTTATAGTGTTGTGAGTGTGTGGGTGTGGTGTGTGTATGTGTATCAGATGTGTGTATTTTGAATTGTCCAATGTAGTTGTGTTTTGTAAGTGTGTGTTGAGCGCTGCGGGGTGTTCGCCAATGGATTATTGCGGTTGAAAGACCACTGCGTTGATTCGTGGGTCGTGATAGTGTGGGCGTATTCCTGTTGGCGTGACGGTGTGGGTTTTGGTATCGCCTGTTTATCACCAACCTTTTGTGTGGCGGACTTGTGTGGATGTCTGTATTGTGGCAGAGTCCGAGATGTGGGTCGTAATACCTGTAGCGGATTTCCGCCGCGGCCACAGTATGTTGGCAGCCTTCAGCACGGCGGTAGGCGGGATTTATCTCCAGGGTTATAATGAGGGCCTATGTGTCCTTCATGTGCTAAAGTGAGTACATTATACCTGATACCCTCCAGCACCACCATCACGTTGGCACAAAATAGAATACAATTGACAATAGATAACTCATCCAAAACATGCTTGTACTTTCCCCAGCATCGCTCTTAGAGTTCCACTTTGACCAACCTTGACAAATGTCCTTCTTCACGTCTTTCATTTCCTGATCTACCTCACTGGTGTCCATCCTCTCTTCTCCAGTAATGGCACCTTCAGAATGACTTTCCACTCAACATACATATTCCATGTCATCCGCCCCTGATTTATCCCTTCCTACGTCACATTCACTTGTTGGTAAAGGGGATAAACAATCTGCCATCACATTCTTCCTTCCTGGCACATACTCCACATTGAAGTTGTATTCTTGAAGTCTGTATTGCCATTTAGCAATTTTTGGAGAAGCATGCTCTCCCCCTTTGGTAGTGAATAATTGCACCAGAGGTTTGTGATATACTCTTACTAAAAATGGTGAACACCATAAATACTGTTTGAAATGTACAATTCACCACCAGCGTGCTAAGGCTTTACGTTCTATCACAGAATACGTAGATTATGCACCCCTCAAACTTCTGGATGCAAAGGCACCTACCTTTTCCTTTTATTTTCTGAGTTTCATAAGGACTGCCCCTGGCTAGCATCATACAGTTATAGTCATAACTATAGTTTGATCTCTTGTTTCAAAGTGTTTTAATGGAATTGCATGCAGATCTCCTTTTAAATAAGATTGAATTCTTGCCTCACAATCATTACCTCATACCATTCTACATTTGTTTTAAAAAGGCATCTCAAGTTGTATGTCTTTTCTACACATTTTGGAACAAATCTAGTGTAAAATTTGATTAGACGCATAAATGATCTCAATTGGTCCCTGTTTTCTGGTGCACAAAGGACTTCAATGGCCTTGACCAAACTAGTTTTTGGTTCAATACCTTTGGCCGGCAGCTTATACCCTAAGTACTCCTTAGTGGTAGTATTCATCCCACACTTCTCTATGCTAAGAGTTAGTCCCTTATTCTTTAGTATAGACAGTACCTGGTGCAGCCTCTCATCATGCTAAACTTGATTTTCTCCATATACCAACCCATCATTCTGAAATGCCTCCACACCAACTATACCCTTAAACAAACGTTTGCTGCTCTTTGGAACACAGTTGAAGCTAACCCAAAAGGTATGCATCTAAATTGATATAAGCCGTCTGGGGTGATGAATGCAGTGTAATGCTTAGAGTCCAGCTGTAAAGATATCTGATGGTATGATGATGTCATATCCAACAAAGTGAAAGTTTTACCTCCCTTAAGTGTAGATAGTATTTCCATGATATTGGTTAAGGGATAATGATCCACCCAAATTTGGTCATTTAGGTCTTGTAAGTCTACACACATTCTAATGGACCCATTGGCTTTACAAGCTAAGCCAATCGGTGGTACCCAGTCTGACGATTCAACTGGTTCTATTATTCCCTGTTTGCATAGTTTGTCTGGCTCACTCCTCAATTCCTCCCGTAACGCTATGAGCACTCTATAAACCTTATGCACAGCAGGACTTGCACCAACTTTTACATTTATTTTGTGCATGAATCACTTAAATAACCCTAAGTCCTTTTGAAGGACTTCAGGATAATATTGTTCCCACATATTTTTTTCCACTGTCAAAATTTGTGTGTAATCCTTCTTGAGTATTACTTGCTCAGGATTGTTGGGGTCTAAAAAAATACCCACATTCTCTTTGTCATACCACCCCAGTAGACAAGCCTCATCTCTGGAAACATATACTACACCTTGTGACGTATTATTCCTGAAACTTAACTGTGCCTCAAGTTATCCTACTACACCAATAGGTTTTCCCCCATAACCTACTGGTCGAATGGCTGATTTCCTCAGTTGTATACCTTGCTTGTCAAACATTTCTATCCATTTCCTTACACTTATTAATGTGAAAGGAGATCAAGAATCTGCTATAAAATTTACACCTACACCATTTATTGCCAACCCTAAAAATGGTATTCTTTTCTCACACAATGTTGTGTTACCTATACTCTCCTTACGCTAACTTGTATTCATGTCATTAACAGTGAGTATCTCATCTTCTTCGCTGGAAGAAGTCTCATTTACTTTATGTTTGTTTGGTTCAATATTATGTATTTTATTAGATGGTGCCTTGCCTTTAGACTTACACACCCTTGCAAAGTGTCCCTTCCTTCTACGTTTTGCACATGATTTCTCTAAAGCCAGACATACAATGGCATTGCCTAGGTGGGAAGTACTTACAATGGATTTGCCTAGGTGGGAAGTACTTCCGCACCTGTAACATTCAAGTTGTTTGTAATTACATTTCTGTTTACAATTTTCATTCTTATTAGACTTTTTCGACTCGTCCTTTCTATTTCCTTTTTTTTTTATTCACTCCTTATGGCTAGTACGTCTTGTGAAGGTGATTTGACATCTGATACCGACATTTGTTTCATTCTTGTTGCAATTTCTATTGCTGTTTGCACGGTCAAATTTGGTGTAGATAACAAGGCTTCTTGCACTTTTTTATTGTTCGTATTCTCTACTAGCAGGTCTCTGATCATATCTTCCTCAAATTATTTGTAGTCACACAATACAGCCAAAATCCTCAAAGCACCAACATAACTTAATGCAGATTCACCAGCTATTTGGGTCCTTCTGTAAAATGTATGTCTTTCCATTATAACATTCTTACATGCCTTAAATCTCACATCCAGAGATTTGATGGCTGATGAGTATTCATCTTCTCCGCCATCACCTTTACCCTCTCTTAACAGTACAAGTTCCTTGGGAGTGTGATTCAACATTTTGCGGCCTTCTCTGCCTACACAATGCTTTAACATGGTACATTTTTTTCTTATGCATAAATGACTCTCCATCAAGAGCATCCAAGTATGCCTAAAATTCTTCTTTCCATTGCTTCCAATCACTGTCAGGTGAGGATGGATTTGGTGAAAATGCAGCAGGAGGTGCTATGGATTGCTGCATTTGGTTCAAGGAATTCAATAAAGGTTTAAATAAAGATGCTTTGAAATTGTTTGTGAATTACTCACAAATTCAGGTTGAGCGCTGGCTGGATACAGGACTGAGTTCTGGCAGCTGAGGAAGAACCTTGTGGGCCTGGGCATCAAGATGTCACATTTTTGCATCAAGATGCGCCAGCGGGCATTAAATGCCGCTGACTAGGAGCTGCAGTGTGAGGTCCGGTGTCAAGATGCATCATGGAGCAGTGGAGTCCATGTCCGGTGGGACTTAGAGAGATTTGCACTGCGATTGGTCGGCACAGTGGGTGAGATGCATCGTGCTGGGTGTCAGCATCGGGCAGCTTTGAAGAAGCTGTCAGTGCCTGTGATGGCTTGCAATGTGATGCGTCGGCATCGAGGACAAGATGCACCACACCGGCCAGAGTCGATGGTGGGCTGCATCATGCTGTGTGGAGATGTGTGTTGAAGAAGGCTGGTATGTCCCAGTGATTTAAATAGAGGGCCATTGGAGATTTACTGGAGTTCTGGGTCCTCACAGGCTGTTAGAGACTGGCTCATTATATACTGAGCATAAACGGTTTACACTGTGCAAAAAGTCTGGGAAACCACACCCTGGTATCCAGAGGAAAAAATAGATCACCCAATACTTTTGTGGTATCTTGGTCAAGCAGTTAAGCTAATCCAGGAGATGTCGTGAGCATTTGTTGTACTTACAGTATTAATAAATGTGGACACACGCTCTAAAAAATAACTCAAGACCTATTTACGAAAATACTTTAGATTTTTATCAAATATTTAAGACCAAGATCATTAAAATTAGGGTGCATATTTATACTCTGTTTGCGCTGAATGTGCGTCAAATTTTTTGACGCACAATCGGCGCATACCCTGCCCCATATTTATACTTTGACGTCCGACCCTGGGGGCGTCAAAATTCCACCATGTGCGTCATTTTTTGGAAGGGGGAACCAGCCTTGCGTTAATTATATGCAAGGTAGGCGTTCCCTTCCAAAAATTCACTTTAAGGCCTGTGCCCCTTATGTATACTCTGACGTCATTTTGACGCACAGGAGGGAGCAGGCCTTAAAAAACTGTGCACAGCCTGATGGGTGCCGTTTTTTAATGCCTGGGTCAGGGCAGGCATTAAGGGACCTGTGGCCCCCCTATGACACTTAAAAAAAACGAAAAAAAATACTTACCCCAACTTACCTCAACTTCCCTGGGATGTGTCTCTACATCCTTGGGTGTCCTCCTGGGGTGGGCAAGGGTGGCAGGGGGTGTCCCTGGGGGCAGGGGAGGGCGCCTCTGGGCTCCTTCCGAGCCCACAGGTCACTTAACGCCTGCCCTGACCCAGGCGTTAAAAAACGGCGCCCATCAGGCTGTGCGCCGTTTTTTAAGGCCTGCCCCCTCCTGTGCGTCAAAATGACATCAGAGTATAAATAAGGGGCACAGGCCTTAAAGTCTTTTTTTGGAAGGGAACGCCTGCCTTGCATATAATTAACGCAAGGCTGGTTCCCCCTTCCAAAAAATGATGCACATGGTGGAATTTTGACGCCCGCGGGGTCGGACGTCAAAGTATAAATATGGGGCAGGGTTTGCGCCGATTGTGCATCAAAAATTTTGATGCACATTCGGCGCAAACAGAGTATAAATATGCCCCTAAGTGACAGAGGCACGAGTTCTGCAAGCCAACGGCTAAGCTAGCTCCTGTATCCCTATTAAAACAAACTTGGATTCACTTCAAGCACCAAATGGGTAGGACATGAAAATGCCAATTTCATAAAATTGGAATTTTCTGCATTGTGACTCCACCCTGTAGGAAGCTGACCATCTATGTAGTGCACCAATGTATGTGGGCACCATGCAGATAGTCCAGGTGACCCTTACTGGTTTACAGGACTACAAATGACAATCCCAAAAGCTCTCCTTTGTGGTAGTGTGGGCGAGCAGTTTGGTTTATCGGAGGGTAGTGCTGAGCATTTGTTGTACTCACAGAGGCAATAAAAGAGACACACGCTCAAGAAGGAACTCGAGATCAATTTTGTAGAAAATAGATACTTTGTTTACATTATGTTTCAACACCAGAATACTTTTACCAGAATAAATACTGATGCAGTTTGCGGTAAACAAATGAAATACTTCAAGTGTCTTTTGAGCAGTAATGCAATCCTATGGAGTAAAACACACAGATTGCATATGGGTACTCAACAGCGACTTAAAGGACCATCTTCAGAAGTTAGGGCAAGTACAAGGATATGTCCAAGACAGCACCAACTGGTCAATTTGGGAGGCTCTGGGGCATCCGGGTGCAGAGATGCTTTTCGAGGTCGAGTACCCGGTTGGTTTCAATGGAAAACGGTCCTGGAGAAAAGAGGCTGCACTTGGGGACTGGAGGGCCAGTCCGACTGAACCAGCAAGGTGCTCAAGTCTTGTGATGCTCGAGGACGTAGGGACACCTTTGGTCCTCTTCTCATTAGTTCAGGTTGGTCGGGTGCAGAGGTGATCTGAGATTTTGGGTCTTTTTGTACCGAAGACGGTCGTGGTAGAGAAGGGCCTGCACAAAGAAGCTCCAGTTGGCATCAGGGAGCCCACTGTTAAATCACTCAAGGTGGGCTCATGTCCTGGAGAGCCAGAGACCATGCTGGCACCATTGGCTCACTTCGACTCGGGCTAGGGGGCAGGGGCGCAGTGGTTCTTTCCAGGGTTTTGGCGCTTTGGAGTCTTCTTGGGTGCCTGCTGGGTTCAGGGAAGTAGCTCCACTACTCCATGGGAGATCCTGGTGCTTCCTCAAGTGCAGACAGTCCACCTAGGCTTCTGGAGGCAGAGCATTTGAAGGACAAGTCATCTTTGGTGCAATAGTGGAGGAATGCAGGCAGGCTGGCAGTGTTGGGGCCAAGCCAGTAGCTGCTCCTCTGTTCTTCCTTCTGGGGGCTCTTTGGTGTACTTCTACTTCTTGGGTCCAGTGAATCTGTCTTCTGGTGTCAGGGAGCCACCTAAATACTGAATTTAGGGGTCTTTAGTGGTGTTTAAGGCTGTGTAGGACAGCAACCAATTGGATATTTACCCTTGCGGTGCCTACACCCCTGTATGACAACTTTCTGTGGGGAGTGGGCATATTCCTATCCCAGAAGGCTTGTTCCAACCAAAAACAAGATGGTTGAACCCTTCCTCGAGTTTCCACCTCGGGTTGCCCACGTTAGGGGTGTGGTTAGCCCAGAGGTGGTACACACCTACTGACCAGCTAATTTTCCCGCCTGTCCTGGTGCCAAGTAGGCTTCAGAGCAGGGGGTGACTATAACCAGGGCTGGGGAAGCCAGGGATTGCATACCATAGGTGGCAGGGCCTTTGAAGACCCTGGCCTTAGTACGCAGATCTGAAAGCCATCCTGCTGGAGTAGGTGACAACACATCCATCCAGAGCAGGCTTTGTTTCACACCCCTAAAAGTGTGGGCTCTCACCTCCAGGGGGTCAAAAACCTTTCTGGGGTTGGCAGGCTGGTCTAGAACAGTCAGCCAATACACTTGGAGACTAGTGGGGTTCAGAGGGTATCTCTAAGGTGCACTGGTTGCATGTCATAATAAATCTGAGGCTGACATCAGCCTGGACTTATTAAGATGAGGTGTTTGATACCAAACAACATAGGTTTCAGTGAAGCCATAATGTGATTGAGTCACTCAGGAGGTCAAGTGGCAAGCACATACCTTAAGATGGCGTCCCTTTTCACTTGCAATGATCCGCAATGGGGCTGGGCATCCCAGGGTCATATCTGCTCATGAGAAAAGAACAACACATCAAATATAATGCACCCTACCTTAGGGCTCCCAGGCCTTCTCTATAGGTGACTTACATACATTCAGATGCAGGATTGGTGACATGGTACACATTTGATGTGCCATGTCGTGATTTTGCTTGGCTTGCACCAGGACACGCAGACCTCGGTGGCAGCTGCATGCATCTTGTTTTAGGGGAGGCCTCTGAGGGTGGTACAATATTTATTGCAGCCCTTGGGGTCCCTCTCCACAAATCCATGGCTATGTACTAGTGGTACCACTTACTAGGTAGTTACACAGTAAAGGAGTGTGCTAATTGTACACATTGTTACCTGTTTTTAGGGAAATAGCAGTGGCACTGGGGACCTGCTTCGAAGGAACCCAGGGCACCTCAGTCGAACAACCTCAGTACCACTGGACAAAAAGTAGTGGTGGCCATGTCAAAAGGGGCACTTTCCTACACAATCCCCATCACTCTAAGGGAATGAGACTAACGTTTCCCAGGAGAGCTTTCATTGTCTAAGTGGAAAAACCATGAAAAGCCACCTGAATTGGCATAGTGAGTCCTTGGTCTGTGTTCCACTGTAAAGTCCATACCCTGTAGGGAGACGGACCACCTCAACAGTTTAGGATTTTACCCTTTCATTTACATTAGCCATCTGAAAGGCCTGTGGTCAGTTTGTAAAAAGAAGTGAGTACCAAACAAGTATGGTCTCAACTTCTTCAGAGACCAGAACACAGAAAGGCTTCACTCTCAATGGCACTCCAACGCTGCTCTCTGGGGAGTAACCTCCTGCTAATGATCATAGTGATTGTATTGATCACTTCTCTCTGCCCAACGTGCTAGCAGTTGGTAAAAGGTCAGGTAAAGATTTTTGCCTTCCTCCTGAGCTACTATGTCCCTTGGGGTTGGTTTGCCCGTCTTGTGTGTTCGGGGGGAGCAGCAGATGTCTTAGTCACTACTTTCCTCGGGTGTACGCAGAGGCGTCATCTTGGACCTCCTGTGTCTAAGCTGGGTTTGCACCAGGCTGCTTTGGTCCCTGATTTCCTGGTCACCCCCTCTCCATTGCTGACGAATGGGCGAGGCATGAACCCCAGTTAAAGGCCTCCCTTCTGACTCTATCTCGGACTCTTCCATGACTCAGGCTCTGTGCCTACTCCCGCTCTCCTCAGGTGAAGGGAGTGCTACTCAACTCTTTCGTTGGGTTTCCAGGGTGCTCTCTTTCTCTCCCTCCTTAGTTCACACCATTCTTCTAACTCCTATCCAGACTGCCTCCTGAGCTATGAGCTGTTTTACTAAGTCGAGACTGTCTCTCATTCTTGCTCTCTGTGGTCTCCTTGGCTACCTGGGCGTACTCTGTGGCTCCCTCCTCACTGCCAGATCTTGAAGGACTGGGACCTCTTCTCTCGCTCTCTTTCGCTGTCCATGAATGCTATAAATCTCCCTTTTACCCACATTCATTCCCCGGGACCGGCGGGATTGGGTGTTCTCCGAGCTGTTGAGGCCACGGGACTGAGGGGGTCGAGCTTTGGGGCACTCTACTGCTGACCTGGGGTGGTGCAGGCAGTGTTGGGGCTTGTTGAGCTGTCAGTCTGCCATGTATGAACCTAACAGCCTGCTGTTCGGTAGGGGCACTTTGAGCTCCCTCAGCTGGTGGGGTAGGGTACCCGAAAGCAGGGACTTGAGACATCAGGGAGAGTACCTCCATACCTACAAATGATGGGGACAGTGTGGATACCTTGCTTACTGGTGAAGGGTCAAGATTATTGACCTGGACTTCCTCTAAAATGGCCCAGAGCTCTGGCAGTGCTTCATTTTTGTCTTTTCTTTGCCCTGTATGCTTTGTTTGTACGTATAGCCTTGTGTGTGCGATTATATTAGTGTTTGGCTAGAGGAAAGTGTGAGTCGTAGTATGTGCATTTAACTCATGCAGAGTTTGCTAAGCTTTTTGGTCTGACTGTGGAACTTACTCTACATTTGTTCTATAGGTGATCAATGGTGGTGTTTGGGTAGTATATTCAGGGGACATTTACTCTACTAAGTTTACGTTCTTTAGGGGATTGTTCAGTTATGCGAGGGCTAGCTCTCTCTACTTTTATAGGGTTTTCTTCCTTAAGTTGCTAACTTTATGGGTTTTAAATTGTACTTGGGTGACAGAAAAATATGTACACTAGATCTCTCCAGTAATGGGAACTATATACACAAGTGGTTTACCAATCCTGATGTGGTGGGGAAGGATATACACACGGGGATTCCTAGATCTAATAAGCTCAATGTTATTCACAGAGGCATCAAAATCAACATTCAACAAACAAATGCATGAAGAGTCACCATCCTAGGAAAAAGTGCAATTGTTAACTCACTGGAATTTTGAAATTTGGAGACATAATAGCGAGCCTTACTTTGGCATCAAACAACAATTTGTGCAAATCAGCAATTTCTTCATTAAAACATTAACATTGACAAAACACAACATTCAACATTTAAGACAAACAAAGTCACATTGGTTTATCAGCATCATAATATCGAAGAGACATCATTTCAACAGGCAGGGTAAATGCTGACGAGGCCCACAAAAATCAGGGGAACGGCCAGTCTGCAATACCTTAGCCCTGCCCACTCCAGGTTGAATCCCCCCTATGTCACACCCAGGGGTTCTGTGTACCATCTGTAGGAAAGTACAATCTTGTCTGCCATGTTACCCCCATTTTTACTTGTGTTTTAGTTTGTTTTTGTCTGTGTCACTGGGATCCTGCTAGCCAAGACCCCAGTGCTCATAGTTTGTGGCCTAAATGTGTTCCCTGTGTGGTGCCTAACTGTGTCACTGAGGCTCTGCTAACCAGAACCTCAGTGCTTATGCTCTCTCTGCTTTTAAAATTGTCACTGCAGGCTAGTGACCATTTTCACCAATTCTGATTGGCACACTGGAACACCCTCATAATTCCCTAGTATATGGTACCTAGGTACCCAGGGTATTGGGGTTCCAGGAGATCCCTATGGGCTGCAGCATTTCTTTTGCCACCCCTAGGGAGCTCAGATCAATATTACACCGGACTGCCACTGCAGCCTGAGTAAAATAACGTCCATGTTATTTCACTGCCATTATACACTGCACTTAAGTAACTTATAAGTCACCTATATGTCTAACCCTCAGCTAGTGAAGGTTAGGTGCAAAGTTACTAAGTGTGAGGGCACCCTGGCACTAGCCGAGGTGCCCCCACATTGTTCAGGGCAATTTTCTCAGAATTTATGAGTGCGGGGACACCATTACACATGTGAACTACATATAGGTCAATACCTATATGTAGCTTCACAATGGTAACTCCGAACATGGCCATGTAACATGTCTAAGATCATGGAATTGTACCCCCATGCCAAATCTGGTATTGTGGTGCCAATCCCATGCCTCTCCGGGGCTCCAGCATGGACCCCGGGTACTGCCAAACTAGCTCTCTGGGGTTTCAGTGCAGCTACCGCTGCTGCCAAACCACAGACAGGGTTCTGCCCTCCTGGGGTCTGGGCAGCCCAGTCCCAGGAAGGGAGAACAAAGAATTTCCTCTGAGAGAGGGTGTTACACCCTCTCCCTTTGGAAATAGGTGTTAAGGGCTGGGGAGGAGTAGCCTCCCCCAGCCTCTGGAAATGCTTTGAAGGGCACAGATGGTGCCTGTCCATCACCACCCCAGGGATGGTGCCCAGAGCTCCTCCAGTGTGTCCCAGACCTCTGCCATCTTGAATGCAGAGGTGTGACTGCACAATGGAGGCCTCTGAGTGGCCAGTGCCAGCAGGTGACATCAGAGATCCCTCCTGATAGGTGCTTACCTGGTTAGGTGGCCAATCCTCCTCTGAGGACTATTTAGGGTCTCTCCTGTGGGTTTCTCATCAGATAACGAATGCAAGAGCTCACCAGAGTTCCTCTGCATATCTCTCTTCAACTTCTGCCAAGGATTGACCGCTGACTGCTCCAGGACACCTGCAAAACCGCAACAAAGTAACAAGATGACTACCAGCAACATTGTAGCACCTAATCGTGCTGGCTTTCTCGACTGTTTCCTGGTGGTGCATGCTCTGAGGGCTGTCTGGCTTCACCCTGCATTTGAAGCCAAGAAGAAATCTCCAGTGGGTCGACGGAATCTTCCCCCTGCTAACGCAGGCACCAAACGTCTGCATCACCGGTCCTCTGGGTCCCCTCTCATCTTGGCAAGCGTAGTTTCTGGAACACAGGAGCTGGACCCAAGTGACCCCAACAGTCCAGTGGTTCTTCTGTCCAAATTTGGTGGAGGTAAGTCTTTGCCTCCCCACGCCAGGCAGTAATCCTGTGTACTGTGTGAACTGCAGCTGCTAGGGCTTCTGTGCACTCTTGCAAGGAATCCCTCGTGCACAGCATAGCCTAGGTCCCCAGCACTCTGTCCTGCATTGCTCAACTCGCTGAGTTGACCACCGACTTCGTGGGACCGTCCTTTGTAGTGTTGAGACGACCACCGTGTTCAGATTTCTTGAATGTCTGTTCAAGTGCTGAGCGCCTCCTCTGTCTCCTCCTCAAAGGGGTGACCTCCTGGTCCTTCCTGGGCCCGGGCAGCACCCATTTTCTTTAAACGCAACTCTTGCAGCTAGCAAGGTTTGTTTGCAGTCTTTCTTTGTAGAAACAACTCTGCATCCTCCAGCATGCCGTGGGACATCTTCTGTGCAAAGGAGAAGTTCCTGCCATCCTCCGTTGTTGCAGCTTCTTCCACCTAGAGGCAGCCCTTTTGCACCTTCATCCGGTGCTTAGTGGGCTCCTGCCCCCCCTGGACATTTGCGTGACTCTTCGACTTGGTCCCCTTCCTTTACAGGTCCTCAGGTCCAGGAATCCATCTTCAGTGCTTTGAAGTCAGTTGTTGTCGTTGCAGAATGTCCTATCACAACTTTAGTGTGTTTCTGGGGAAGTAGGGTCACTTTTCTCCTACTTTTCAGGGTCTTGGGGTGGGGTATCTTGGACACCCTTAGCGACCCTCTACAACCTACACTAGGACTGGGGTCCCTTTGTGGTTCGCATTCAACTTTTAGAGTATATGGTTTGTGTTGCCTCTAGGCCTATTGCATCCTATTGTATTCTACAGTGTTTGCACTACTGTTCTAACTGTTTACTTACCTGATTTTGGTTTGTGTGTATATTTTGTGTATTTTACTTTCCTCCTAAGGGAGTATATCCTCTGTGATATCTTTGCACATTGTCAATAAAATAAAGTACCTTTATTTTTAGTAACACTGAGTATTGTGATTCTTATGATATAGTGCTATATGATATAAGCGGTATAATAGGAGCTTTGCATGTCTCCTAGTTCAGCCTAAGCTGCTCTGCTATAGCTACCTCTATCAGCCTAAGCTGCCAGAACACTACTAATCTACTAATAAGGGATAACTGGACCTGGCACAAGGTGTAAGTAACATCAGGTACCCACTATAAGCCAGGCTAGCCTCCTACACCATCTGTGTCATGTCCAGTGGTCCAAGCAAAGCACACCTCTCACTTATTTCAAATACCACCTGTGTTAAGAAACCGGTGGCTCTGTGAATACCAGGATAGACTAAGAAAATTGAGGTGGGGCCCTATATCACACCCAGAGCATATGTGTACTGACTGCATCACGCATAGTGGTCCAAGTAAAAAGACACCTCTTACAAAGAGATGCTGACCCTATGTCCCACCCAGGGACTTATGCATGCCACATGTGTCACTGACAGAGGTTCAGGGGGTCGGCCTCCCTAAAGTATCAAACTAAAATAAAAAAACTTCACCTTTCCTAATGCTGACAATTAAAAAAGTTGACTTAGGCCTCTCAAGTATAACTTTACTTTTTCTTTTCCTAGTTTGCCACACGCCAAATGCTAGGACTAAGGTTCTAATGTAGACTCTTACCCTTGGGGTGGCAGCTTCAGAATGAACCTCTGCCCCGTGGACTCACCAGAACTATCAATTAATTGCAGTGTCCTTCCAGTTGTTATCCAGATTAAAACACTGGATAACAAAAAAACAGGTTTTAAGCCATCTCCAGGCTGGTTTCCGGGACAAGGTCAGTACCATCAATCAGGTCTTCCGATTTACTACCATCAAGTGGAATACCGTAGACGCAGACAACGGCCATCTATTTGTGGCCTTTGTCGATTTGAAATCTGCGTTTGACCTTGTCCCGCGTGCTAAGCTCTGGGAGGTCCTGAGCAATATTGGAGTTCCGGGTTCTTTGATTAATATTATCCGAGATCTTTATTCTGATAATTATGCCAGAGTGCGCTGGGGTTCGGCTGGTGACCTGACCCCAGCTTTTTCTACAACACGAGGTGTGAGGCAGGGGTGCGTCCTTGCGCCCACCCTATTTCTATTGTTTATTAACGCTTGCATCCCATACCTCTTAGATTGTTATGGTGATGCCCCGAATTTGGGTGGCCAGAAGTTCCCTTGTCTTTTGTTTGCAGATGACACCTTGTTACTCTCGCGAACTGCCAAGGGCCTTTCCAGATTGCTATCACGATTTTTGTTTTTTTGCAAAAAACATGCGTTGGAAATCAACTCAGCAAAAACAAAGTATATGGTCTTTGGGGACAATAGCTGCAAAACGAAGAGACCAGTATACCTAGATGGTGCCCCCTTGGAAAGAGTGGGCACTTTCGACTACTTAGGTATTAAACTGGAAGACTCACACCTTTGGCATGCTCACCGCCAAAAATCCTTATTGTGCCTGAAGCAAAGGGCGGGTGGCATCGTAAGATTTGCTTCTAGATCTCCCAAGTTTGCAATGTCTCCCGCCCTTGAAATATATAAATCTCAAGCCCGGGGGGGGGGGGACTTATATGGTGCTGAACTTTGGGGACATTGCAACCTGGTGGATTTGGCAAGGGCGGAAAATCAATTTTTGAAATCATTGTTAAAAGTTCCTTCTAGCACTCCATCTGTGCCCATCCGTATGGATTTAACTCTTTTTTCTATTTCGCAGATTGCTGCTTTAAGGCCCTTGCTATATTGGATCCGGCTCTGGATAACAGATGCCCTTTCTCCATTTCGTTGTGGGCTTCTCAAATTGGTGGGTAGCAACAGTATTAGTAAAACTAGGTTTAGGGTCCTATTGGTTGGACCCTCTTTCCATTCCTAAAAATGCTGTGCAGCTATTGAAGGATGCTTTTTGGCACAACGCTCAGATTGTGCAATTTATTAAGATTGTTCCGCTGTCAATGTCTGATAATTATTTATTAATCAAATACCCCTATGAATTTGAGCCTTATATGGATATAGCATTATCTCCAGTTGCGCGAGCTCTTTTTGTTAGATTCAGAATAAGGTCCCTCCCTCTGTGTTCTCTAACGTACAATTGGCATTGTTCCACTAATAGATCCAAGCTCTGCCCGATGGGCTGCCAACGTGAAGAGTCTATTTCACATGTTCTCTTTTTCTGTCATGCATATCACAGTGTCTGCTCACTTTTCTTTTTTGCGCAAAATGTGAATCTGTCCGGTTCGGGTCCCCTTCCTTTGGTCTCAGTCAAGTTCAAAGAACCAATCAGCTCCAGGCTGACTCGGCAAAATGTTACTTGAATTAGATTTTACCTTAAAAAACAAAAGACAAGCGGCGTCTGGCAAAATAGAAAAAGGTTTATTTAATTTAACGTTATGGCCAGGAGAGCAGTTATAGCACCGAAGTCTGAAGACTGTCTCTCATACATAGAATTGAATCACTTTTTATACAATTCTCTGGGTTCCATAAAGTCATAAAAACATTCCTTCCTTGGTGAAAAAATACAAACAGATGTCAAGGAGTCATAAATAGATTTTTAGATAAGGAATGCAGGTGGGCCACAACCTACCGTGGACACAATGTGGGTCAGCAAGTACGTGTCCAGGTGTCCTGCCTGAGGGGTGCGTGGTCGCTGCGTGTGTTGTGTGCGCTGTATCCTAATTGGCTAAGTGTACCTAACTACATGTGGCATCCAACTTTATGGTGATTTGGGAATGCATGTGTCCCTCTGGCCATATGTGCTTTATTGGGGCCATTCTCCAGGGACCCATCTGTGGGATTTTATCTATGATTTGTGCGGTTGGCTGTTGGATAAGTGTTACCCTAACTGTGACCAGTCAGTCATTAACCTTCAGGCTTGGGTTGCAGAGCCTGCCTGACCACGAACCTATGTGCTGGGGTTGAAAATGGGGAAACCTAACAGCAGTGATGCGACTTTGTTCATTTATGAAAATGTATTGTTTGCATATGGGAATGTCTTGTTGTCATGTGCATCGTCATTAGTGATTCCAATATCAACAGCAGGCTATGGGCCCAGGCCCCCCTCTACTTCCCAATTTGAAGTAGCCCCATGGCAGCGTAATAAGACACCTGCGCACTCCCCTGTTACCTGGGACCAGCAGGGTTCCTGGTGTTGACTTTGATCGGGACGCGGACAGATGCAGACAAGCTTGCCTTTGGTGCTCCAGCAGCACACCTGCTGCATGTCCACCAACGTATTTGTATAGGAGGAAGCTATCTCCTCAAACACCAGCAAAAAGACTAAAGCGCAGCCCTTACAAAATGGTGCCTCAAGCTGGGCAAATTCAATGCAAATTCATCCAGTGAAAATACATAGGGACAAGATAAGAACAAAATAAATGATTGCACCCACAGAACCCAACTGCACACAGCCCTTCCAAACTAAAACTAGTAAAAATATTAAAAAACAGATTTAAATTTCGAATTCATAATCCATATAAAAATCAAAACATTTCAAATTTAGCGGTGGCAAAGTGTTCCCTGTGGAAAGTATTCCCTGAACAGTTATCACGTCCGTGCAATGGCTCCGGTCTCACCCTGATTGGGGCTCATCAGTCAGGGGTATCTTGGTTCCAGTGCCACAGTGAGTGCGGGACCCACGTCTGGGCTCACCCTGATCGGGGCTCATCAGTCAGGGGTATCTTGGTTCCAGTGACACAGTGAGTGCGGGACCCACGTCTGGGCTCACCCTGATGGGGGCTCATCAGTCAGGGGTATCTTGGTTCCAGTGACACAGTGAGTGCGGGACCCACGTCTGGGCTCACCCTGATGGGGGCTCATCAGTCTGGTGTATCTTGGTTCCAGTGACACAGTGAGTGCGGGGCCGACGTCTGGGCTCACCCTGATGGGGGCTCATCAGTCTGGTGTATCTTGGTTCCAGTGACACAGTGAGTGCGGGGCCGACGTCTGGGCTCACCCTGATGGGGGCTCATCAGTCGGGTGTATCTTGGTTCCAGTGACACAGTGAGTCGGGGTCCACGTCTGGGTTCACCCTGATGGGGGCTCATCAGTCGGGTGTATCTTGGTTCCAGTGACACAGTGAGTGCGGGACCCACGTCTGGGCTCACCCTGATGGGGGCTCATCAGTCGGGTGTATCCTGGTTCCAGTGACACAGTGAGTGCGGGACCCACGTCTGGGCTCACCCTGATGGGGGCTCATCAGTCGGGTGTATCTTGGTTCTAGTGACACAGTGAGTTGCGGGACCCACGTCCGGTCTCACCCTGATCGGGACTCATCAGTCGGGTGTATCTTGGTTCCTGTGCCACAATGAGTGCGGGGACCACGTCTGGGCTCACCCTGATGAGGGCTCATCAGTCGGGTGTATCGTGGTTCTAGTGACACAGTGAGTGCGGGGCCCACGCCTGGATTCACTCTTGCCACATAGGGCTTTACTACAAATAAACAAAAGGTGACGGGAGAAGCGCTTGCAATAAGGAGCAGTTGTCATTATTTTTTACATTAATGTGGGCCAACAAGGCCGAAATCCCTGCGCCGTATTTACAGAGTGACGCAATGCATGCATTGCACCACTCTGTAACTCTTTGCGCTACATTATGCCCGTGCCAGGCATAATGTATGCAAAGGGGGAGCTCCCCTGTTAGGGGAGCTGGAAAAATGGCGTAAGGAAATCTCTGAGATTTCCTTCTGCAATTTTTTACGGCACTTTTAACGCCTGCCTAAGAGAAGGCATTAAAAGGGGTCTTGCATTCTTTAGAATGGGGCCCTATGTACTCTGCAGGAGTAGCGCCAATATTTTGGCGATACTCCTGCAGAGTACATCAATAACGTCATGAGAAATGATGCTATTGCCTCCTACCCTGCGCCATGGTGTGCCGTATTTTAAATACGGCACACACATGGTGGCGGTAGGGGGGCGCTAAGGGGCTCAGGGAGAGTGGTGATGCACTCGGTGCTGCACCACTTTCCATAAATCTGCCCCTAAGCTTTATCAGTGGCAATCACTCAGGGTAACTTCCAACCCATCGTTCTCACTAAACAGACTTACATGCATGCATACATACGTGTACACACACACACACATGCATGCATAAATACATAACTGCATTCAAGGTGCTAGTTGGATAAGTGGTTTTACACTTCATGCAATGAAAAATACAGTTTTAAACAAAAATAAAAAGCCAGGATGTTGTTTCTACAAATGTGACTGATCAGCAGAAAAGGAATCAACACCACAGATCTCCTGATGATAATCACCCTGGAACCATCCAGCAGATTCAGCGGATCTCACACGGGGGATCTGCAGCTGTGGCTGTGGTTAAAGAGCAGCAAAAACTCACAACAGCACAATGTCTACAAGAGGCTGACATGAGGGACACACAAGGCTCCAGTGAGGCTGAAATGATACTGACATGAACCTCACACAAGGCACCAGTGAGGCTGACATGAGGGACACATGAGGCACCATTGAGGCTGATGTGTACTCACGCGGGGCTCCAGTGAGGCTGACAAGTGACTCACACGAGGCTCCAGTGAGGCTGACAAGTGACTCACACAAGGCTTCAGTGAGGCTGACATGGGATTAACACGAGGCACCAGTGAGGCTGACATGAGACTTACACAAGGAACCAGTAAGGCTGACATGAGACTCACACAAGGCACCAGTAAGGCTGACATGAGGGACACAAGAGGCTCCAGTGAGGCTGACATGTAGCTGACATGAGACTCACACGAGGCACCAGGGAGGCTGACATGAGGCTTACATGAGGCAACAGTGAGGCTGACATGAGAATCACACGAGGCACCAGTGTGGCTGACATGAGACTCACACAAGGCACCAGTAAGGCTGACATGAGGAACACAAGAGGCTCCAGTGAGGCTGACATGTAGCTGACATGAGACTCACACGAGGCACCAGGGAGGCTGACATGAGGCTTACATGAGGCAACAGTGAGGCTGACATGAGGCTCACACGAGGCCCAGTGAGGCTGACATGAGGGTCACATCAGGCACCAGTGAGGCTGACATGAGGCTTACACGAGGCACCAGTGAGGCTGACAGAGACTCACACAAGGCACTAGTGAGGCTGAAGTGAGACACATGAGGCACCGGTGAGGCTGACATGAGGCTCACACGAGGCACCAGTGAAGCTGACATGAGACTCACGAGCCACCAGTGAGGCTGATGTGAGACTGACATGAGGCTCACATGTGGATGACACGAAGTGTTCATGTAGTTTACCCGGGGCACACGTGACCCTCACTTAATGCTCACTTGGGGCATGTGGGGCCTTTTGTCTGAGATCTGAGGCATGCTTTATTGGCAGTTTCTTTGGTGTGTTCTCCATTGGTAACAGGATTGAGTAGTCAAGACTAAATGTAGGAGGCAACAGAGGGTTTGGAAGTCACCTACGATACAATTCAGTCATCAAACTCAATAAACTCACTGTACAGACAGATCTGTACCTTAGAAAAGGAATAAGGGGGTCATTCTGACCCTGGTGGTCCATGACCGCCAGGGCCGGGGACCACCGAAGCACTGCCAACAGGCTGGAGGTGCTTCCTGGACTATTCTGACAGTGGCGGTAAAGCCGCGGTCAGAAAAGGGGAACCGGCGGTTTCCCGCCGGTTTCCCGCCGGTTTCCCGCCGGTTTTCCCCTGGCCCAGGGAATCCTCCATGGCGGCGCTGCTTGCAGCGCCGCCATGGGGATTCCAACCCCCTTCCCGCCAGCCTGTTCCTGGCGGTTTTTACCGCCAGGAACAGGATGGCGGGAACGGGTGTCGTGGGGCCCCTGGGGGCTCCTGCACTGCAGACAGTGAAAATCGCGACGGGTGCCACTGCACCCGTCGCACCCCTGCAACTCCGCCAGCTCCATTCGGAGCCGGCTTCATTGTTGCGGGGGCTTTCCCGCTGGGCCGGCGGGCGCTCTTTTGGAGGGCGCCCGCCGGCCCAGCGGGAAAGTTGGAATGGCCGCCGCGGTCTTTTGACCGCGATGCGGTCATTCGGCGGTAACCGCATGGCGGGCGGCGACCGCCACCCGCCGCGGTCAGAATGACCGCCTAAGTCTTTTGTTTATATCTAGTGAAGGAGTGCAGTTAATATAAGGGAGATGTTAAAAGGCAGGAGGTCCTGACACCTTATGATCTTGAGATATAACCAAAGATGTATTTATAGCACTTGCACAGTAAGGTGCTGGATTTAACTACAACTGGTCCCTAAGGTCAGTGCACGGCTCCAGACTTGGGGATCAATGGGGTTCAGCACCATTACCCTGTCCGCTATTCTTGAATCAGGCTGTTTTGTGTTTTAACCACTAGGTAGGTCCCTGAAACGCTTGCCTACATGGGTAGGACAGTACACCATTCAAGGAGTGTGGATGGAAGCAGTGATCTTTGTTTTGATGCTATATGGGAAGTGTTTTCATGAGTGTTTGATGACCATTGAGGTGTGGTTATCGTAGTACAGGATGCGACACGTAGCAGTGTGATGGATGAGGAAGTGTGATCAAGAGGCGCACTGTTTATGGTCGGGTCAGCTTTCATGAGCTCTGCAGGTCTTTTTATAATATTTCTTATGGCTAAAGTACACTCAGGTCTTTATTAGAAGTAGCCTGGAAAATGGATTCCTTTTTCTCCACGATGGAATACTGATACCAGGGATTGGGAAAATCCAGACCAATACAAGTTAGACCCTTGGGGTCCCTTAAGAAATGAGGAATTACAGAGGGAATTGGCAATTCTGGGTCCCATTCTGCTGTCATCATTGTCTCCCAGATTTTCACCCATAGACTTTGATTGCTTCCACCAGCCAAAATCTCTGTGTGAAAATAAACAGATCCGCGGATACACAGTGGATCTCATAATTGTGAAAGCGACGGAAAGTTGTCTGACGGGCACCACTGGAATTAAGAGGTCACTCCTAATGAGGGCCTGAGCTGGTTATCTCACAGTGTTGTCCGTTCTGACATTTTGTGGTCCTGAGCAGGTGTAGGCTGGAGTGAGAGATGAATAGAGCATGGAGTTAGCTTGGACCAGCACTGCAGGAGTAAGTTAGAGTCCTCCGGTGGCCAGCAGAATCCTTTGCCTTTGCATATGTGCCATATTACATATGTGGGGTTCAGAGACTGTCAGGAGGGGCAGTGAGTGTGCACCGCATAGAGGTGGAGCACAGTCAATACACACCGAGGGTACTCCTTTGAAGGGGGGCACATGGGTACCAGGGACCTCCCAGGACACTCCCTTCCGGCAGGTGCAGCCATTCACTGCACCTCCCTGCAGAGGGATCTCTGCCCCCCTTTTAAAACTGTGTCCCGGTTGCACCTACAGTGAAAGGTGGATTGGTGACTGGTGGCTTCAAACAGCTGGCCCGCCTCTCACCAACACGATGTTCAGAGTGCAGGGGCCACCTTCTAAGTGACTGCCATGAAGCAGGGTGGGAAAGTGCACCCTACCATTAATACGCCCCAGGTGTTTCCTATCAAGAACACGCTGCTGGAACCCTGCTAAGTGTACACACTTTAAGGGTTCTCTTTGAATAAACCCCTCTGTTTTATTCTATCAATTCCCGCACTCCATCATGTACGTGTTTTTATTTCTGCAAACTGAGGGGCTAATTTACAATCCCCTTGCCCCACTGGTGCGTCACTTTTTCCACCTGCGCCGCAAGGGGCTTGTAAATAAGCCCCTGTGAATTTGTGTGATTCGCTCGTGTGAGCTTTCTTTAGCTCTTGGTTTGTCTCTTGTATTTCTTGCCTGTTCAGTTGGTGACGTGTGGTTTGTTGCTGTGGACTGTACAGTACTGGGTGGTAGACATGACCGGTAGTGGTTCTGTCTTATTTGGCTTAGGAGGGTTGTGCTGTACAAGAGAATTACTGCGCAGTGGGTTTGAACCACATTCTGCTGCAGCACCTCAGAGTGTTATAAGTCCAGTATTAGTGAGGCCTAGGAGGGGTTTGCATGAATTTACTTTATGATATAACACACAAGCTAGACACAGGTCAACGCTTCAGCTCACCAGGCATAGAATCTTATGAGTGTTTGTGAACATCGGAGAGTGGCTGTTGGGTTGTTGCTTATCTGTCGTCTGTGGTTGAAGGAGTGATTATTGTTTCAGATTCTAATCCGGGGTTATGGATATAGCTGGCCTACAAGACACCTCGATGACCTCGACCTAAAAATAGAAGGTGACACTTTTGAAGGCATTGCCTGATTTTATATGCATTTTTGAGGTTTTTCCAATTGATTCCAATGGTGCAGAATTATACAGAAAAAGACTATTTTTGCTAAGCTTTAAAAAATCATAACTATAAAGTACTTACTCGATTTTGATGCTCTTGGTCTTAAAAATCTTATAAAAATGAGAAGTACTTTTGTAAATTGGCCTCAAGTTATTCTTCCGAGTGTGTGTCCGCATTTATTGATACTGTGAGTACAACAAATGATTAGCATATCTCCAAGATAAGCCTAACTGCTCGCCCACACTACCACAAAAACATAGCACTAGGTGGTCTGCTTTTTAACCCTGGAAACCAAGGTGGGGTTGTTTGGATTCTCTACACAGTGACATCATTTTTGCACACTATATAGAGACCCAGCCTCCTACAGTAAGATATTTTTTAAGTTTGTGTTGCTTGGTGGTGGTGGCACAAGCATGAGTAGAAGTGATGTGATATCGTACCAGCAGGGATCCGCAATCGTTCATGATGATGTTTCAATGTGGGTTATTTTTATTGTTTTTCAATGAATGGCCGGTAGGTTTGCTTCAGTTTTCCCTAAATAATTTTGTTGGTGATGCCATAATGAGGTTTGATGGCTTTGTGGCATGTGGGGGAGAAGAGTTTGTTGACCCAAGTTCATGTAATGAAGGTGAGGCCTTTTGTGGGTTTTGAGAGCAGATCAAATTCGCTGAAGTGTTTTTTGTTCATAGACCTTGTGCTGAATTTCAGGCACTGTTTTGGTAACTACTCATTGTAGGAAGCTGGCCTGGTGTGTGGTGAGCACCTATGGTACTTACACCTTATATCAGGTCCAGGTATCCCCTCTCAGTGTAGTGTAGTCGGTGTCTAGAAGCCAGGCTCTCTAGGGGTAGCTGTAGCTGAGCAACCAGGGCTTATCTAGGAGGCATGCAAAGCTCATGCAATACCACTGTAGTCACATAGTACGCAGACACAAGAAAGAAAACGCTTGGTTGTAGAATAATCAAGGTACTTTATTTTTGGGACACAGTATTAGAAAATACTAGAGAGGCAACCCTCCAATAGGAGGTAAGTAAATACACTATGCATATATATATATGTAGACATTAATAAACAGTAAGAGGCATAAAAAGGTTCGAAAACAGTATAAAATAGCAAAATGTAACAGTAGCTCTAGGGGGAGCCCAATCCATATACTAAGGAAGTGGAATGTGAACACAAGCACAAGACCCCCATCTAGGTAAGTAAATCGTGAGAGGGGAGGTGTGAGTACTGGGAAACCACACAGGTAAGTAATGCAGTAACCCCTAGCGACCAGGAATGCAGGAGTAAAACACTGATTGATTTCCCCAAAACCACCACAAAGGATGAAAAGAAGAAAATGAAGACTCCCCAGAACAGCCTGCAAGGAACTAGCAGTGGAAAACCGAAGATGGAGACCTGTGGAGAGAGAGGACCAAGTCCAGAAGTGTCTGTGGAGTCCAGGGGGAGTAGGATATACTACCCAACCAGAGGTACCTTTAGGCGTTGGTCGACGAAGAAGGGAGACAGGTCAACACTGCAGCACAGAAGCTGGAGAAGAGTTCTTGATGCATGCAAAAGCTGCCCCACACTGGAAGCTGGATTGCAGATGTGTGTCGGTGAAGGGTTTCTGCCAACAAGCCTTGTCAAAGGCAAACTCGCGTTTGGAGGAAAAGGGGTGCTCCCAGGGACCAGCAAGAACCAGGAGAACTCTACCCAGGAGGGTGAATGACAGGGGACCCTCCGCGCAGCAGAAGGCCCACAGGAGCACAGGCAGCATCCACAGCTGTCCCATAGGGCAGAGACACAGAAGTCGAAGAAGCAGCCCACGCCCACCACAGAAGTTGCTCTCACATCGCCAGAGCACCATGCAGAGGTCCAGAAGTTGCAGGAGGGAGTGCTAGGGGCTAGAGCTAGACGTTGCCTGAAGTTCCCTTTGGAGGCAAAGCAATCAAGCCTTGGCAGCTGCAGAGACGCGGCGCACAGGGGTACTGTCTTGCATGGAGTGGAAAGGACTTACCACCACCAAAGTGTGACAGCTGGTAGAGAGGACCAAGGGAGACTCTCCGGACCACCATTCCTGATGCAGGACCCACGCCACTCAGGATTAGGAGAGATCCACGCAGCTGGTCGGCGTTTCAGCCAGGTACCTGTAGTTACAGAGGAGTGATGCCTTCACCCCAAGGGAGATGCCTTCTTCTTGTGCAGGCTGAAGAGTTGCAGTCTTCTTAGGATGCACAGCTGGGGAAATGTTGGAAAGCTGGCAGGAACTCTGGATACAATGTTGTCGAAGAGTCTTCCTTGTGGATCTGCAGCTTATAGGTTCCTGGAGGGTCCAGTCGCGGTTCCTGAGGCCAGAAGTCAAAGCAGAGGTTGCAGAGCAGTCCTGCTGGAGTCTTGCAAGTTGAATCTGAGGACCCACCCCAGAGGAAGACCCTATGTAGCCCAAAGAGGGGGCTTGGTCACCTAACCAGATAACTACCTATCAGAGGGTGCCTCTGACATCACCTGCCTGGCTTGGCCAATCAGATGCTCCCAGAGCTTTCCTTGCCAACCTTGGGTGGTGATGGACAGGGGAGTTGTCACTCCCCTTTCCATTATCCAGTTTCGCGCCAGAAAAGAGAATGGGGATCCTTAAACCGGTGTGGACTTGTTTATGCACGAAGGGCACCAAATGTGCCATTCAATGCAAAGCCAGTGGCTTGGGAAGGCTACCCCTCCCAAGCCAGTCACACCTATTTCCAAATGGAGAGGGTGTTACCTCCCTCTCCCAAAGGAAATCCTTTGTTCTGCCTTCCTTGGCTTCATCAGATCAAGCAGCAGGAGGGCAGAAACCTGTCTAAAGGGTGGCAGCAGCTGTAGTTCCCAGAAAACCCTGTAAGAGTGGTGGTAGCAATGCTGGGGGTCCTCTAAGGAGCCCCCAGAGTGCATGGAAACATACTTCCAATACTTGCAACAGTATTGGTGTATGATTCCAACATGTTTGGTACCAAACATGTCCAGGTTCGGAATTACTATTATGTAGCTGGACATAGGTAGTGACCTATGTCTGGTACATATATAAAATGGTGTCCTCATACTCACGAAGTCCAGTAAAATGGGGCTGGAGTTCGTGGGGGCACCTCTGCTAGTGCAGGGGTGCCCTCACACACAATTACCTGCACTCTGCCCTCTGGGCTGAGAGGTCATACCATAGGGGTGACTTGCAGTGACCTGTAGTGAAACCAGGTGTGTGCATCCGGTTTACGCAGACTGCAATTGCAGGCCTGCTGAACCCTTTGCATGGGCTCCCTATGGGTGGCAGAATAACTGCTGCAGGCCATAGGCATCCCCTGGAACCAGAAAGCCCTGGGTACCTAGGGACCATATACTAGGGACTTACATGGGGGCACCAGTACGCCAATTGTGGGGATAAAAAGTTACCAGCAACCAAATTTAGAGGAGAGAGCACAGTCACTGGGGTCCAGGTTAGCAGGATACCAGTGAAAACAGTCAAACACACTGACAAACAGGCCAAAAGTGGGGGTAACCAAGCTAGAAAAAGGCTACTTTACCACACTCATTATTAATTTCCCATCAATATAGAGAGTAAACATTTGAGAAGGGATCATTCTCTTTTTCACTGAATTAACTTTGACCCACCAGTGCCATTCGTAGCAAACTTTGTCCCCTCTGGATTCCTCCCTCACCGGCAATACATTTGTAAACTATTAATTGTACATCTCCCTCCTTACAGGTTCATTATCGCCTTCTAGCCTGTCGTAGCGGGCTATACCGGCCAATAAAGGCTCGCTCCAGGGTTAAAGGCCCAACCCAAAGGCAAGAAACTTTAACAAGGTAGCAGGACTTTAATGGCCGTTGTAGCCCAGCTATGGCAGGGTATACCACGATTAGAACATTCTGCCACCAGAGGGTAGAATATTCTAATAAATGAAACAAAGGCCTCACAGAGCCTGAGGGGGTTGAAATCCCATCTGGCTCCGTGAGGCCTTTGTTCACAGCTGTTGCTGTGAACGAGAATCATTGGAATGTTGGATCTCCGGCTTTTATCGGTCATTAGAAGCTCAGAGCTGCATTAAATGGAGCTATCAACATTCCGATGTTGTAATCCATTGTATTCAATGGAGCTCCCAACATTCTAATGATCCAATTTTGTGTTAAAATCTCAATATTCTAGAAATCTCATTGTAGTGCAAACCACATTTGCTGCGCATCTCGGACAGTCAAACATTCTTCTCTTTGCTCTTCATCCATATCAGTTTGCCCCAACTGACAAATCCTGGAAAAACTATCTCAATGTTTGGATACATGCATTATCAGCCGCTTGACCACCATTGCTTCCCAAATCTGTGCCACATGAGCCATGTTGGGCTTATTTTTTCTTCAGTTCTCTGCTAAAAGAAGCAACTGGTATATTAACTTCCAGTTCCCGTGGACAATTTCTTCCCATTCAGGAGGAAAGGGGTGCTGTGGTGTTAATAATCGTGAATCTCACTATGGGCCAGATGTATCATTGTTTCCAACACCGATTACCCAATTGCGTTTTTTGCGAATTGCAATTAAGTAATCACTATTGGAATGTATGAAACTCCAGGAGTTTCATACTGCGATTCACAAGGGCTCGCAAATGGACCTACCTCATTAATATTCATGAGGTAGGTCGCAATTTGCGAACCATGCTGTATGGCTACAATCACAGGGATGGTGGCCTGCTGGGCTCTTTTTATTTTAAATGCAGCCCGTTTTTCTTAAAGGAAAACGGGATGCGTTTAAAAAAGAAAATTGAAGAGTCGGCAGTACTGCCTGCTCCTAAAAAATGTCTTTGCATGCATTCACAAAGAGGATGCGTGCCTTGGGGACCCCTTTCCCTTTGCGAATGGGTTACCACCAATTTGAAATTGGTGGTAACTGCGATTGTTTTGAGACCGCATTCACGGTAACAAAACAATCATGCCTACCTCTGCGATTCGCTATTAGGAAGGGATGCCCTTGACATGCTCCTTCCTAATACCGAATCAGTATGTAGTCGCAAATCCAATATGCAATTCGGTAACAAGTTGGGCCGTTTGCTATTGCAAAACTGTTTGATGCATCTGGCCCTATGACTTTAATTGTCACTAGCATCTCTCTCCAGTGCACTTACAGCTTGGGACATTCCCACCATACCTGTACTGACACACCCACCCTCCCACACACACTTCTTCCAGCAGCCATCTGATGTGCTGCGGTACATTTTGAGGAGTGTGGCAGGAGTTAGGTACCCCCTCCTCACAAACTTCAGGGCTGATGACAATGTATAACAGATAAGCTATATTTGTATATGTCCCTCCACAAGGCCTCCTATCTTTCCCTGGATATCCCTTATGGTTTCCTTGTGATTCATCCAAGGATTCATCCTTGTGGTGAATTTAGAAGTTTATAAGGGGTTGATAACCAACTTTGAGACCCTGGTATGAAGTCAAAATCTTTTCCTCCGGGTTATTGTTCAGGTAGCTTCTTCCTTAAAAGCCAGTTGGAGGAACCAGTGATGGAATGTTTGATATCTTTCATGTTCAGGGAGCCCGCAGGGTTGTTTATAGTCAAATAAAAATCAATCTTTCCCTTTTGTAAGCATATCTGATATCATTCTACAGTGGTCTAATTTCCAATTTTGGTACATCATGCATCCCTGGCTAGTGTTTAATCTGGGTTGTCTAAGAAATGTATTAGCAGAACTGGGAAAGATGTCTATTGAATCTAAAAACAATCTTGTTCCAATTATCCATTAGCGTCTAGTGATTTGGTTTGTCTGTTGTCTGTATTAATGGTAGAGACGTATTAAATCCCATAAAGATCTGCCCACCAGTGCACTGTCCATAGATCGCTAGTGATTATAATGATTGATAATGATTATCAGATTCGCTTTCAGACCACTCCCCCACATGTCCTTTGAATTCACAACATTTTCCTTGAACGTTTGCTGCTCTCCCCTGACAAATATATTTTATCAAGTTTTTCTCATGATTGTGTAGCGTGGACTCATCAGTCTGGATAAGGAGTCCCTGGAAGACATATAACTATTATGATCAAGTTTATTTTGATTGCCACTATCCGGCTCAAACCATTTCAGTAGATCTTATTTAATATTCACATGATACCAACCTGATAGCGGAAGTGCCATCCTCACTCCCAGGTGCCCATCACAACCGTTAGTGACCTAAAATAGGGTCCTGTCCCTTGATTCTTGTGTTTCATTTCCTGGTACGTCCCGGGGGTGCAAGGTCTGACATATGTTAGTTTAATTTGTAACCTGATGATTTCAACCTTCTCATTACTTAAATAATTACTAACAACCCTTGTTGGGGTCAACTATCACCGTCTGTTGTGGTTATTGAAATAATAACACTCTGATCAATCACATTTCCAATTCGGGCCCATATTTATACTTTTTGACGCAAACCAGCGCCAGCGCTGGTTTGCATAATTTTTTTTACCAAGGGCTAACGCCATTCCAAAGCACCAGGCAGGTGCCTTATTTATGGATTGACATTAGCCGGCGCTGCAGCCTGGTCAGAGTAAAAAAAAATGACTCTAAACGGGCAACACAGGCGTAGGGAAGAATGGGGGTTGTGCGTCAAAAAATGGTGCAAGTCAGGTTAGAGTCAAAAATCATGGCTCTAACTGGACTTGCGCCATTTTTTGATGCACAACCCCCATAGAAATGACTCCGGTCATAGGAAAGACAGGATTCATGCCCCCCTGCCCAATGGCCATGCCCAGGGGACCTATGTCATTGGGCACAGTGGCATGTAGGGGGGCCCAAGTCAGGCTCCCCTATGCCACTTAAAAAAAAGAATTACTTACCTCTACTTACCTGTACTTACCTGGGATGGGTCCCCCCATCCATGGGTGTCCTCCAGGGGTGGGCAAGGGTGGCAGGGGGTGTCCCTGGGGCAGGGAAGGGCACCTGCGGGCTGCTTCCATGGTCAGAGACCATGGAAATGAGCCCACAGGTCCCTTAACGCATGCCCTCACCCAGGTGTTAAAAAACGGCACAAATCAGGCTGTGCGACATTTTTTAAGGCCAGTCCCCTCCTGTGTGTCAAAATGACGTGGGAGTATAAATAAGGCACACATGCCTTAAAGTAATTTTTTGGGCGGGAACGCCTACCTTGCATGTCATTAACGCAAGGCGGTTTCACGCATCCAGAAAATGACGCACACTGCTGAATTTTGACGTTCGCAGGGTCGGACGTCAAAGTATAAATATGGGTTAGGTTTGCGACGAATTTGCGTCACATTTTTTAATCAAATTTGGCGCAAACAGAGTATAAATATGGGCCTCAGTGTCTTCAAACTGTAGGCATCTTCTCTTGGTCACATAGCTTAGGGACGTGAATGTCATGAACAAAAAGGGTTTTCTTCCGCTGCCTGCCACCGTTCATGACTTTCCTCCTCTCCTTCTATGGCAGCTTCTCTTCTTCCTCATAACTTCTTCTTTTGTCTCTGTGAGACCATTCAAGTTATTTGTTGCTGGTAATGGGTGGGATCTCCCTCTATCGTTCCCTTTGTTCAGCTTTCTGTACTCATTCTCAGCCTCAATTTGATAATCCATTCTCCAAATATTTAAGAAATGTTGCACATGATGTGCTGTGCCCTCTACTTCGGAGTCCGCTTAACATGGGAAGGTCCATCTGAACTGAATTGTGTTTTCATTCAGATCCTCAGTCAAGGGTCTCAGGGGCATATTCACAAGCCCCTACCGTCACCAGGAGCGTCACATTTTTTGATGATCCGGTGTCATAGTGTGGCGGTCTACATTTACAAGGCCACGCAAAGCCACCATGCATGGTTTATCATGGCCTAGTACATATGGACATTCATGGCCTTGTAAATATGGACCGCTTTTCATGGCCTTGTAAATATGGACCACTTTTTTGCATAACACTGCATGAAAGGGGCGTTCCATGGGTGTTGCTGTGCGTGTTCCCACTCAACACCCCGGGAACCCAAAGGAATCTGACGCATTCCCAGATTTACAAGGTTTCCTCAACCTGGGAATGCATCAGTTTCCTACACCACCCTAGGGGTGGCATTAAATTGGAGCAACAAGGAGAAATACTCGCCAGGCTCCGTCATTATTTTGTAAGTGCGCCCCTCAGTTTCTTGCACTTCCTAGAAGTGGACTGGGGCAAGTGTTGCAGCAGAACCAGGTAAGGAGTGCACATCCCTTGGGGAATGTTTTTAAATGATTTTCTTTGGTGGATATTAGGGTAGTTTTACCGCTGTGGCCCTGTGTGTGTTGTTATTTCTTGGACTCTTCTGACCTGCTCTGTGCATCTGTTCCATTCTGATGACACATGGTCAAACACCATTTGAACGTAGTCAAGGATGTCAGAATTCTTCACCCCCTCTCTTGCATTATAGATTCTGATGTTATCTCTTCTCACTCTATTCTCTACGTCCTTACACTTTAGTTGCAACAAGCACAGTTGTGCTTCCAGTGAGGTTAATGTGTTGAAGTTCTCCACTGTCTTGCCCATGGGTTCTTGCACAGATGTCTCAGTTTTTGCAGTGCATGTGCCAGGCATCTCCACAGTCATGTCTTCTGACTCCTGTCACAAGTCTTCTTTCCATTCTTTTCTGAGATCCTGTTGCATTGTTTGAGGTCCTCTTTTGTGAGGGTATTTTCATCTTTTCTGTAGCTAAGTTCTCACAGGTTCTGCTAGTTTGTACCACTCTTTGCTTGTGTCAGAAGGAGTCTATCCCCATGCTGTCTTTTTTTAGGATTTTTCTGAGGCATTCAAAGCTATATCACTTAGGGAGCACCTCTTCCCTGTTAATTACAGCACTTTTTGTTTAACTCCGCCATTGTTCACACTGTGTCACCAGGTACTGAGTGACACTCTGTTTGGCACTGTTTCAGTGTGAGTTTCGGGGGACCATGCCTTGAAACATTGTATTTGCTCTGCTCACTTTTCCCCTGCTACCTCTTTGTTACAGGTTATTGCTCCCCACTTCTCTAAACTGTTTCTAGGACCAACCAGGACATCAGCATGAGCCTTAACTAGTGCGGCATCTGACCCTCTTATTTGCTGCTAGACCCAAGGGTCTGGTCTATGTTTGGGCCTCTCAGTTAGGGGTCGGTATGTCCTGTGGTCTCACCATCGTGACTAGTGGGTCATGAGGCCTCTGTGCCTGTTGTGTGTGCAGAGGAAGAGTCTGGGGGTGATCCAAGCCACACTTACCTCCTCTCACAGTGACTCTTTGGCTGCTCCACCGTTACCACTCAGCAGTCACTGCTATTTTGAGTCTGCCTGGTGGGTACTATCCTCCTGTTCTGCTCATTGTTAGAGAACACCCAGGACTACAACTTGCTCCTCCTAGGTCTCTGCAGCCTACACAAAATGCAGCTGCCCTTATGAGACTATTTGATTCAACTAGAGGCCACCATATCTAGTTTGCTGGACCAGTGGTTGCTGAGCTTAAAGACTCACATTTGCCATTTGACTAGCTAGCCATGCCCACTCCGAGCAGACATTTTTGCTGCTGCATCTCTGTCCTTAATGTGATGATCCATTGAGAAGGTGTGGCCTTGCATATGACGAGTGAAGGCATAGGGGATGTGAATAAGGATGATTTGGGAAAGTAGCACGTCTGTGGCCTGAGACAGGAATTGAGGGTAGGTTGGTGGGTTAATGGATCCTGAGGTTGGGAAGGAGGATGTGGAGGGAGCCCAGAAGTCATGCTTTCGAGAGTCCTATAATTTTTAATTTCTATCTAGCAAGTGAAATGTTGTATGTCCACTATCTGTACTGATGGCTTTCAGTCAGTGGATTGTCCTGAGATAATCTGTCTGATTTAGGTGTGTGTGATGAGGGTTGTTGTGGTTAAGCTGAGTTTGTGGCTTGGGAGCCGGTGTGAGTTCTTCAAGTGCTAGCAAGGTGGTGGTGATTGGATCTGGGGGAGAGGGGCTAATCATGTCCTGTGGAGGAGCTGGGGATAGATACATCAGGGTGGTGCTGGAGTCAGAATAGTGTGATTCTGGGGGGGGGAGATTTTACCAGCGTGATAGAACAAGGGGGTGCACTTGTGGTTGACTCTTTGACGAACTGATCTATTTGTGGTCTCTACAAAGGAGTAATGTTAGTTAAGAGGCCAGTAGGTGGGAGTGTGCAGTTGTGATAGTCACCTGTACTTCAGTAGTAGTTATGTTCACCCTGTGAATGTACATGGGTACATGGATGTGCGGCTTCCTGAGAGCGAGTGTTGAGTGGGTGCTTACCCATAGAGGGTGGAAAGGGAGAGTTTCTACTCATTGGCACCTGCCAGGCCCTAGGAGTCCCACACAGTAAGCGCTCTTCACCTGTTCCCAGTTACCTGGATGTCCTAAAGGTTCTTTTTGAATGGGAGGGAAAGTCCAATGGTAACCCTAACTCCTGAGTCCAGTGGAACCCCTAACTCCTGGGTCCATTGGAACCCCTAACTCCTGGGTCCAATGATAGATTTATCTCATGGGTCCAATGGGTGCCCTAACTCCTGGGTCCAAAGGTAGCCCTAACCCCTGGGTCCAATGGTAGCCCTAACTCCTGGGTCCAATGGCAGCCCTAGCCCTAGTAGTCATCTGACATCTTTCCTGTGTTTCCATAGGATATATTCACATGATACCAACCATATAGCGAAGCAGCCAGCTGTACGCCCAGGTATCTTATTGCACCCTTAGCGATATAAAGTAGGGCCCTGTCCTTCTTGTAGTTAATTTCCTGTTACTTCTCAGGGGTAAAAGGTCTGGTATATGTGAGTTTAATTTGTGTCCTGATGATTGAACCCTAGCGGTCTGGTTGCCTTACCTTAAGACCTGTTTCAGCGGGAGGGGAGGAGTGGTTTCAAAAGTCAGTGTTTGCAAGTGCACCTACTGGTGCAATTCTCATCTTAAGCCAGACCAAGCCTCTGGGATACCAATATTTTAGGAGCCCATAGCATGACAGCTGCTGGTCAAAGGTCAAGGCTGGTGTGGCCAGACACGACAGATGACACCCACTGAATACACCCAGGAGGCCCTGGTATTTAAAGGTAACATGAATTTGTGCCTTTAAACAGCTGCATCTCCAGAAATGTAAGGGCTACAGAGAGGAATCAAATTGCTCCAAAATCAGAATAAAAAGTGTCACTTGATGGGAGACTGTCCTGAGCCCCAGTGTTAAGAGGGCCAACCTCAGCATCTCACCTGATGGGACACTTTCCTGAGCCCCAGAAAGAAGGAGACGTTCCTCACTGTCTCAGCCAGTGGGACACAACCCCAATAGAGATATAGGGTGTCCCAAAGTCAAGGGGTGTAAGTGGGATGAGAAGGCAGAGCAGGATTATCACACTCACACTGCGTCAGGGCAGTGCTCACAGACTGGCTCTTTGGTGGCTCACGTCTTGGAGGTGGCCTCCATGAATGCTTCAGGAGTTTCAGGCTCTTCTTCTTGCAGGGAAGGCCCTGGCAGAAATTATGCTTAATGGTTCCTTAGGCTTCATTTGCAAGTGGTATGGTGTGTATATATTCAACCTGTGAGTACTAACTAACTTTTGATTTATTGATCTGCTGCTTCACCTCTGGCAGTCCACCTCACTGGCTTGGTTCAGGAAGGACCTCAAGACCCGGCTCTTCGAATGACCCACGTCCCCCTTCAGGGCCTTGAAACACCCCCAGGTGATAAGTTGCGCTCTACAAATGTTTGATTGATTGACTAATTGATTCAAAACATGTAATCAGAACTAACCACATGGCCTTTGAGTAACCAGGGAACTGTGCTTCTATTGTGTAAACATGTGTAATAGTGTAGGCAGTGCAGTGCACAAAACTAGTTATCATGTGACTATAACATTATGATACACATGTACATTCACGTTTGTCATAGAGCTGCAAGGTAAACTAAGTGCTAGCAGTACCCTTGAACCTACTTTAAAAGAAACTGTCAACAAGCCAACCTTTGAGATAGGTTGACCTGACATTTCGACCCAACACTCTCATTCCATGGGTTTCATTAGGACAAAGACCATCTGTCTATTACCTGCAGAATAAACAGAGTTGGCTCTTTTGGACATTTCATTCAGTAACACTGAGCTGAGCCAACTCTCACCTCAGAAATTATTGATGGCTTGCATAACTCCACAGTGATTCAGACTTAACTGGAATTGGCATCTGATCCCAGGAAGTGCAGCGGGTCAAGAATGGCCAGTGACTGCAATTAAAATTGACACAATTCTTTGTGATTGTGTGTTGTCCATAGAAGACTCTACTTAAACTCCACTGTCAACAGGTACATGTAGGAAGTTTGGTCACATTTGATCATGCACACCACTTGTGTGGTGCACATGTTGAGTCAGGGCACCATTTTACAGACTCAACATACAATCCGACTACTGAGATCACCTGCTCCTGTATCGGTCACGTAGAGACAGTACAAGGAATCTGTCAGCACCGTGGCCCAGTCTGTAGAAGACTGCAGGTAATGGGGCTGTGCATGTCGCTCGGATGAGTCCTGAAGTAATGCCGCGGTGTAAGGGTTTACATGGAATTACACAACGGAGCGCTGCACGGGTTCCATCAATCATGGCAATAGTGCACCGCCACCCTAAATTCAAATAATACCCCATCTTCTAAACATTAGAAGCAATGCATTTGTCCTATCCTCATATCATCACAATGATACCATCATTAATATTGCATCAGGAGGCTTGTGAGGATAACAAGTCAAATATAGCACAGTGCGTAAGTTCCTATATGAAGCAGGGATAAAAAGGGCCCCTACAGGTACGTATCTCTGAGGTACCGCTGCTTGACCCAGTCCAGCTGTAAACATATCACAATTACCCTGAACAATACAGCAAAAATGAAGTGAGTCACAGACTCTCAACATGCTGTTAATCAAAGGGTAGGCCCCAAGGACTATATAACCGCACAAGGAGAAGAAACCTGGCGGGCCCTCCTCACACTTACTTCTCAGGAGCAGTTAGCGTACTAGCTTCAAACAACATGCGTGGCTGACATCTTACTAAGACCAATTGTCTGGTATCTCAGTGTCTTGCAAACTGCAATAAGGAATGGATGCCCCTCACAAGCGGTCCTGACAGTAATTAACAGAAGCGCTAGGCATCAGTTCCTTGGGTCTCTTTATCTGAGGGGCTTCATCCCGAGAAAGAAAACTGACGCCAACTACTCTGTCACATACTCAGCTCAAGAAATTCAACCATAATCTGTTTATCTTTCCAGCAAAGTACAAATACATAATGTCCATCTGTCTGGAACCACAGATGTCCAATGCAGGTCACTTGACCACACAATATCAGCTCATTTAATTGTAAATTCACAATAGCCAAGTGACGTAATTCAGATACATCCCAAAGTTGTATGCGTTCTCAATTTGTAAGTTATTAAAAATGTTTAATAAACATTTTTATTTTTCTCTATATTTTTCCAATTGGACAATGGAATCTCCCTATAGTAAATTATAGGGAAAAGTGAGAAAAAAAGCAAATATATTTAATGTTGAATGTTTAAGTAAATTCCTTTTATATATTTATTTTAAATGTAATGGAAAATAAAAAAACGTGACAGCACTTGTAACTTAATTTTGATTTAAATCTTTAATTATTTTATTATAATAAATTTAATATATTTGTACTTGTTTAAATTAAAAACAATTCACACTTAAGGCCATAAATATGATTCTTTATTATGCATTAATACTTATTAAAATTGATGTATGGAATTAAAAAATTGAATTATATTTTAATAAAAACAAATTGATTTATCAATAAGAAAAAATTGTTGAAATCTTTTCTAAATAAATAATAAGTGTGTTTTACTTTTAGGGATCTTTAAAATGATATTGTATTTATTTATATTTATAGCTATTTTACATAATTTAGTTTATTCTGTCCCACCACTATTTTTATTCAGAGGGTGTTGCAATACCAGTGGTTGGCCATGTGTGGAGCTAAACTTACTCCTGCTCTGAGGTGGCGTAATTAACTACTGGTTTGGGCCCATTTTGTATGTACTAAGCAGTGCAGTTTGTGAAAAACAATGGGCTAAACCCCCCTGATGTTTGTAAACCCATCCTTACTCCTTCCTCAACTCTCCTATTTAGTAGTGAGTACGCCCCTTTTTCCATCGAATCCTCCTCCTGCCTCCCATATGTACCACTGAGTAGTAAGCTCACATGTGTGAGGATCTCCCCACAGAAGAGACAGGAGAGGTGGAGGTGGAGATTTACACCTGCAGGTTTGTGCATACCAGTATGTAGTGCTTTAGTAGTACTAACGCATTACTACTAAACGTACTAGCAAACATGCTACAAACGTACTCCAAGTTGAGATTTGTGAATATGCCCCTGTATGTTTTGATAAGTGATGAACGTGTTGCATGTGGAGTCTGTATAACCTTGAACGATACAAAAAGTGATGGATGGATGCTTGAATTAATGTCAGCCACCGGTAATGACTCAGGTCACATCCCAGTCCATTGTTTCTTTTGCCACCATCAGATACCAACCAGCCATTTGCAAGTAACCTGGGTCCTGCTGTAATAGGAACAGGTCAGCCTGAACTTCCAGACCAGGTCACCTCTGAACCGGAAGACAAGCAATATCACACATGTTTCCCCTGAGTTGGGCTCATCAGTAGGGTACAGCTTGTTTACAGTGGTGCAGTGTCATAACCTGTACTAGTTGTAATAAACTGAAATGGTTGTAGTGAAGTCCCTGCACAGCTTCTCTGTTTCCCTGCCCTGCTCAGCCAGTGTGTGATGCCAAGGAATGTTGGTGAGTGACTGGAGGATTGGAGAGTTAGAGAGAGTGGGCTGAGAAGAGAGGATGCCGCTCCTGATGGGTTTTTCCATTAAGTGACCCGCAACCTAACCTGTGACCTTTAGAATAAATCTACAACTTGTCATTCTACATGAACTGGCTGCCTGACTCCAACTTAGTAAGAAGGGATCGTCAATTACAACACACAGTCGGCATCAGTTATCCTCAGTCTGATCATCTTCTCCTGTCTTTCTCTCGGTCACACACACTCACACCCACACATACTCACACACACTCACACACCCACACCCACACACCCATACATGCTCGCACACAGTCCACAGTGACACACGGCTTATGCTGAGGTGTTGCCTAGAATTTCATCACATGCACACACTCTTCAGGACTGAGATATGGAGGTTTTTCTAGGCTGTTTTCTGCACACTCATCATTTCCCCCTCACACACAGATTGCACAATACCACCGCCAGCACTTTCTAAGTGGAGCTTCCTGTGTCTCTACCTGTTATATAGAATCCTCTCTGGGGCTGCTTATCAGAGTGGCTCAGACCTGAGAACCTCTCCCTGCTTCCTGCATCTCTGAGCACCGTGATCATTAGTGGCGGCTCCGATGGCATCGAGGAGGCTTCAGAGAATGCATCAAACTTCATCTGCAGATAAATCTGATGCAGCCTCGCAGGACGGAGGTGAGTAGACCTCATCTCAAGGCGATGCTTAGTGTTGTATAGTCTAGGAAGGACTGAGGGGAGTAAACCACAGTCTGGGCAGGACAGAGGTGAGTAAACCTCATATGAAGGTGATGGTTAGTGTTGTACAGTCTGGGCAGGATCGAGGTGACGAGACCTCATCTGAAGGCAACAGTTAGGGTTGTACAGTCCGGACAGGCTAGAGGTGAGGAAACTACAGTCTGGGTAGGAGAGGGGTGAGTAAACCACATCTGAAGGCGATGCTTATTGTTATACAGTCTGGGCAGGACAGAGGGGAGTAAACCAGTCTGGGCAGGACAGAGTTGAGTAAACCTCATCTGAAGGCGATGGTTAGTGTTGTACAGTCTGAGCAGGATAGAGGTGAGTAAACCTCATCTGAAGGCGACAGTTAGGGTTGTACAGTCTGTACAGCCTAGAGGTGAGTAAACCTCATCTGAAGGCGATGGTTAGTGTTGTACAGTCTGGGCAGCATAGAGGTGAGTAAACCACAGTCTGGGCAGGATAGAGGTGAGTAAACCTCATCTGAAGGCGACAGTTAGGGTTGTACAGTCCGGACAGCCTAGAGGTGAGGAAACCTCAGTCTGGGTAGGAGAGAAGTGAGTAAACCTCATCTGAAGGCAATGGTTAGTGTTGTATAATCTGGGAAGGATAGAGGTAAGTAAACTTCATCCAAAGGTGATGGTTAGTGTTGTACAGTCTGGGCAGGATAGAGGGTAGTTAACTTTATCTGAAGGCAATGGTTTATGTTGTACACTCTGGGCAGGACAGAGGTGAGTAAACCTCACCTGAAGGCGATGCTTAGTTTTGTGCAGTCTGGGCCGGATAGAGGGGAGTAAATTTCATCTGAAGGCAATGGTTAGTGGTGTACAGACTGGGCAGGATAGAGGTGAGTAAACAACAGTCTGGGCGGGATAGAGGTGAGTAAATCTCATCTGAAGGTGATGGTTAGTGTTGTACAGTCTGGGTAGGATAGAGGTGAGTAAATCTCATCTGAAGGCGATGGTTAGTGTTATACAGTCTGGGCAGGACCGAGGTGAGTAAACTTCATCTGAAAGTGATGGTTAGTGTTGTACAGTCTGGGCAGGATAGAGGTGAGTAAACCACAGTTTGGGCAGGATAGAGGTGAGAAAACTTCATCCGAAGGCGATGCTTAGTGGTGTACAGTCTAGGCAGGATAGAGGTGCGTAAACTTCATCTGAAGGTGATGCTTAGAGTTGTACAGTCTGGAGAGGGGGCTGAAGACACCTCTCTTTTTTCAAGCAGTGTGTTCCATGCAGTCTGTCCAGAGTAAATGAATTATAATCTATACATGGTCAGTGCGGGCGACTAATGGAATGACACCTAATGGCAGCACACACAACGCAGCAGACAAACTGCTGCACTGTGTAGCGCAGGGGAAAGAAAAGACTGTGAACACAATACAAAGCCTAGCACCACGCCGCGGAGGTGAGATTGTGTTGTATAGTGTAGGATGGTTAGTGCTGGACAGTCTGGGCAGGATAGAGGTGCGTAAACTTCATCTGAAGGCGATGCTTAGTGTTATAAAGTCTGGGCAGGATGGAGGTGAGTAAACCACAGTTTACGCAGGATAGGGGTGAGTAAACCTCATCTGAAGGTTATGGTTAGTGGTATACAGCCTGGGCAGGATAGAGGTGAGTAAACTTCATCCGAAGGCGATGCTTAGTGGTGTACAGTCTAGGCAGGATAGAGGTGCGTAAACTTAATCTGAAGGCGATGCTTAGAGTTGTACAGTCTGGAGAGGGGGCTGAAGACACCTCTCTTTTTCCAAGCAGTGTGTTCCATGCAGTCTGTCCAGAGTATATGAATTATAATCTATGCACGGTCAGTGCAGGGCGACTAATGGAATGACACCTAATGGCAGCACACACAACGCAGCAGACAAACTGCACAGCCTAGCACCACGCTGCGGAGGTGAGATTGTGTTGAATAGTGTAGGATGGTTAGTGCTGGACAGTCTGGGCAGGATAGAGGTGAGTAAACCACAGTTTGGGCAGGGAAGAGGTGAGTAAACCTCATCTGAAGACGATGCTTAGTTTTATACAGTCTGGGCAGGACAGAGTTGAGTAAACTTCATCTGAAGGCGATGCTTAGTGGTGTACAGTCTGGACAGGATAGGGGTGAGTAAACCTCATCTGAAGGCGATGGTTAGTGCTGTACAGTCTGGGCAGGATAGAGGTGTGTAAACTTCATCTGAAGGTAATGGTTAGTGTTATACAGTCTGGGCAGGATAGAGGTGAGTAAACCTCATCTGAAGGCGATGGTTAGTGTTGCACAGTCTGGGCAGGATAGAGGTGCGTAAACTTAATCCAAAGGTGATGGTTAGTGTTGTACAGTCTGGGCAGGATAGAGGTGTGTAAACTTCATCTGAAGGTGATGGTTAGTGTTATACAGTCTGGGCAGGATAGAGGTGCGATAACCTCATCTGAAGGTAATGGTTAGTGTTATACAGTCTGGGCAGGAGAGAGGTGAGTAAACCTCATCTGAAGGTGATGGTTAGTGTTGTACAGTCTGGGCAGGATAGAGGTGAGTAAACCACAGTCTGGACAGGATAGGGGTGAGTAAACCTCATCTGAAGGCGATGGTTAGTGTTGTACAGTCTGGGCAGGATAAAGTTGCATAAACTTCATCCGAAGGTGATGGTTAGTGTTGTACAGTCTGGGCAGGATAGAGGTGTGTAAACTTCATCTGAAGGTGATAGTTAGTGTTATACAGTCTGGGCAGGATAGAGGTGCGTAAACCTCATATGAAGGTAATGGTTAGTGTTATATAGTCTGGGCAGGACAGAGGTGAGTAAACCTCATCTGAAGGTGATGGTTAGTGTTATACAGTCTGGGCAGGATAGATGTGCGTAAACCTCATATGAAGGTAATGGTTAGTGTTATACAGTCTGGGCAGGACAGAGGTGAGTAAACCTCATCTGAAGGCGATGGTTAGTGTTGTAGAGTCTGGGCAGGATAGAGGTGCATCCGAAGGTGATGGTTAGTGGTTTACAGTCTGGACAGGGGGGCTGAAGACACCTCTCTTTTTCCAAGCAGTGTGTTTCATGCAGTCTGTCCAGAGTAAATGAATTATAATCTACACACGCTCAGTGCGGGCGACTAATGGAATGACACCTAATGGCAGCACACACAACGCAGCAGACAAACTGCTGCACTGTGTAGCGCAGGGGAAAGAAAAGACTGTGAACACAATACAAAGCCTAGCACCACGCCGCGGAGGTGAGATTGTGTTGTATAGTGTAGGATTTGTTCTGGAGGCAGACCCTTCCAGTACACATTCCTGTGCCCACGTAAACGCAGAAGGATGCCACGCATCTGCACTAGTTCTGTGTCCTGCAACTCACATGCAATCTGGAGATTTTATGCAGAAATAAAAACATTTCCCCTTGATAATGCCGGCTTCAAGGAGGTCCAGATTTACAAAGATGTATACCTGGGTTTACAGCAAAAAGGTGCCCCTACCTGTCAGCGGTGCAACAACTAGACATATCTTCTTGTTTATTCCTCTTTCTATGAGCTCCGCAGTGTGCAGCACACATAGAAAGAGGAAAATACCTCTAAGGATTGTTTCTGTTCAGTAAGGTGTCCCTTCCTGCACACAAACAATCCTGCATGAGCAGAGGCGCCCTAACACCGCGATGCAAGGGTTCCTGCGTTGGCGCTAGGCTGCCAAAAGCGAGCCAGTGTGGGCAGACAGCAATAATACACCATATCTGTGTATATATAAAGCATTTCTGCTCTCTCCCTTTCACGCAATGAAAGTTGCACACTGAGACTTAGTGACCAGTCTTAGCACACAGTGATACTCAGTGACCAGCCTTGACTAATGCACTAATACTCAGTGAACAGTATTGGCACACATTGAGACTCAGTGACCAGTCTTAGCACACACTAAGACTCAGTGACTAGTCTTGGCCCACACCAAGACTCAGTGACCAGTATTCTCATACATTGAGACTCACTGACCAGTCTTGTCACACATGAAGACTCTATGACCAGGATTGGCACACACTGAGATTCAGTGACCAGCCTTGGCACACACTGAGACTCAGTGACCAGTCCAGGCATACATTGAGACTCAGTGACCAGTCTTGACACACACAGTGACCAGTGTTGGCATGCACTGAGCTCAGTGACCAGTCTTGGCACATACACTGAGACTCAGTGACCAGTCTTAGCACACACTAAGACTGAGTGACCAATCTTGACCAGCACCAAGACTCATATATTGAGACTCAGTGACCAGTCTTGGCACACACGTGACGTAGTGAACAGTGTTGGCATGCACTGAGCTCAGTGACCAGTCTTGGCACAAACACTGAGACTCAGTGACCAGTCTTGGAAAACACAAAGACTGAGTGACCAATCTTGGCCCACATCGAGACTCAGTGAACAGTCTCCTCATATATTGAGACTCAGTGACCAGTCTTGGCACACACGTGACTTAGTGAACAGTGTTGGCATGCACTGAGCTCAGTGACGAGTCTTGATACATACACTGAGACTCAGTGACCAGTCTTAGCACACACTAAGACTGAGTGCCCAATCTTGGCACACAATGAGACTCAGTGACCAGTCTTGGTACACACTAAGACTGAGTGCCCAATCTTGGCACACAATGAGACTCAGTGACCAGTCTTAGCACACACTGAGACTCAGTAACAAGTCTTGGCATGCACTGAGCTCGGTGATCAGTCTTGGCACATACATTTAGACTCAATGAACCAGTCTTAGCATACACTGAGACTCAGTGACCAGTATTGGCAGACACACTAAGGGCCTCATTCCGACCCCGGCGGGCGGCGGGCGCCGCCCGCCGGGCGGAAACCGCCAAAAGACCGCACCGCGGTCAAATGACCGCAGCGGTCATTCTAACTTTCCCGCTGGGCCGGCGGGCGATCTTCAAAAGATCGCCCGCCGGCCCGGCGGGAAAGCCCCTGCAAAGAGGAAGCCGGCTCCGAATGGAGCCGGCGGATTTGCAGGGGTGCGACGGGTGCAGTGGCACCCGTCGCGATTTTCAGTGTCTGCTAAGCAGACACTGAAAATCTTTGTGGGGCCCTGTTAGGGGGCCCCTGCACTGCCCATGTCAGTGGCATGGGCAGTGCAGGGGCCCCCAGGGGCCCCACGACACCCGTTCCCGCCAACCTGGTTCTGGCTGTGAAAACCGCCAGAAACAGGCTGGCGGGAAGGGGGTCGGAATCCCCATGGCAGCGCCGCCATGAGGACTGCAGATGAAATGAAATGGAGGCTCCTAATTCTACATTTTAACCACAAAGGGACAGTTTGTAAGATGTCATCGAGCTCAGCAGTAATGTCTGACTCAAAGGTTTATCTTAGATAGTGTTTGATATTGTACATTCTGCTGGATGATGATGGTTAGGACGGTGATTATGGTGAAGGTCATCAATATTATTATTAATATTATTATTATTATTATTATTATTATTATTATTATTATTATTATTAAGTGTTCTGAGTCTCAAGAGCTGTGGAAGGGGGCCCCTTGGTCAGTGATGATGATGAAGATGGTGATGATGATGATGGTTATGTGTAGGAGGCTGGCCTGGCTTACAGTGGGTATCTGATGGTACTTACACCTTGTGCCAGGTCCAGTTATCCCTTATTAGTAGATTAGTAGTGTTCTAGCAGCTTAGGCTGAACTAGGAGACATGCAAAGCTCCTACTATACCACTTATATCATATAGCACTATATCATAAGAAACACAATACTCAGAGTTACTAAAAATAAAGGTACTTTATTTTAGTGACAATGTGGCAAAATATCTCAGAGGATATACTCCCTTAGGAGGTAAGTAAAATACACAAAATATGCACACAAACCAAAATCAGGTAAGTAAACAGTTAGAAAAATAGTGCACACACTGTAGAATACAAAAGGATGCAATAGGCTTAGGGGAAACACAAACCACATACTAAGAAAGTTGAATGCGAACCACTTAGGGACCCGTGGCCTAGTGTAATGTGTAGAGGGTCGCTGGGAGTGTAAGAAAACACTAAGGGTGTCCAAGATACCCCACCCCAAGACCCTGAAAAGTAGGAGTAAAGTGTCACTACTTTCCCAGAAACACATTAAACACTTGCTAGGAGATTCTGCAAAGACCACAACAGACTGCAAAGCACTGAAGACGGATTCCTGGACCTGAGGACCCGTAAAGGAAGGGGACCAAGTCCAAGAGTAACGAAAGTGTCCAGGGGGGCAGGAGCCCACTAAACCCCGGATGAAGGTGCAAAATGGCCGCCTCCGGGTAGAAGAAGCTGAAGATTCTGCAACAACGAGAGATGCCAAGAACTTCTCCTTTATGCAGAAAACGTCCCATGGAGTCATGGAGGATGCAGAGCTATTTCTTTGGTAAATGACTGCAAACAAGCCTTCCTAACTGCAAAGGTCATGGTTGAAGAAAAAGGGGGCTGCCCGGGCCCAGGAAGGACCAGGAGATCGCCATTCGGAAGAGAAGATAGAGGGGGCCCTCAGCAATACAGAGAGCTCACGCACAAGAAGGCAGTACCCGCAGAAGTACTTGAACAAGGGTTCAAGAAAACTGAGCACGGTGGTCATCTCAACACTACAAAAGAGGGTCCCACAAAGCTGGTGGTCAACTCAGCGCAACACCTGCTTGTGGCTGCTGATAACAACGCAAACTCCATGCAGCATGGTTTTCTAACACCGTGTGACCGTATTTCTCATGCATCGTCCCTGGGCATCAAAATGGTTGTGAATATGCACGGATCTGAGGTGCCCCATCCAGAAATCGCCGCATTGCACTCTTGCGAGGGAGAAAAACGACGAATCGCCGAGCCGATTGGAGAAGACATCACGCCGGCCTCACTTTCGAGTAAGGAATTGATGTATCTCTGACTTTTCCGATGCATGCCCACCCGTGCGGCTTTATTTTTGAGGCACACCAGGTACTGTGGGCAAAATCATAGTTTCCATTGTTTTCTATGGAGTAAGACTCTTATTCTTTTGAAAATTCATATCTTGACTTGTGTATGTTGGATTTTTGTCATTTTGGTCTTGTTTGACTTAGATAAATATTACCTATATTTCTAAACTGGTGGTGTCCATTTTGTAGTGTTTTCACTGTATTACTCTGTGTGTTGGTACAAATACTTCACACATTGCTTCTGAGTGAAGCCTGCCTGCGCCAGACAAACGACCTCCTTACCTTCAGGAAACTTCTCAAGACCTGGCTGTTCGAGCCGTAGCAGCCCTCCCCTCCCCCCCCCACCTCAGCACCTTTAGACCCTCACGGGTGAGTAGTGCACTTTACAAATTCGTGATTGATTGATTGCCTGCTCGTGCCAAGCTACCAAGGGAGTGAGTGGGGGTTAACCAGGTGTCTTTCTCCTTTGCCCTGACTAGAGTGAGGGTCCTTGCTTGGACAGGGGTAACCTGACTGCCAACCAAAGACCCAATTTCTAACAAAGAGGATGATTATTACTAAGTGTTCTGACTCTCGAAAGTGCTGTGGTCAGTGATGATGATGATTACTAAGTGTTCTGAGTCTTGAGAGCTGTGAAGGCTCCTAAATGGGTCTGCGTGGCCAGTGATGATGATGGTGATGACGATTATTAAGTGTTCTGAGTCTCGAGAGCTGTGGAAGGCTCATAAAGGGGGAGCCGTGATCAGTGTTGACGATGATGGTTGCGACAATGGTTAAGATGATAATGGTGGTGATGATGATGATGATTATTAGGTGTTCTGAGTATCGAGATGTAGAGTAGATTGGTGTAGAGTGGCGTAGAGTAGAGTAGAGTGCCATAGAGCAGAGTGACGTGAAGGTGAGTCGGGGGATGTGGAGAGGAGTGACATAGAGTGGAGTACCATAGAGTACATTGGCATAGAGCAGTACAGTTGTTGCTGTAACTAAAGCATCAATATAAATGGTAGATAAGGTGAAAGCAATATAAATAAGCTGCATACCTGTGTTGAAAGCAGTAAAGCACATTGCACGTCCGGGAGTAGTACTGGAACACTTATAAAATAGAAAAAAAGTGCATAAAGATGAGGAAGAACACATGTACTTGGACCATGCTCTAGGGAGGACCTAACACAAGAAAAGAAGGAAAGCCTATGGGAGCTAAGCAATTGAGCAATCGCAAATGTGAGTGACAATGAAAACAACCAATGGGTTGCTGTGGGTGAGTTGTAAGCCCACTGAATAGTAAACAATGCGTCTCGAAGAGCAAGGTGTGTGCTGTGTAGGCGAGACATAAAAAGCTGACATTTGAGAATAGAATTTGTACTTAAAGTCAATTCGATGCTTGTTTTTTTTTTAATGGTAATTTTTGCTGAGCTGGGGACATGCATTGCCAATGCCATTTACTTAGTTGTTCATTCACACTCTACACACCTCTCACATATGCTCACTAGGGCTGTTTTACCTATTCCTGTGACGCATTCCTTCTCTTTCCTCCTAAGGGACACATTTCCTAATTGGATAGTCGGCATCTACAAGACCGCCTTAATAATTCTTGCTATATCATGTGTAAATAAATACTACTACCCAGGTTATAAATGTATCCTTATTTGTACCTGTATAGTGTAATAGATTACCCACTGCGTTACTTTCAATACTTTTAGCCCTGATGATGACCTGTCTATTCATTTAGGGTCGCAACGTCATCTACATCTTTACAGCAAAGGATAGACAATTGTTTGAGTTTTCCTATGTAGAGCTGAAATCCCATGTCTTGTAATTTTCTCATGAAAGCTCTTTATAGCTAAATGTATATCGTACTACTGGGTGATTTCTTCTTCTTCTTATGTGTTATCACTTTTGCTGCCCATGTTTTTTAATTGCTCTTGTAAATGTTCAATCCTTATTTTAAATGTGGTATAAATGCACACCTCCTTTTGCAATTCTTCATGTTGGTTTCTTTAATGTAAATGTTTTGGTATTCACATCTACTAGTTCACAGATACAGTATCAGTTTCTAACTATTTTTTTGCAAATTTGCATTGTCACTAAAATCTGTTTTGAACACTCCAACTGCCAATTACCACACAAACATAGACACAGTCAGTTCGTCACACAGCCCCAGCCTGCGGGCTCTGATGGCTGGTAAGAGCCCTCAACCTCCTCTCTTCCTTCTTCCTGTTTGGGGTGGGCCCTCTCCCTCCCCTGCCTAGATTAGTTCACTTCCTGAGTCTGGCGTTCAGTGTCCTGAGTGTCTGTGGACCTCAGCCTCATCCCCTCTGCACTTTACACCTCAGTTGTGGCTCAGATCTGCACTGCTTTGGTTCCCCCGGCCCCTCCTCCGAGTTTCAAACTCCAGCCAACTTCTTATCTCAGATGCAGAGAGACCTCTGTTCTGCTGACCAGGCCATAGTGATCAAGTGAAACACTACAAGTATAGTCAGTAGAAATAAAGGGAAATATACCCCTCTCTTTACTCACTCATACACGTAATGTACCAATGACATTATCATATCTCACTACACAGGCTGCTCCATACATCATGAATTACAGATACACAAACAATGTCTGTAATGAAGGCTGTACAGCCTGTTAATAACAGACTCAACGACCAATGGCTGAGAACCTCTGAGATGCCATACCTGCTAGGAAGCTGGAGCTCCCTCAAGCCAGACCTAGAAATGGAGAACAGAGTTAGATGTGAGGGGGTGAAGATCATCTCCTGTACCCAAAAAAACTGTAAAACAAGCACTGGCAATGCCAAAGGCCTCTCTTAATATTTAATTGTTTAGGTGGTATGATGACATTGATAGTTTAGTTTTATAGTTTTTCTTAATAATACAAATCTTGGCATTGTACACTAGTACAGAGTTAGTAAGATAGAAAGAGAGGAGAGGAAGTTTCTTTGTAGAAATGTCCTTGATGATTTCTTTTTTTAAATTTTGTTCAAGGAGAGTTGAATTGTCAGCAACTGAAGATGATAGAACTGTAGTTTAATTTGTTTAGTGTTGATGTTTTGACATAGAGTGACTGTTGTGAGAGTGTAGCTATGTTTGTCTTTAGGTTATTGTAAAGTTCACTATGAGTCTTTGTAAAGTGTGATGTTTGATTCTTGTCCATTTGTACAAGGTTGTGCAAATGTGAGTTTGTGTTACTGTGCAAATGATTAGGGTGTGAGAAGTATGTAGTTAGCATTTTTGAGATGAGTTAGTTTAATCACAGGGTTTAATAATTTCCAGGACACTCATACAAAAGAAAATGTAAAATATAAAAGAGTCATGGTTAGTGACTTCTCCTTCAATGTTGTCAAATTCAACAACACACACAAAAGCTACAACTGCCAGACAGGCGTAACTTATACACAACCCAGAGGTGGAAGGAAGTTAGGTGTGGTAGGTTTGGTAAGTGGGCAGGATACGAGTAGTAGATTAGGTGTAGTAGGTTAGATAGGTATCTTACATACGGGGTGGGTTAGATAATGGCAGGTTAAGTATGGTAGGTTTGTTAACGAGGTACAAAAGGTTTGGTAGTTATGGTAGATATATATGGTAGGTTAGATAGGTATCTTATGTACAGGAGTATAGTGGGTTAGATAATGGCAGGTTAAGTATGGCAGGTATGCTAACTAGGTACAGGAGGTTTGGTATTTATGGTGGATATCTATGGTAGGTTAGGTATCTATTTTAAGTACAGGAGATATGGTGTGTTAGATAATGGCAGGTAAAATTGGTAGGTATGTTAACTAGGTACAGGAGGTTTGGTAGTTATGGTAGATATCTATGGTAGGTCAGATTGGTATTTTAAGTTTGGGAGATATGGTAGGTTAGGTATTGGCAGGTTAAGTATGGTAGGTATGGTAACTAGGTACAGGAGGGTTGGTAGTTATGGTAGATATCTATAGTTACGGTAAATATCTAAGGTAGGTTAGGCAAGTATCTTACATACGGGAGGTATAGTGGGTTAGGTAATGGCAGGTTAAGTATGGTAGGTAAAGTAACTAGGTACAGGAGGTTTGGTAGTTATGGTAGATATCTATGGTAGTTTAGGTGTTCTATGTTAGGTATGATAGATATGGGATGATAAGTATTGTAGGTTGGTTGTGGTAGGCAGCTGGGGTTGGTGGTATTCTAGGTCTGTGTCTGGAGAGGGTTAGCTTTAAGCCATGGTAGTGAGGAAGTGAGATGGCTTTGGAAGGTGTGGTGGATTATGTTTGACAAACAAGCCAATGGCTAAAGAAGTCGACCCAAAGCCTCTCTATGAAGATTACATGTAGTCTTGTGTGTGTTGTGCTGTTTCTATAATGTAGGAATGTGACTTATTAGTAGGTGCAGGTAGAACCACTGCTATGACCACTTCTTGAAAAGTGAGGCATATTTGTGACCCAAAATTTACTTTTTTCAAAAAATCTAAATGGGGAAAATCTCTCCTTGGAGTGCAGGTCCCTTCTCACCAAATGCCTGTATTGTTTCAGCCCTAGGCTTCTTCATACCTAATCAGGGAGCAGCCTGTCTCCGGCTGTAAACAAGCTGACCAATCAGAAGAAGCTGCTACAGGGCTGATTTAGGTAACTGCAGGATAGTACGTTCTAATGGCAAGTTGTTGGATTTATTGTAACTAGTATTTTGATACCTCGAATCAGGTTGCTAGCTAATGCCAAACAAAAGTTAGACTTTATTAAAGTTTAAGAAAGCCTTCCCATGTTAGCCGATGGGGCTCGGCTAGCAAGCACTACAATGGGGACAATGACTTTGGCTGTTTTTCCCTACCAGGGCATATAAAACATATTTAACCATGTCTCTGTTTTTTATATTGAGGCACCCACCCCTGGGGCACCTAGGGCAGACCTTAGTGGTGACATATATGTAATAAAAAGGTAGTTTATGACCTTGGAAGTTCTCTTAGTTCCAAAGTCGAATTTGGATATAGTTTTTACCAGCCTGTAAGGCAGGTCTGGGTTTAAAATGACACTAGACACCACATCAGTGCACACTTAAGTGCATTTAGTCCACTGTGATATCTAAACCTCCCTGCCCTATTATATACCAGGGACATACAGTAGAGTGTCTTGGCCAATTATAATGATACCAAATGCCATATACCTTTAGGACAGAGCACAGGCCCTGGGCCTGGTTAGCACAGCCCAGGGCCCTTTCAGAGTCAGTAACCATCAGTAACCATCAAAAGATGGGGTGATCAGGGCAAAAAGGGTGACTTTGCTACATATAATGTGTAGTTGTGGACTGTTGTGGTGACATGAGGTCCAGTCAAACAGCTAAAGCTTTGTGGAGCTAAAAATGAGCCCTCAAAGAAGAGAGTAATGAAAAGGAGAGAGAAGATGAGAAAGAGAATAAACAGACAATGCAACATTTTGCACAGTCGATACCTATGGCTAAGTTTGAGTATTTTCATACTACACTAGGTTTGAGCACAGTGTAATAAGCCTAATCTGCCCTTCTGGTTTTCCCCCTGGGGTACATCATCCCTCATACCTGGAGGAAGAAGCCTGTAGTCTAGAGAGACACCGTCCCCATGTGGATCAGGTGTCTGGCCGTCTAATCAAGTAGCTGCAGTGAATCAGCGATTTGCACACATTTGTGGTCATTTGGCTGGAATCTCCCTCTAAAGTGTCTAGGACAAAGGGGTGTTTTATAATAAAACAGCTGACATTCTAGAAAATAGTCCCCACGTATGAGTGTGTGTTTTCTCTGAATGTTGGAGACACACCATACCACGTTTGTCAGCAACCCTGACTGTAGCCTTGGAGAATGCAGTGAAATAAATGTCCTACTAAGAACGTGATGCTTTCCTAGGCGAAAGTACAATTAGATAAAGAAAATAAAACAGCCCCGCAAATGTGGCTATTGCTAGAAAAATAAAGCAATGCTGATTAATATGTAACTGGATTAAAGTGCACAGCGGCAGGCCTAGTTAGCTTAAAACACGTCTAAAACATGGTTAAAATAGCTATACAACACCCTCCCCTTGCCGATCAAAAGTGGTTTAAAAGCTCAAGGTAAAAGAAATCTAATAAAATCTTACACCACAAAAACATATATGTCAATAGTGACAATTCAAGAGACACACAGGCCGGAAAAGGACAATTGGAACAAGTAATGAGAGAAAAAATCTAAGGCCCATATTTATACTTTTCTTTGCGTCGCATTTGCGTCACTTTTTGATGCAAAAGTGGCGCAAACTCACAAAATACAATTATATTTTGTAAGTTTGCACCACTTGTGCATCAAAAAATGACGCAAATGCGGTGCAAAAAAAGTATAAATATGGGCCTAAATTCAATAGTCAGTGTCACTTTGGAAATTGCCAATTACGTCCGGGACAATTGAAGCCAGGAGACGTTCTACTTCGGAAGGGGGTAAAATATCCAGATCAAATCCAAGGAAAGCCACAGAGCACTCATGTTCCAAAGCCTGAGCTCCAGCTGAAGCAGCAGCATTCCGTGTCATGCCTGTCACTGAGTTAAGAGTCGCGGACTCCACAGAAGGCAACTCATGAACGGCTTCCTGTAGCAAACGCACCCTCAACGCGCAGGTCTGATAATGAACCCTCATCGAGAACATCAACAGATCAGCGTCCAATGAAAGTAAGCGCTTTGTAGAAAGACAGACTTTCAGTGCACATTCGAAGAGACACCAGAGGTATCGAAACACGGGCTGCACACAATCCAAAACCGGTCCGAATGACAAAGATCAGTCACACTCCAGTGGTTCCAGGAATGGTGCTTCGAAATACTGCATCATGCATTCACGACACAGTTGTGCTGGCGGTATCGCTTTCGGTACTCCTTGTTGCAATAGGACAGCCATTGCACAGAAAAAGTAGCAACAGCAAAATGCCACCTATTATAGCAAAAGTAATTGGAAATCCACCGAAAATACTCAAAAATATTGAATGTATGGCTGGTGGTATTAAACCGAATATAAAGGAGAAGGTGTAAATAAAACCAGAACCAACAGCCTTAAAAATGTATGCGATTCCAGTAGTACTAGACACATTAAATATTCATCCCACGAGTTTACCAAAGTGTCTCAGAAAGTTTGTAGTTAAAAGGGACTGAATCTCCGCCGATGACCTCACAACCTGAAGCGCATAGGTCTTGCGTGCAGATGTAAGTGCCACATGTTTTTGAAACAATAAAGCCTTTAGTCTGCTCAACTTGTCAAAATTCACGTCAGAAGTAGCAATATGAGGCCAAACATCTGCTACTCTTTGAAACTGCGTTGGGGGAAAAAGGACATTCCTGCAACACGTAACAATTTGGGAGACAGAAACGACATAAGCTATTCAGGCTCGCCCTCCACAACAGCTCTCACTGTTAAGGAGCGCATAGCTGCCATTTGAGAGCACCTGGAATGCAGGTCTAATAAAGGAGAATGAGACTTCCATCAGATAACAAGCCAAATTTGCCATGGAGGCATTGCATGCCCTGTGCAAGGTCAGCTGTTTACAAACCATTGAATGGCTCACAGAAGTCTTGCATTCACTACAGCTAAGAAAGACCTCTTTCATGCCATTGAAACATTTGTTCAAGAAAAGAAGCTCCCACTCCTCATGTATGCAACTATCTCCCAGCCTTTCATATCTACCCACTGGAATGTGTTTCAAACAGGATGTAAATTGAAGTGTTGAAATGGGCAGATTTATAACCCCATGTATTAGCCATTCAGCAGATGGTATTTCAGCCACAGTAAAAGGCAGCTTTTCTAACTTTTCAATATTCAACATGACATATGTTGCTTCTTTCATGGCCATTATTTGTTGTTGTCAAGTTAAATTAAATGTGGAAAATATTTCCCTTGCGCTCACGTGTTGCCAGGGAACGTGACCTACTTTCAACGTTTGTAGTGTCCAATCTATCTGCATAATGGATCTTAGCTCACTTTGTCCATATTGCAAAAATGATACATCACTCTATACTATATATACTGCAGAGGATACAATGTTACTCAAGGTGTATATTCGGTTGGACAAGGTGATAATTCCATTATCTACAATGACTAATGCTTACTGTACGTTTTTCTGATCTATATGCCTTAACCAGACAGCTGCTTCTTGTTGGGAAAGCTTCCATATTTCGTTATATGCAGCATATAAGAAGCGTTTCCTGCGTTGTCTTCTGGGGCCTAACAGGAAATCCTGTAAATCTGTGTTACTGGACAGGACACTTAGATGTTCATTGACAGCATCCAGCGAGGAATCCTTTAACCATTGCCGGCATAGTTTCCCTACACTATGGTGGTCATTATGACTTTGGCGGTCCTGCCCCGCCATGCCTGCAGTCGCGGTCTGACCGCCGACAGCGTGTGGGTGGATCACTGCCAAATGATGACAACGCTAGTGAACTGGCTGCATCGCAGCAAGTTCACCACCTGTACCGTCAGGGTGGTAGGACCGCTTGGGCCAAGGTTGACCACCTTCGACCCAGCGGTCCACCTAACGACGCCTGCGGTATTTTGAGTATCCTTACCACCAGGGATTCTGTGACTGCAGCCCTGCCACGAAATCCCTGTCAGTAAGGATACTGGTGACAAGAATACTCATTCTTGTCACCAAAACAGGACTCCCCAACCACCCCCCTCCATGTAGGAGCACCCCCTATCCCCAGAGCCCATCAGAACCCCCCCCCAAGCAGTGACACCCCCCCTCCCCGGTCTGACCCCCTGCCCCCATCAATGCACAGACACACCACACTTACGTTTATACATGCACACATCCGCGCTCACTCATTCACACACATGCCCATACAGCCACAACACCCACCCACCCCCACATACAGGGATTCACACAAGCACACAGACACTTCCACACATGCACACACAACACCCCCGCGCCCCTCCATTCACACACACCCCCATTCATGCACACAACACTCAACATCCCCCCTCTCCTGTCGGACGATCACCTTACCTGGTGGTCGCGTTGCTCATCCGGGTGGGAATGGGGTCCATGGAGCTTGCTTCACTGCCAGCACCCCACCAACACAACACCACCGCGCTGTTTACAATGTTGTAATACGGCGGGCAGTGTAGTGGTGACATGGCGGTGGTGACGGAGCAAGCTCCACTAGAGCGCTGACCGCCAGTATGCCTGCTGGTGGCTTCCCCACCAAATAGTGGCGGAGAGCACCTAGCAGCCATAATATGGTGGTCTGAAGACTGCCAACACTGGTGGATATATGGCAGGCATGACTTCAGCGGTATACAAAATAGACCGCCAACGTCATAATGCGGGCCTACATGTTGTCACTATAGTCGAGTGTTCTGCAGACACATAGCAAGGGTCTGGCCTCTGCGTTCTAAAACCCCCCCCGGGAGTTAACAAAACGCGTATGGCACTCAATGGTGCCTAAAGGCCACAATAACCACCCATCAGGATGCAAAAATGATGTGTTAAATGTACGATTCTGGACCCATTCATTGAGCTGATCATCTGAGGAATTTATATACTTTTGCCATTTGTAAAATTTTGCAGGAGTAGGAATACTGGCCGCATTCAATTCCTTAATAATTGCTAAGCCTAAACAAGTTGTTTGTTGTACTGTTTCATTTAGAAATAACAGGAATCATACATGCTCTAAATAAAGCTTCACTTCCTCTAATTTGCCAATTTTTTGTTCCCCACACACTCTTTAGGTCAATTGACTTCAACCGGTACTCATAGCCTTCTATAGACAATCAGGAAACAAAGGAATCAGAGTACATCAATGTTGTATCTGTCAATAAAACATGTTGGCTGTCCATTTCTGGTAATTTGAAATAATATAACTCAGCATTTTTTACATTGCGCTTAGAAAAATATGCACATTTTTCAGTATACATTTTGGAACTCCCCACTGGCAGTCGGGCAGTGTTCCCATTGTGTATATTTAAAAATAGTCTTTGGGGTACTTGCTCTGTGAATGAAATAGTGTCCAAAGTAATTATAACAGAACATATCACCATAATTTCCTTTATACTGGTACACATCTTAATTTTCAAATACTGTTTAAAACTTCAGATCAGGCATCATGGCATCAACAGTTTTCACAACACTATCATCAGAAATACACCAAGTGAGATCACTTCTGTCATAGAGAGTTTGAATACATATGGTATTTTATATGATCTTAGTAGACCCATATATATTGAATAATACTTTCTCCCAAACCATCCCATTGGGAATAGTATGGCTGTAATGTTCACCCGAGACAACTCTCTGCAAATATTGCGTGATGAAAAATGTGGTTTTAGGACCTCATCCACCAGTTCAACCGTAGAGCGTTCAGGAAGAAAATTACCATGCATATGGAGAAAAAAGACAATGACAAACCCAGTCCAAAGGAGGAAGGAAAGCAAAGTCAATAAGAGTCATAGATAAATCCATGGACAAATTAAATAGTTAAATTTAAGCCAATGTATTAGCTTACGTGGTCTTGACAGTTCTGTTGCAGTAGAGGCAGATGAGTCACTGAAAGGGTCGTTAACGTCGACAAAATACCCAGAATCTGTCTGTGCAAAAACCGGAGCTGTGTTTTGAACTTGCTGAGGACTCCCTTGGTGGTTCATAGTAAATTACAACATCCACTTGTGTAGAATTTGTAAGAAATTGCTCATTATTTTCATTACTGGTTGTAGAAGTAGTTGGAAGTGGAACCAATGAAAGCTCTTTTTCCACCCTCCCCAAGCTCGGAGAGGTGTCAACATTGCTGTTGAAGACTAGTAGGGGAACATCCTGGTCTGTAGTGGAAGGGATTTGGGCACTAATCAGGGGTCCACTAGGTCTGCTGTGAAGGATCAGCCACATGGCGTAGCTTGACATTGTCGATGGAGACAAAGTGATTGTCCTTAGAGCCAGGCAGCGGTGGTAGAATCACCGTTTTGGTACCGTGTATTCCCAGGACTGGAACCGTTGCATAATAAGAAGGACCAAACTCCTTTTTCACAGCAATCTTTTCACGCACTAGATCCCCAAGTTTAGGAGTCCAGTTGGTAGATGTTACTGGTACATCCCTGATTCCAAAAGGAGGAAGCATTGGCAGATGCGTTGTCATCACGGAACTGTTGTAAGTTCTGCAAGACAGTGACACGTTCATTAATGTCTAAGGGTGTACCAGCCACCTCCACTCTAGGACCATCAAGATCTGGAACATACATTCAAGTTAAAAAAAGGAATTTGTATGATGTACGCCACCCCAGGGATCTTCTAGGCAGATTGTTAAGTGCTCTCTGGACTCCATATAGGTGTGTAAGCCAACTATGACCCATGCCTAAGCTGTTAATGATTGCTTTAAATCTCAGCTTTGTCGCTCCACAACACTATTTCCCTCGGGATGAAATGGAGTAATGCAGTTGGACCCCTAATGAAGCCATGGCATCCCTGTAAGCGCTTGAGGCAAAGGCAGGGCCCCGGTGCGGGCAGAAAGCGCTGTGGCCAAACCCATAGAAATCTGGAGCATGATTCAACAGTGACTAGGATGTATCTGTATGCACTATCTGGTGTTAGGGGACCACAATGGTCCAAGTACACACATTGTGAAGGTTTGTTGGAAATTAGGAGGGGGTGGGGTCTGTGGCGAGTGTTTCACAGTGGACCCTTTTATTTGCTGGCAGATGTCACAACAAAGGACACACTGCTTGGTCTGTTTGTAGAGCCCAGACCACCAATACCGTGATTATAATATTGAAATTGTAGCCGCCACGCTAGCATGGGCAGAACTCATGGGCTGATTTTATTAAATTAGGTCTTAGGTCTTTATTGGGAATCACTCGAATTCCCACACCTGGGATCGTTACTTGGGCATCAAACAAGCCTGCCAGCCGGTAGGAATATTTTTAGGTAAAGGTGTGCCGTCACCTGAAGCTTTCATGGCTGCAAGTGTTTCATCATCCACTTTCAGCTTACAGGGAGTTACTGCAGCAATAGAAGCTAGGGCTACTGCTGATTTGGTTGCTTCATCAGCCAGAGTATTGCCTTCAACGTATATTCCTACATGCTGATGTCCTAGTGTATGCAAAACATGGACGTTAGATAGCATTTCTTTCAACTCCGCTACTTTCCCCCCACAGAAGTCTGTGTTTAACGGTGTTGCTTTTTGAATCTCTGAATCCATTTTGGTGCCAATAATGCAGATATTCATTGAAGGACTGGAAACAATAGTGCGAATCACAGATAATCACAGTCATCTGCTCTTGATCCGTATGTTGCAGTGCCATCACCAGAGCCTTGAGCTCTGCCAGTTGTGCAGTGCAATTTCCTAGAGTCTGCGTGTAAGTATTTTGCGGATGGAACTTGCCATCCTTCATGTATCCACTCACCACTGCGCAAGCAGCGGAGTATTGATGTTTGGTTCCTATCGCTGGTTGAGCTGAACCATTAGTGTACAAAATTCTATGATATTGTTCAATAGGCAATATATTTGCTGGAACTGGGTACTCAAGTTCATATTGTAAGAATTATTAGGTCTGTAATTTAGAGTCAAAAACATAAGCAACATCAGTGGCTGTCAGAGACGTTGCCTATTGCGTCTAACGTGGATGTAATGCTTTAGCGTTTGGAACGCTTGCTTTGGTAACAGCCTCAAGGGCTGGAATCAGGGATACAACAATAATGCACTTCCCCTGGGCAAGAGGTCTCTCTTTAAGGACTGCCAACTGAACAGCAGTGAGTATTTTCTCAGGGGGAGCAAAGCTTTGTTCATCTGTGGAATATTAGCGTGATTTATATGCAATTGGGACGGTCTCACCCTCATTGAATATCACATAGGTGAAACAAATGGCACCAGCAATTACTCTGATAACCAAGTGTTTTTTATTGTCCCTTGTGTGCAAGTGTTTTGCTTCAAGCATGTCTTTTTTCAAAGCTTTTAGAACGCATGTATGTTCGACTGTCCAAAATGTGCTAGTAAAATCAGGACGTATTAATTCATACATAATGGTTTGATGCATTGTGCAAAATCTGGAATATATGTTCTGCCAGAGTTTAAAAAGCCCAACACTGACTGTAGCTTTTTAATTGTGTTTGGAGGTTGTAGGTGTGCGCATTTTTCTAAAAAATTGGGATGCCAGGCTCCTGACTTCATCAGACAGTTCGTATCCCAAAAACAGGACACTAAGGAAGGCTATTTTCATTTTTTTTAAGTTGAATTTGTAGCCGATTTCGGTAAATCCTACAACAATACGGGCTGCCCATCTTAAATGTTGCACGAGGCTGTCGTCCGTGAGATAAATGTCATCCACATATGACAACTCCTCAGGGTCAATGTCATGTAGTATAGATGTTACACGAGCTGAGAACAGCCCTGGGCTGTTCTTGTACCAATGTGGGAGTCAGCAGAATTTTTTTCTGAGAGCCAAGGGCGCTAAAGCTTGTTAAGTCCCTACTTTCAGCCGCTATATTTTGGCAGAAAAACCCGTTGGATATATCCAGGGTCATCTTGTATTTTTGCTGTGTTCTGTGCATTTTGTATAGCAAATGTTTTTGTGTGACTGCTTAAGTGTCTGTAGTCTAAGATTATTCTATATCAATGGTCGGGCTTGGAGACTGGAAATAATGGATTATTCATGGATGAGTCTGAGGGTTCAATGACGCCCTGGTACTCCAATTGATTGAGGATTTCCCTCACAGGTGCTTTTGCATCATATTTGATTAGGTATTGAGGTTGCGGTTGGTTTTTTTTTGGTATTACATGGTAGGGGGAATATTTGTGCCATCCTACATGATTACGATATAACGCAGGTGCCAGTGCCACAGCCCAGTCAATGGCATGCATTTCAACGAGCTTTCTGGGAACAAGGGGGGAGTAGGATTTTTCAATCACCTCATGTCCATAAGGGAGATTGTGGATGAATTCTGGAGGCCAATCTTTTTCAGCCAGCAAATTGTCATCAATAGAAACAACGAGTTCCAAAAGGTGGCGTCAATGCCATTTTCAATGTCTCCTTCTAACTGAGTAGTTACTCTGTACAGCCTATCGTGCGTGCAGACACTCATGCCCACAGTCTCAACTTGTAAAAAGTCATGAGTTGCTTTCACCTCCAGATGCTCTTAAAGACCCTGGCGAACTATTGTGACCTCTGCTGCACTGTTGAGCAGTGCCCACTTCCTGTTCTTCAGTGAAGCCCTCTTCTTGAGTGACATGTCGAATTGTAGCTGCTGTCACTTTTTTCATTTTAAATTGGGGTTTTTGTTGGAGAAGTTTCTCTTCTTTTTTAACTGAAACTTTTGACAAGCGTTGTGAGTCCTTTCACATACTCAATTTGTTGCTTTGACCACCTACCTCTCTCACTGCGTTTTCCCGGTGAGACCTGAAAGGAACGAGATTGGTGTGTATCAGTATATTGATATCTGTCAGATGTTTTTATATTATCCCAATTTCTTTTCTTTTTTAGGTGTTTGCTGTATTTTATCCGAGCGATTCTTGGACCCTTCAAACACTTGCTTGGTAGTATCTTTATTAGATCTGCCTTGAAATTGTGGTTTAATCGGTCTGGCACCCAGACTATCTCGACCAGTACTAGAGTAGGTCTCTGCGATAATCTTTTGTAGCTCACGTTCTTGATCCCGTAGAGGAACATCACGGAGCCAAATGCGCACTGTTAGTACAACTGTTTCCCCTTCATGGATCAAATCTGTTTATTGGTATTTAACATACAAAAACAATACAAAGCTCTATATCAATCCTCCAAACATTTCGACTATCGGCATGTCAAAAAGTCCCAAATCGTTCATGTTTAAGGGCTGTTTCACAGGACCACTGATCTTAGACATGTTACATGGCCATGTTCGGAGTTACCATTTTGACGCTATACATAGGTAGTGACCTATGTATAGTGCACGTGTGTAATGGTGTCCCCGCACTCACAAAGTCCGGGGAATTTGCCCTGAACAATGTGGGGGCACCTTGGCTAGTGCCAAGGAGCCCACACACTAAGTAACTTGGCACCCAACCCTCACCAGGTGAAGGTTAGACATATAGGTGACTTCTAAGTTACTTATGTGCAGTCAAAAATGGCTGTGAAATAACGTGGACGTTATTTCACTCAGGCTGCAGTGGCAGGCCTGTGTAAGAATTGGCTGAGCTCCCTATGGGTGGCAAAAGAAATGCTGCAGCCCATAGGGATCTCCTGGAACCCCAGTACCCTGGCTACCTAGGTACCATATGCTAGGGAATTAAAAGGGTGTTCCAGTGTGCCAATGAGAATTGGTAAATTGAGTCACTAGCCTGCAGTGACAAATTCAGAAAGCAGAGAGAGCATAACCACTGAGGTTCTGATTAGCAGAGCCTCAGTGATACGGTTAGGCATCACACAGGGATCACATACAGGGCACATACTATGAGCACTGGGGTCCTGCCTGGCAGGATCCCAGTGACACAAGGGCTAAAACAACATACATACAGTGAAATATGGGGGTAACATGCCAGGCAAGATGGTACTTTCCTACAATCATGCCACCAGTACCATTATCAGTATTGGGGTATGATTCCGACATGTTTGATACCAAACATGCCCAAGTTGCCATTATATAATTGGACCACATGTAGTGATCAGTTGCTGGTATATAGATAAAATGTCTTTCTGAACTTATGAAGTCCAGGGAATTGGAACTGGAGTTCGTAGGGGCACCTCTGCTCATGCAGGGGTTCCAACACACACAAGGACCTGCATCCTGCCCTTTGGGCTGAAAGGTCCTACCACAGGGGTGCATGCACCATTTCACGTAGGCTGCAAATGGCAGGCCTGCAGACACAAATTTGCCTGGGCTCTCAGGTGTGGCATAATATATGCTGCAGCCCAATGGAGACTCCTAGTGTACCAATGCCCTGGGTACCTAAGTACCATTCACCAGAGGCTTACAGGAGTACACCAGTATGCCAATTTTGAGGATGTATGAAGAACCAAAGCAACCAAATATGGAGGAGAGAGCATAATCACTGGGGCCCTGCTTAGCAGGATCCCAGTGAAAACAGCCTAAGCACACTGACATCAGGCAAAAAGTGGGGGTAACCATGCCAGAAAGAGAGGACTTTCCTACATTGATGGTGATGATGATGATGATTATTACATATTGTCAGGGTTAAGAGCTGCAGATGGCTCGTGAAGGAGGCGTCCTGGTCATTGTTGGGGATGATAGTGATGATGATGGTGATTTTTAAATGTTGTCAGGGTTGAGAGCTACAGATGGCTCCTGAGGGGGGCGCCGTGGCCAGTGATGATGATGATGTGATGATGATGGTCATCATCATTAAGTTCTCTTAGTCTTGAGAGCTGTGGAAGGCTCCTGAAGGGGGCGACGTAGCCAGTAGTGATGATGACGATGATGCATCCGAAAGGGCCGCGGTGAAGAGCGGTCGCTGATAAAATGTGAAAGTGATGTAACATCCTACACTGACTCCGACGGACTGAAATAAGGGCACACACATTCAGCAGGGAGTGGGGGGAACTAGGTTTTGAAGGCAAGGCACACAGTGAGCACGTCACCAATGTAATCTGGTTATAAACACTCCACTTTTCACAACCTTTGCCACCAAGTCCTCCTATTACATTAAATATTATTTGCTCCATTCACTCCTTCAGTGACCGCTCCACCTGTGGTGTCTCCTTTTATGCTTTTCCTCCTGCACCCACCTTCTTTCTCCTCCTTTAAATCCTCTCACTCTATATCACCTCCCCTCTATCTTCTCCCCCGTTGCTTCCCTCCCTCCTCAGTCCTTCTCCTTATCTTCCATGTACCTCAGTTTGTGTCCCTCTCTCTCCATCCCACAGGAAGCTGCACTGATCCTGCCCTGGAGACCCTTCACATCCCCTCCTGGGATCACAGCTGTGTTTTATACTAAGATGAAATCAAGCGGTTTATGTCCGACTCGAGGAGCTTTAGTCTGACTTCTTAGTTATTATGATTCAGTAAAAATGTATTAAATTAAATGTACTAACATGAACTTGAAGTTGCGCACCCTAAGGAGGTGTGATGGTACCACATGAGCTATTGAAATAAATAAAATGCAAAAACCTGCCGTCACGTACCTGTGTATGTGAGGGTATTTATGAAATGTGAACCAACAGAGCTCAGAGTTAGCTGGGAAGTGCAGAAGAAAACACTCTGGCCCAGATTTCAGAGGGCCTAGCCCCATTCCAGCACCACATTAGCGTCATCTTAATGATGCTAATGTGGCGTTGGAAGGCCAAAAACTCTGCACCATATTTACAAAGTGCACAGTGCGTGCATTGCACCACTTTGTATCCCCTTGCGCCACATTATGCCTGCGGCAAGCATAATGTATCCAAGGGGGTCGTTTGGGCGCTAGGGGGGCTGAAAAAATAGGGCAAATAAATCTAAGAGATTTCTTTGTGTCATTTTTATCAGCATTTTTAACGCCTGCTAATAGCTAATAGCAGGCATTAAAAGGAGGCTTCCATTGTTTTCAATGGGCCTCTGGGTGCTTTGCAGGATTAGCGTCAACATTTTTGGCGCTAAACCTGCAAGGCGCAGGACTACCATAAAAAATGATGATGCTAGTACCCCTGACTACTGCCATGGTGCGCCGTATGTGAAATACGGCGCACACATGGTGGCATTAAGGGGGGGTACTAAGGGGCGCAAGAAAAGAGGCGCTGCACTAGGTACAGCGCCACTTTTCAGAAATCTGCCACTCTGGATTTAGGCAGAGTCTGAAATATACAGCAGTAATTACAAAACAATTGGGCAGAAGAGTGTGGAACATACATGCATACCACTTAATCTATACCTTGAGCCATACCATGGAGAAATGAAGTGAGTTTCACTGTCAGTGGCCTTCACTGGTCCTCCTCCTACCTTTTCAATCTACACCAGCTTGTCCACATTGACACCTTCAGGTCCCAGAAGATCCCATAAACCTGCAAAGTCCCACGGAGATTGACACCAACATGTTCACAATTAACACCTCCAGGTCCCTAAAGATCCCATGAGGAGTTCCACATGGATCACCACCAGCTTGTTCACCTGGACAGCTCCAGGTCAGAGAAGATCCCATCGCCTGTGGAGTCCCACTGGTGTCTCACAGGGATATACACCATCTTGTTCACTTGGACACCTCAAGGTCCCAGAAGATGCCATCACCTGCACAGTCCGATGGAGAATGACACCAACTTGTTCACAATTAACACCTTCAGGTCCCAGAACATCCCATCATCTGAGGAGTCCCACAGGGATCCACACCAGCTTGTTCACATGGACAGCTCCAGGTCCCAGAACATCCTATCACCCTCAGAATCCCACGGGGATTGACACAAGCTTGTTCACATGGACATCTCCAGGTCCCGAAGACCCCCATCACCTGCAAAGTCTACCAGGGATCGATATTAGCTTGTTCACATGGACCCCTCCAGGGATCGACACCAGCTTGTTTACATGACCACCTCCAGATTCCAGAAGATTCCCTCACCTGCGGAGTCCCACAGGGAACCACATCAGCTTGTTCACATGGGGACTGTCATGCCCCAGAAGATCCCATCACCTTCAACATTCCACAGGGATCAACACCAGCTTGTTCCAAAGGACACTTCCAGGTCCCAGAAGATCCCATCATGTGCATCATCCCATGGGGGTCGACACCAGCTTGCTTGTTCACATGGAAACCTCCAGGTCCCAGAAGATCCCCATCACTTGCGGAGTCCCCCGGGTTTTACACTGTCTCCTGTTATCTTCCCCTCCACAAGGAGCCCCTTGGGGCTCTAGGTACAGATAACACCATCAAGAGTCACAAACCTGCACAACACCTACTTGAAGCTCAATCCAACCTTGACAGAATTCATGTTGTTTGCCATAAACAAAAGACAAGAAATAGAACAAACCTGGCTCAATGAGAAGAACTTTGATGGCTTTGAACCCCAACGTCCACCAAGTATCTAGTCACTTGGCTGCACCTTGGACACCAAGCTCTCCCTCAAGGATCACATTACCAAAACCACAAAGAAGGGCTAGTTCCAGCTCTCTCTTCAAAATAAAGAGGAACTGTTTCTTCCAGAAAGTGACTTCATAACTGCTCTTGTATCTGGATGGTGGTGACGCCCCGATCCTTGGCCTCCCAGTCTCCACACTGGCACCCGCTAATCATCATAGAAGGTGCAACATGTCTCCTCAGAGCCTGAACAAATATCATGTGACCCCCATCATATCACCCCCACCCCATGGCATGGTCGGGTAGATAACGTTTGTAAGCAGAGGAGGAGTGGTAGGTTAGTTAATGGTATGTTAGGTATGGCAGTTATCTATGGTAGGTTGGCTGTACTAGGTTAGGTATGATGGATATGGGAAGTTGAGTATTGTAGGTTTGGTTTGGTAGCTAGGTGTATGGTACGTTTAGTAGTTATGGTAGGTTGGTGTACTAGGTTAGGTAAGAGAGATATGGGAAGTTAAGTATTGTAGGTTTGGTTTGGTAGCTAGGTGTATGGTACGTTTAGTAGTTATGGTAGGTTAGGTGTATTAGGTTAAGTAACAGAGATAATGGAAGTTAAGTATTGCAGGTTCGGTTTGGTAGCTAGGTGTATGGTACATTTTTTAGTTATGGTAGGTTAGGTGTACTACGGTAGGTAAGAGAGATATGGGAAGTTAAGTATTGCAGGTTCGGTTTGGTAGCTAGGTGTATGGTACGTTTAGTAGTTATGGTAGGTTAGGTGTATTAGGTTAAGTAACAGAGATATAGGAAGTTAAGTATTGCAGGTTTGTCCTGCCATTTGATTAATTTTGTTTGACCAATGACTTTGTGTTTCACTACTGCGCATATTAGTTGCTCAATGTTCACCGGTAGCACATTGTATGTTTTGTTCAGTTGAGCCGCCTATTGGCTTTGACATGGCATTAGCCATTACTTTCTGTATCCAGTTTCGCCGCCTATGGGCTTTGACATTGCATTAGCCATTACATTCTGTATTCTGCCTATTGGCTTTGACATGCTGTATTCAGTTTAGTTGCCTATTGGCTTTGACATGATATTATATATTACATTTTGTATTCAGCTCAGCTGCCTATTGGCTTTGACATGATATTATATATTGCATTTTGTATTCAGCTCAGCTGCCTATTGGCTTTGATATGACATTAGACATTGCATTTGATATTTAGGTTAGCTACCTATTGCCTTTAACGTGGAGTTAGACATTGCAGTTGAGAATCCAAGCTGTATTTTTCCAAGCTGTGTTTTTGCACAAGATGAACCAAGCTGTTTTCTTCTCACAGTAGACTAGACCTGATAAGAGAGGATACATTGGTTGTTTTTCTCTCTGCTTGAGCTTGGGAAGAGGAGCAGTCTTGGAGATCTGGCCAGTATCCAAAGGCTTGGACAGTTTTCCCGGGTCTGAGAGGAGGTGGCACACCTTTGTAACGAATGTCACAGGCTTCAGAGAATTAGATTCGAATCTGCCTGACTTCGTGCTGGAACTAGGCGCCAGTTGCCAGCATCCCGTGTGGGTAGATACATCTCTTTCTCGCAGCTGACAGGGAGTCATCAGCTTGCAGACCCTAGAAAGATGAAGCTGTAAATAGTTTCTCACACGGTGAAGTATTTGTTTTGCTTTGCATTCAATATCTTATAAATATAACCTGCTGTGTATATTGCAAACTGATATATTTTGTTTTCATTAACGTGTGCTTGAAATCTAATAATTCGTCATTCATAAAAATTGCGGTTGGGGAAGAATTAACAACAATAAAAGTCTTCTTTGAACTCAGAAGTGCATTCTTGATATGTTATGTAAGTGCTAAAAACTAGATAAGAGCAAAATCACTACATTTGGAACCAGGAGTGGGGTCGTTAAGAGGCGGTTTAGAGGTTTGACGAGTTAGTGGATTTCTATGTGCACACTGTAAAAGTGTAATTGTTTTTGTTGTTTGGAGAGTTACAGAAATTGTTTTCTGTTTTGAGAATCACAGAAGCACGGCAGACCATGTTTGAAAATGCATGTGTAGCTAAACTGCCTGATAGTGCTTTGAGAAATATTTATTGTGATAAAGCATATTTAGAAAATGTGCCTTTTGGAAGTAATGATGACAGAAAGGTTTGGATACCTTTATCTGCTTACAGAGAAATGCAGGAGAAATGTAGGCAGTTGGAACATGAAAATAGGAATTTACGTGAGCAAATTAGCCAGAATACATTAATTCAAGATAATGCTGAAAGTTATAAAAATGCTGTTTTAGAAGAATCTTTCTTTTCCCATTCCAGTAATGAGGGGGTTAAGACAGCTTCCAGCTGCACTGAGCCTTCGTGTGAGCCAGGGTTTTTGGCAGTGAAAGCGCATTCCTTAACTGATAACACGGATGAGAACGACGGAGCTCAGAATGTGATTTACGAGTTACCGTTGCAAAATGCACAAGTAAAACAAAAGATTTTAGAGCAAGAGACACCGAGTTTCATTAGCTTGTTTGATTTTTGGAAACAGAATAGCCCTCGATTGAGTGAAATCCTAACACTTTGGTATATGGTCACTGTGAAAAATAATATGCAGTTGCGCGCTTGTGATTTGGCAAATGAAATAATGCTGACTTTAGGTTTCTGCGCAGTGCAAGAAGGAAATACTTATGTACTTGTAATTCAAGAACAAGGAAAGAAAATAGTGCCCCTAGCTAGGATCATACACTGGATCTGGTACTTGCAAGACAGGGCTAGAGTACCACAGGTAAAAGAGTCACCAGTGAAATTGTGTGCACCATTTGAATTTGTGTCCACTGAAGATAAAAAGCATGTTTGTTTTACTAATGATTCATTGACGGAAATGTTGTTTTATGGCACAGGAGAAGGAACAGCGTTGTACAATGTGTGCCAGATTTTAAAGCAAGAGCTACGTGAGATGTGTCATTTTTACGCTGATTTTTGGTTCATTGCTAATGTTTTAGCTGTTTGTTTTTCCACATGGCTTGCACCTAACTGGTTCAATTACCTTGCAGATGTTAATGAGAAAAATTCAGAGAGAGAAGTGTACACCCAGAATTCTGGCTAAGTGGGTGCCCCAGAAATGTGAACAGCTGAGAGAAAAAGCCACTTACAGGTGGGCAGAGATGAGAGAGATGCACATTCCCCTAGATTTGAAAAAAACTGTGCAGCACGCACAAAAGCAATCTGTCATGCAAGCAGTCACAGAGCAGTTGGGGAGAGGAAAGTTACCAAGACAGAAATGGCAAATTGATCAGGTTTTAGGGAGAGTGATTGCTGCAAATTACCAAGGAGAAATCGAAATTATGCTGATACCTAGAAAAGAATCTGATTTATTCATACAAATTGGAGACAGAATGGCCCAGCTTGACAAAAATGCAGTCTCTCCTTGCTCCGTCCATCTCTCTGTACCTGTCTCTCCCTCCCTCTCTCTCTCTCTGTACCTGTCTCTCCCTCCCTCCATCTCTCTGTACCTGTCTCTCCCTCCTCCCTCCATCTCTCTATACCTGTCTCTCCCTCTCTCTCTCTGTACCTGTCTCTCCCTCCTCCCTCTATCTCTCTGTGCCTATCTCTCTGCTGTCTCTATCGCTCAGTACCTGTCTCCCCCTCCCTCTATCTCTCTGTGCCTATCTCTCTCCTCTCTCTATCTCTTCGTACCTGTCTCTCCCTCCCTCTTTCTGTACCTATATCTCCCTTCTCCCTCTAGCTCTCTGTACCTGTCTCTCCCTCCCTCTCTCTATCTCTCTATACCTGGCTCTCCACCCTGCCTCCCTTTATCTCTCTGTACCTGCCTCTCCCTCCCTCTATCTCTCTGTACCTGTCTCTCCCCCCTCCCTCCATCTCTCTGTACCTGTCTCTCCCCCCTCCCTCCATCTCTCTGTACCTGTCTCTCCCACCCTCTACCTCTCTATCTCTCTAAACCTGGCTCTCCCTCCTGCCTCCCTCTACCTCTCTGTACCTGTCTCTCCTCCCTTTCTCTATCACGCTCTACCTGTCTCTCTCTTCTATCACTCTGTACCTGTCTCTCTCTTCTTTCACTCTCTACCTGTTTCTCCCTCCTCCCTTCCTCTCTCTGTACTTGTCTCTCCCTCTAACTCTCTATACCTGTCTCTCCCTCCCTCTCTCTCTCTGTACCTGTCACTCCCTCCCTTTATCTCTCTGGACCTGTTTCTCTCTCCCTTTATGTCACTGTCTCTCTCTCTTTCCTCTATCACCCTGTACCTGTCTCTCCTCTCCCTCCCTCTATCTCTCTGTGCCTATCTCTCTGCTGTCTCTATCGCTCTGTACCTGTCTCTACCTCCCTCTACCTCTCTGTACCTGTCCCTCCCTCCTCCTCTCTCCATCTCTTTGTACCTGTCTCCCCCTCCCTCTATCTCTCTGTGCCTATCTCTCTCCTCTCTCTATCTCTTCGTACCTGTCTCTCCCTCCCTCTTTCTGTACCTGTATCTCCCTTCTCCCTCTATCTCTCTGTACCTGTCTCTCCCTCCTCCCTCTTTTTGTCTCTCCCTACTCCCTACATCTCTCTGAACCTGTCTCTCCTTCCTCCCTCCATCTCTCTGTACCTGATTCTCCCTCCCTCCATCTCTCTGTTCCTGTCTCTACCTCCTCCCTCTCTCTGTCTCTACCTCCTCATTCCATCTCCCTGTACCTGTCTCTCCCTCTCTCTGTACCTGTCTCTCCCTCCCTCCATCTCTCTGTACCTGTCTCTCCTTGCTCCCTCCATCTCTCTGTACCTGTCTCTCCTTGCTCCCTCCATCTCTCTGTACCTGTCTCTCCCTCCCTCTCTCTCTCTGTACCTGTCTCTCCCTCCCTCCATCTCTCTGTACCTGTCTCTCCCTCCTCCCTCCATCTCTCTATACCTGTCTCTCCCTCTCTCTCTCTGTACCTGTCTCTCCCTCCTCCCTCTATCTCTCTGTACCTGTCTCTCCCTCCATCTCTCTGTACCTGTCTCTCCCTCCTCCCTCCATCTCTCTGTACCTGTCTCTCCCTCCCTCCATCTCTCTGAACCTGTCTCTCCTTCCTCCCTCCATCTCTCTGTACCTGATTCTCACTCCCTCCATCTCTCTGTACCTGTCTCTACCTCCTCCCTCTCTCTGTCTCTACCTCCTCATTCTATCTCTGTGTACCTGTCTCTCACTCTCTCTGTACCTGTCTCTCCCTCCTCCCTCTCTCTGTACCTGTCTCTCCCTCCCTCCATCTCTCTGTACCTGTCTCTCCTTGCTCCCTCCATCTCTCTGTACCTGTCTCTCCCTCCCTCTCTCTCTCTGTACCTGTCTCTCCCTCCCTCCATCTCTCTGTACCTGTCTCTCCCTCCTCCCTCCATCTCTCCCTCCCTCTCTCTCTCTGTACCTGTCTCTCCCTCCCTCTCTCTCTCTGTACCTGTCTCTCCCTCCTCCCTCTATCTCTCTGTACCTGTCTCTCCCTCCTCCCTCCATCTCTCTGTACCTGTCTCTCCCTCCTCCCTCCATCTCTCTGTACCTGTCTCTCCCTCCCTCCATCTCTCTGTACCTGTCCCTCCTCCCTCCATCCCTCCCTCCATCTCTCTGTACCTGTCCCTCCTCCCTCCATCTCTCTGTACCTGTCTCTCCCTCCCTCCATCTCTCTGTACCTGTCCCTCCCTCCTCCCTCCCTCTCTCTGTACCTGTCTCTCCCTCCTCCCTCCATCTCTCTGTACCTGTCTCTCCCTCCCTCTATCTCTCTGTACCTGTCTCTCCCCCTCTATCTCTCTGTACCTGTCTCTCCCTCCTCCCTCCATCTCTCTGTACCTGTCTCTCTCTCCCTCAATCTCTCTGTACCTGTCTCTCCCTCCCTCCATCTCTCTGTACCTGTCTCTCCCTCCTCCCTCCCTCTCTCTGTACCTGTCTCTCCCTTCTCCCTCCATCTCTCTGTACCTGTCTCTCCCTCCCTCTATCTCTCTGTACCTGTCTCTCCCCCTCTATCTCTCTGTACCTGTCTCTCCCTCCTCCCTCCATCTCTCTGTACCTGTCTCTCTCTCCATCTCTCTGTACCTGTCTCTCCCTCCCTCTCTCTCTCTGTACCTGTCTCTCTCCTCCCTCCATCTCTCTGTACCTGTCTCTCCCTCCTCCCTCCATCTCTCTGTACCTGTCTCCCCCCTCTATCTCTCTGTACCTGTCTCTCCCTCATCTGTACCAGTTTCCCAGTGCAACCTTCATGGCAGACAAGGAAGTCTCCCTGGACAGAGCTGCCCCTGGGTGAGAGATGAGCCAGGAACAGAAGATTCCTCTTCATGGAGAGATTTACAGCCTCATCTGAGCGGGGAAACTATTGCACTGTAGGTGCCGTATCCCCCCCTTTGTTCCCCCATCCCTCCCCCCCTACCTGTCTCCCCACCGCCCGGTGGTTGTAGGTGGGAGAAACTGCATCATTCTTGCCTTTAAAAAATTAATGAAAGATATCTTAAACCTAAAAAAAAAAATGAAAGGCACTAACCCTCAAAAAAGCACATTGAAATCAAATATTGTTCGGTGTAAGTTATGTAAATTTCTGAAACAATATTTGTTTTATTCCTAAATCAAATGTGGGTGTGGAAAGCTAAAAAGTAAAATATTCCCACCTTTGTGCAGACAGAGAGGCTCCAGACCTCTGCCATCTTGGAAACAGAGGTGCTGCTGGCACACTGGACTGCTCTGAGTGGCCAGTGCCACCAGGTGACGTCAGAGACTCCTTGTGATAGGCTCCTTCAGGTGTTAGTAGCCTTTCCTCTCTCCTAGGTAGCCAAACCCTCTTTTCTGGCTATTTAGGGTCTCTGTCTCTGGGGAAACTTTAGATAACGAATGCATGAGCTCAGCCGAGTTCCTCTGCATCTCCCTCTTCACCTTCTGATAAGGAATCGACCGCTGACCGCGCTGGAAGCCTGCAAACCTGCAACATAGTAGCAAAGACGACTACTGCAACTCTGTAACGCTGATCCTGCCGCCTTCTCGACTGTTTTCCTGCTTGTGCATGCTGTGGGGGTAGTCTGCCTCCTCTCTGCACCAGAAGCTCCGAAGAAATCTCCCGTGGGTCGACGGAATCTTCCCCCTGCAACCGCAGGCACCAAAAAGCTGCATTACCGGTCCCTTGGGTCTCCTCTCAGCACGACGAGCGAGGTCCCTCGAATCCAGCGACACCGTCCAAGTGACCCCCACAGTCCAGTGACTCTTCAGCCCAAGTTTGGTGGAGGTAAGTCCTTGCCTCACCTCGCTGGGCTGCATTGCTGGGAACTGCGACTTTGCAAGCTACTCCGGCCCCTGTGCACTTCCGGCGGAAATCCTTCGTGCACAGCCAAGCCTGGGTCCACGGCACTCTAACCTGCATTGCACGACTTTCTAAGTTGGTCTCCGGCGACGTGGGACTCCTTTGTGCAACTTCGGCGAGCACCGTTTCACGCATCCTCGTAGTGCCTGTTTCTGGCACTTCTCCGGGTTCTACCTGCTTCTGTGAGGGCTCTTTGTCTTGCTCGACGTCCCCTCTCTCTGCAGGTTCAATTTGCGACCTCCTGGTCCCTCCTGGGCCCCAGCAGCGTCCAAAAACGCCAAACGCACGATTTGCGTGTAGCAAGGTTTGTTGGTGTCCATCCGGCGGGAAAACACTTCTGCACGACTCTCCAAGGCGTGGGGGATCCATCCTCCAAAGGGGAAGTCTTTAGCTCTTGTCGTTCCTGCAGTATTCACAGTTCTTCAGCCTAGTAAGAGCTTCTTTGCACCAACCGCTGGCATTTCTTGGGCATCTGCCCATCTCCGAGCTGCTTGTGACTTTTGGACTTGGTCTCCTTGTTCCACAGGTACCCTCAGTCAGGAATCCATCGTTGTTGCATTGCTGATTTGTGTTTTCCTTGCATTTTCCCTCTAACACGACTATTTTGTCCTTAGGGGAACTTTAGTGCACTTTGCACTCACTTTTCAGGGTCTTGGGGAGGGTTATTTTTCTAACTCTCACTATTTTCTAATAGTCCCAGCGACCCTCTACAAGGTCACATAGGTTTGGGGTCCATTCGTGGTTCGCATTCCACTTCTGGAGTATATGGTTTGTGTTGCCCCTATCCCTATGTTTCCCCATTGCATCCTATTGTAACTATACATTGTTTGCACTGTTTTCTAAGACTATACTGCATATTTTTGCTATTGTGTATATATATCTTGTGTATATTTCCTATCCTCTCACTGAGGGTACACTCTAAGATACTTTGGCATATTGTCATAAAAATAAAGTACCTTTATTTTTAGTATAACTGTGTATTGTGTTTTCTTATGATATTGTGCATATGACACTAAGTGGTACTGTAGTAGCTTCACACGTCTCCTAGTTCAGCCTAAGCTGCTCTGCTAAGCTACCATTATCTATCAGCCTAAGCTGCTAGACACCCTATACACTAATAAGGGATAACTGGGCCTGGTGCAAGGTGCAAGTACCCCTTGGTACTCACTACAAGCCAGTCCAGCCTCCTACACCTATGTATAGTGCACGCGTGAAATGGTGTCTCTGCACTCACAAAGTCTGGGGAATTTTCCCTGAACGATGTGGGGGCACCTTGGCTAGTGCCAGGGTGCCCACACACTAAGTAACTTAGCACCCAACCTTCACCAGGAGAAGGTTAGACATATAGGTGACTTATAAGTTACTTAAGAGCAGTGGTATATGGCTGTGAAATAACGTGGACGTTATTTCACTCAGGCTACAGTGGCAGGCCTGTGTAAGAATTGTCAGAGCTCCCTATGGGTGGCAAAAGAAATGGTGCAGCCCATAGGGATCTCCTGGAACCCCAATACCCTGGGTACCTCAGTACCATATACTAGGGAATTATTAGGGTGTTCCAGTATGCCAATATGAATTGGTGAAATTGGTCATTAGCCTGTTAGTGACAATTTAGAAAGCAGAGAGAGCATAACCACTGAGGTTCTGGTTAGCAGAGCCTCAGTGAGACAGTTAGTCATCACACAGGGAACACATACAGGGCACACTTATGAGCACCGGGGCCCTGGCTGGCAGGGTCCCAGTGACACATACACTAAAACAACGTATATACAGTGAAATGTGAGTGTAACATGCCAGGCAAGATGGTACTTTCCTACACAACCCCCCCCCCCCCAAACGAAGGACAATAAGACTAGCCATGACCTGATGAGTCTTCATTGTCTAAGTGGAAATATCTGGAGAGTCCATCTGCATTGGAGTGGGTACTCCCAGGTTTATGTTTCACTGTATAGTCCATTCCCTGTAGAGATATAGACCACCTCAACAATTTAGGGTTTTCACCTTTCATTTTTTTTAGCCAAAATAGAGGTTTGTGGTCTGTCTGAACAATGAAGTGAGTGCCAAACAGGTATGACCTCAACTTCTTCAGTGCCCGGACCACAGCAAAGGCCTCCCTCTCTATGGCAGACCAACGCTTTTCTCTAGGGGTCAACCTCCTGCTTATAAAAGCAACAGGTTGATCCTGGCCCTCAGAATTGAGTTGTGATAAGACTGCCCCTACCCCTAATTCAGATGCATCAGTTTGAACAATGAATTTCTTGGAGTAACATGGGCTTTTTAGGACAGGTGCAGTGCACATGGCCTGTTTCAGCTCCTCAAAAGCTTTCTGACAGCTAGCTCTCCACAATACCTTTTTAGGCCTTTTCTTGGAAGTGAGGTCATTAAGTGGGGCTGCAATGGAGCCACAGTTCTTAATGAACCTCCTGTAATATACCCAGTGAGGCCTAAGAAGGCTCTCACCTGGGTCTGAGTTGTAGGGGGAACCCAATCCATGATTGTTTGGATTTTCCCCTGAAGTGGTGCAATCTGTTCTTCACCTACCAGGTGTCCCAGATAAACCACTTTCCCCTGCCCTATCTGGCACTTTGAAGCCTTGATAGTGAGGCCTGCCTTCTGCAGGGCCTCCAAACCTTTCCACAGGTAGACCAGGTGATCATCCCAGGTGGAGCTAAAGACAGCTATATCGTCCAGATATGCTGCACTAAAAGCCTCCAACCCCTGCAGGACTGTATTCACCAACCTCTGAAAAGTGGCAGGTGCATTTTTCAAACCAAAGGGCATTACTGTGAATTGGTAGTGCCCTCCAATAGTCGAAAATGCAGTTTTTGCTTTAGCATCCTCTGATAACTTGATCTGCCAATACCCTGCAGTCAAATCAAAGGTGCTTAGGTACTTGGCAGATGCCAGTGTATCTATGAGCTCATCTGCCCTGGGTATAGGGTGAGCATCAGTTTTAGTTACCTGGTTGAGACCTCTGTATTCTACACAAAACCTCATCTGTCTTTTTTCTCATCTTTTGAGTGAGGCTTTGGTACAAGCACAACAGGAGAGGCCCATGGGTTTTCAGAATGTTCAACCACTCCTAGTTCAAGCATTTTCTGAACTTCTTGCTTTATGCAGTCCCTGACATGGTCAGGCTGCCTATAGATCTTACTTTTGACAGGCATACTGTCTCCAGTATCTATAGTGTGCTCACACCAAGAAGTGGTGCCTGGCACAGTAAAAAAGAGTTCAGAAAACTGACCTAGGAGATTTATGCAGTTGTCTTTCTGCTCAGCAGTAAGACAGTCTGCCAAAACTACACCTTCCACTAGAGCATCCTGTTCTGTGGAAGAGAAGAGCTCAGGGAGAGGGTCACTCTCTCCTTCCTGTTCTTCATCTGTTGCCATGAGCAGGGTGAGATCAGCCCTGTCATAGTAGGGTTTTAGGCGATTGACATGGAACACCCTAAGGGGACTCCTGGCAGTGCCCAGGTCAACCAAGTAGGTGACCTCACCCTTCTTTTCAACAATGATGTGGGGTCCACTCCATTTGTCTTGGAGTTCTCTTGGGGCTACAGGATCTAATACCCACACCTTCTGTCCTGGTTGGTACTGAATCAGAACAGCCTTCTGGTCATGCCATTGCTTTTGGAGCTCTTGGCTGGCCTGAAAGTTTTTACTGGCCTTTTTCATGTACTCAGCCATTCTGGATCTTAGGCCGAGTAGATAGTCCACTATGTCTTGCTTGGGAGCTTTTAAAGGTTGTTCCCAACCCTCCTTCACAAGTGTTAGGGGACCTCTTACAGGGTGTCCAAATAGGAGTTCAAAGGGGCTAAAGCCCACTCCTTTCTGGGGTACCTCCCTGTAAGCAAAAAGGAGGCAAGGTAATAGGACATCCAATCTCCTCCTGAGTTTTTCAGGGAGTCCCATTATCATTCCTTTGAGAGTTTTATTAAACCTCTCTACCAGTCCATTTGTTTGTGGATGATAAGGTGTGGTGAATTTGTATGTTACACCACATTCCTTCCACATGGCCTTCAAGTATGCAGACATAAAGTTGCTACCCCTGTCTGATACAACCTCTTTTGGGAAACCCTCCCTGGAAAAGATTCCCAGGAGGGCTTTTGCCACTGCAGGTGCTGTAGTGGTCCTTAGAGGAATTGCTTCAGGATATCTTGTGGCATGGTCCACTACCACCAAGATAAACCTATTGCCTGAAGCAGTAGGAGGGTCAAGGGGGGCAACTATGTCAAACCCCTACCCTTTCAAAGGGAACCCCAACCACAGGCAGTGGAATAAGGGGAGACTTTGAGGTGCCACCAGTCTTGCCACTGGCTTGGCAGGTCACGCAAGATTTACAAAAGTCTTTTGTGTCCTCTGACATCCTAGGCCAGTGAAACAGGGGGACAAGCCTTTCCCATGTTTTAATCTGACCCAAATGTCCAGCCAAAGGAATGTCATGTGCCAGAGTTAGGAGGAATTCTCTGTACTGCAGGGGAATGACAAATCTCCTGGCTGCTCCAGGTTTTGGGTCCCTTGCCTCTGTGTACAAGAGGTTGTCCTCCCAGTAAACTCTATGTGAGTCACTGACATCCCCATTTTGCTGTTTGACAGTTTGCTGTCTTAGACCATCTAATGTGGGACAGGTTTGCTGTGCCACACTCAGCTCCTCCCTGGCTGGCCCCCATCCACCCAAAAGCTCAGAAGTGTCTGCTGCCAGCTCATCTGGTGAAGGTTCTGCACAGGGGGGAAATTCTTCTTCCTCAGAAGTAGAATCATCTGTAGAGGGAGGGATAGTGGGTAGGGATTTACCCTTACTAACCCTAGCTTTAGGGAGCACTTGGTCCATTGTTCCAGGATCCAAGTCACCCTGTCCTTTTTGCTTTTTGTCCTGAGCCCTTGTCAAAGCAAAAATATGCCCAGGAATGCCCAGCATTGCTGCATGAGTCTCCAACTCCACTTCTGCCCAAGCTGATGTCTCTAAATCGTTCCCTAGTAGACAGTCTACAGGTAAATCTGAGGCTACCACAACTTTCTTTGGACCAGTAAACCCCCCCCCCCAGTTGAGATTCACAACAGCCATGGGGTGGCTAAGAGTGTTGTTATGAGCGTCTGTCACTTGGTACTGGTGACCAAGTAGGTGTTGTTCAGGGTGTACCAGTTTCTCTATTACCATGGTAACACTGGCACCTGTGTCCCTGTAGGCCTGAACCTCAACACCATTGATTAGGGGAAGTTGCTTGTTGTAGGAGGCTGGACTGGCTTGTAGTGAGTACCAAGGGGTACTTACACCCTGCACCAGGCCCAGGTATCCCTTATTAGTGTATAGAGTGTCTAGCAGCTTAGGCTGATAGATAATGGTAGCTTAGCAGAGCAGCTTAGACTGAACTTGGAGACGAGTGAAGCTCCTACAGTACCACTAGTGTCACTTGCACAATATCATAAGAAAACACAATACACAGGTATACTAAAAATAAAGGTACTTTATTTTTATGACAATATGCCAAAGTATCTCAGTGAGTACCCTCGGTATGAGGATAGCAAATATACACAAGATATATGTACACAATACCAGAAATATGCAGTATAGTCTTAGAAAACAGTGCAAACAATGTATAGTTACAATAGGATGCAATGGGGACACATAGGGATAGGGGCAACACAAACCATATACTCCAAAAGTGGAATGCGAACCACGAATGGATCCCAAACCTATGTGACCTTGTAGAGGGTCGCTGGGACTGTAAGAAAACAGTTAGGGTTAGAAAAATAGCCCACCCCAAGACCCTGAAAAGTGAGTGCAAAGTGCACTAAAGTTCCCCAAAGGACATTGAAGTCGTGATAGGGGAATTCTGCAGGAAAGACACAAACCAGCAATGCAACAACAATGGATTTCCAAACGAGGGTACCTGTGGAACAAGGGGACCAAGTGCAAAAGTCACAAGCAAGTCGGAGATGGGCAGATGCCCAGGAAATGCCAGCTGTGGGTGCAAAGAAGCTGCTACTGGACAGTAGAAGCTGAGGATTCTGCAGGAACGACAAGGGCTAGAGACTTCGTTTTTGGAGGATGGATCCCTCACGCCGTGGAGAGTCGTGCAGAAGTATTTTCCTGAAGAAAGACCGCCAACAAGCCTTGCTAGCTGCAAATCGTGAAGTAAGGGTTTTTGCATGCTGCTGTGGCTCAGGAGGGACCAGGATGTCGCCAATTACGTCTGGGGACAGAGGGGGCGTCGTGCAAGACAAGGAGCCCTCTCAGAAGCAGGCAGCACCCGCAAAAGTGCCGGAACAGGCACTACGAAGAGGAGTGAAATGGTGCTCACCTGAAGTTGCACAAAGGAGTCCCACGCCGCCGGTGGACAACTTAGAAAGTTGTGCAATGCAGGTTAGAGTGCCGTGGACCCAGGCTTGGCTGTGCACAAAGGATTTCCACCGGAAGTGCATAGTGGCCGGAGTAGCTGCAAAAGACGCGGTTCCCAGCAATGCAGTCTGGCGTGGGGAGGCAAGGACTTACCTCCACCAAACTTGGACTGAAGAGTCACTGGACTGTGGGAGTCACTTGGACAGAGTTGCTGGATTCAAGGGACCTCGCTCGTCGTGCTGAGAGGAGACCCAGGGTACCGGTGATGCAGTTCTTTGGTGCCTGCGGTAGCAGGGGGAAGATTCCGCCGACCCACGGGAGATTTCTTCGGAGCTTCTAGTGCAGAGAGGAGGCAGACTACCCCCACAGCATGCACCTCCAGAAAAACAGTCGAGAAGGCGGCAGGATCAGCGTTACAGAGTTGCAGTAGTCGTCTTTGCTACTTTGTTGCAGTTTTGCAGGCTTCCAGCGCGGTCAGCAGTCGATTCCTTGGCAGAAGGTGAAGAGAGAGATGCAGAGGAACTCTGATGAGCTCTTGCATTCGTTATCTGAGGAATTCCCCAAAGCAGAGACCCTAAATAGCCAGAAAAGAGGGTTTGGCTACTTAGGAGAGAGTATAGGCTAGCAACACCTGAAGGAGCCTATCAGAAGGAGTCTCTGATGTCACCTGCTGGCCCTGGCCACTCAGAGCAGTCCAGTGTGCCAGCAGCACCTCTGTTTCCAAGATGGCAGAGGTCTGGAGCACACTGGAGGAGCTCTGGGCACTTCCCAGGGGAGGTGCAGGTCAGGGGAGTGGTCACTCCCCTTTCCTTTGTCCAGTTTCGCGCCAGAGCAGGGCTGAGGGGTCCCTGAACCGGTGTAGACTGGCTTATGCAGAAATGGGCACCATCTGTGCCCAAGAAAGCATTTCCAGAGGATGGGGAAGGCTACTCCTCCCCTGCCTTCACACCTTTTTCCAAAGGGAGAGGGTGTAACACCCTCTCTCTGAGGAAGTCCTTTGTTCTGCCTTCCTGGGCCAAGCCGGGCTGGACCCCAGGAGGGCAGAAACCTGTCCGAGGGGTTGGCAGCAGCTGCAGTGAAACCCCTGAAAAGGCAGTTTGGCAGTACCCGGGTCTGAGCTACAGACCCGTGGGATCATGGGATTGTGCCAACAGTGCCAGGATGGCATAGAGGGGGCAATTCCATGATCTTAGACATGTTACATGGCCATATTCGGAGTTACCATTGTGAAGCTACACATAGGTGCACGCGTGTAATGGTGTCCCCGCACTCACAAAGTCCGGGGAATTTGCCCTGAACGATGTGGGAGCACTCTGGCTAGTGCCAGGGTGCCCACACACTAAGTAACTTAGCACCCAACCTTTACTAAGTAAAGGTTAGACCTATATGTGACTTATAAGTTACTTAAGTGCAGTGAAAATGGCTGTGAAATAATGTGTGCATTATTTCACTCAGGCTGCAGTGGCAGGCCTGTGTAAGAATTGTCAGAGCTCCCCATGGGTGGCAAAAGAAATGCTGCAGCCCATAGGGATCTCCTGGAACCCCAATACCCTGGGTACCTCAGTACCATATACTAGGTGTGAGAAGGTAGCCTCTTTCTAGCCTTGTTACCCCCACTTTTGGCCTGTTTGTGAGTGTATGTCAGGGTGTTTGTCACTGTTTTCACTGTCTCACTGGGATCCTGATAGCCAGGCCTCAGTGCTCATAGTGAAAACACTATGTTTTCAGTATGTTTGTTATGTGTCACTGGGATCCTGCTGGTCAGGACCCCAGTGCTCATAGGTTTGTGGCCTATATGTATGTGTCACTGGGACCCTGTCACACAGGGCCCCAGTGCTCATAGGTGTGCATGTATATGTTCCCTGTGTGGTGCCTAACTGTCTCACTGAGGCTCTGCTAACCAGAACCTCAGTGGTTATGCTCTCTCATTACTTCCAAATTGTCACTGACAGGCTAGTGACCATTTTTACCAATTTACATTGGCTTACTGGAACACCCTTATAATTCCCTAGTATATGGTACTGAGGTACCCAGGGTATTGGGGTTCCAGGAGATCCCTATGGGCTGCAGCATTTCTTTTGCCACCCATAGGGAGCTCTGACAATTCTTACACAGGCCTGCCACTGCAGCCTGAGTGAAATAACGTCCACGTTATTTCACAGCCATTTTACACTGCACTTAAGTAACTTATAAGTCACCTATATGTCTAACCTTTACCTGGTAAAGGTTAGGTGCAAAGTTACTTAGTGTGAGGGCACCCTGGCACTAGCCAAGGTGCCCCCACATTGTTCAGAGCCAATTCCCTGAACTTTGTGAGTGCGGGGGACACCATTACATGCGTGCACTACATATAGGTCACTACCTATATGTAGCTTCACCATGGTAACTCCGAATATGGCCATGTAACATGTCTATGATCATGGAATTGCCCTCTCTATACCATCCTGGCATAGTTGGCACAATCCCATGATCCCAGTGGTCTGTAGCACAGACCCTGGTACTGCCAAACTGCCCTTCCTGGGGTTTCACTGCAGCTGCTGCTGCTGCCAACCCCTCAGACAGGCAGCTGCCCTCCTGGGGTCCAGCCAGGCCTGGCCCAGGATGGCAGAACAAAGAACTTCCTCTGAGAGAGGGTGTGACACCCTCTCCCTTTGGAAAATGGTGTGAAGGCAGGGGAGGAGTAGCCTCCCCCAGCCTCTGGAAATGCTTTGTTGGGCACAGATGTGCCCAATTCTGCATAAGCCAGTCTACACCGGTTCAGGGACCCCTTAGCCCCTGCTCTGGCGCGAAACTGGACAAAGGAAAGGGGAGTGACCACTCCCCTGACCTGCACCTCCCCTGGGAGGTGTCCAGAGCTCCTCCAGTGTGCTCCAGACCTCTGCCATCTTGGAAACAGAGGTGCTGCTGGCACACTGGACTGCTCTGAGTGGCCAGTGCCACCAGGTGACGTCAGAGACTCCTTGTGATAGGCTCCTTCAGGTGTTAGTAGCCTTTCCTCTCTCCTAAGTAGCCAAACCCTCTTTTCTGGCTATTTAGGGTCTCTGTCTCTGGGGAAACTTCAGATAACGAATGCATGAGCTCAGCCGAGTTCCTCTGCATCTCCCTCTTCACCTTCTGATAAGGAATCGACCGCTGACCGCGCTGGAAGCCTGCAAACCTGCAACATAGTAGCAAAGACGACTACTGCAACTCTGTAACGCTGATCCTGCCGCCTTCTCGACTGTTTTCCTGCTTGTGCATGCTGTGGGGGTAGTCTGCCTCCTCTCTGCACCAGAAGATCCGAAGAAATCTCCCGTGGGTCGACGGAATCTTCCCCCTGCAACCGCAGGCACCAAAAAGCTGCATTTCCGGTCCCTTGGGTCTCCTCTCAGCACGACGAGCGAGGTCCCTCGAATCCAGCGACACCGTCCAAGGGACCCCCACAGTCCAGTGACTCTTCAGCCCAAGTTTGGTGGAGGTAAGTCCTTGCCTCACCTCGCTGGGCTGCATTGCTGGGAACCGCGACTTTGCAAGCTTCTCCGGCCCCTGTGCACTTCCGGCGGAAATCCTTCGTGCACAGCCAAGCCTGGGTCCACGGCACTCTAACCTGCATTGCACGACTTTCTAAGTTGGTCTCCGGCGACGTGGGACTCCTTTGTGCAACTTCGGCGAGCACCGTTTCACGCATCCTCGTAGTGCCTGTTTCTGGCACTTCTCCGGGTGCTACCTGCTTCAGTGAGGGCTCTTTGTCTTGCTCGACGTCCCCTCTCTCTGCAGGTCCAATTTGCGACCTCCTGGTCCCTCCTGGGCCCCAGCAGCGTCCAAAAACGCCAAACGCACGATTTGCGTGTAGCAAGGCTTGTTGGCGTCCATCCGGCGGGAAAACACTTCTGCACGACTCTCCAAGGCGTGGGGGATCCATCCTCCAAAGGGGAAGTCTCTAGCCCTTGTCGTTCCTGCAGTATTCACAGTTCTTCAGCCTAGTAAGAGCTTCTTTGCACCAACCGCTGGCATTTCTTGGGCATCTGCCCATCTCCGAGCTGCTTGTGACTTTTGGACTTGGTCCCCTTGTTCCACAGGTACCTTCAGACAGGAATCCATCGTTGTTGCATTGCTGATTTGTGTTTTCCTTGCATTCTCCCTCTAACACGACTATTTTGTCCTTAGGGGAACTTTGGTGCACTTTGCACTCACTTTTCAGGGTCTTGGGGAGGGTTATTTTTCTAACTCTCACTATTTTCTAATAGTCCCAGCGACCCTCTACAAGGTCACATAGGTTTGGGGTCCATTCGTGGTTCACATTCCACTTTTGGAGTATATGGTTTGTGTTGCCCCTATCCCTATGTTTCCCCATTGCATCCTATTGTAAATATACATTGTTTGCACTGTTTTCTAAGACTATACTGCATATTTTTGCTATTGTGTATATATATCTTGTGTATATTTCCTATCCTCTCACTGAGGGTACACTCTAAGATACTTTGGCATATTGTCATAAAAATAAAGTACCTTTATTTTTAGTATAATTGTGTATTGTGTTTTCTTATGATATTGTGCATATGACACTAAGTGGTACTGTAGTAGCTTCACACGTCTCCTAGTTCAGCCTGAGCTGCTTTGCTAAGCTACCATTATCTATCAGCCTAAGCTGCTAGACACCCTATACACTAATAAGGGATAACTGGGCCTGGTGCAAGGTGCAAGTACCCCTTGGTACTCACTACAAGCCAGTCCAGCCTCCTACATTGGTTGTGCAGTGGTGGGATAAGTGCTTGAGACTACTTACCACTCTTGTCATTGTACTTTTCATAAGAGAAAAATATACAAAACAAGGTCAGTGTATATACACATAGACAAAAAGTTTTGCATTTCCTCTTTTCACTCTTTTCTAAGTGCTGAAAAGTACTTCTAAACTTTCAAAAAGTTCTTAAAAGTTTAAAAAGTTTTTTCTGTCTTTCCAAAAAGTTCTGAAAACTTTTTTTCTTTGTCTATCACTTTAACTCTCTCTAAAAATGTCTGGCACAGGCCAAAAAGTTGAACTGTCCAAACTTGCATATGATCACCTTAGCTGGAAAGGAGCAAGGAGTCTCTGCATAGAGAGAGGTTTGAGTGTAGGGAAGAATCCTTCCTTAGAACTGTTAATTAATATGCTTAGAGTACAGGATAAGGCCATAAGTGGCCAATCTGTAGAAAAAGTAGCTAATGGTTCTCAATCTGATCCAGGGACTCCCCCAGGAAAAGGTTCAGGAAAGAAACTTCTTAGCCTGCCCATTACTAGACAGTCTAGCATAGTTGGTACAGAGGTTGAATCACATCATACTGATGATGTGCTCTCACATTATACTGGTAGCCAAGCTGTTAGGGTGCCCTCTGTAAGGGACAGGTCTCCTTCTGTTCATTCCCATCATACCTCTGTATCTAGAAAAGTCCCTCCCACCCACCCTGATGACAGATTGTTAGAAAGGGAGCTCAATAGATTGAGAGTGGAACAAACCAGACTGAAGCTCAAGAAGCAACAGCTGGATTTGGATAGACAGTCTTTAGAAATAGAGAGGGAAAGACAGAAGTTGGGTTTAGATACCCATGGTGGCAGCAGCAGTATTCCCCATAGTCATCCTGCAAAAGAGCATGATTCCAGGAATCTGCACAAGATAGTTCCCCCTTATAAGGAGGGGGATGACATTAACAAGTGGTTTGCTGCACTTGAGAGGGCCTGTGCTGTACAGGATGTCCCTCAAAAGCAGTGGGCTGCTATCCTATGGCTATCATTTAGTGGAAAAGGTAGGGATAGGCTCCTTACAGTGAAAGAAAATGATGCCAATAATTTTACAGTTCTTAAGAATGCACTCCTGGATGGTTATGGCTTAACCACTGAACAGTACAGGATAAAGTTCAGAGAGACCAAAAAGGAGTCTTCACAAGACTGGGTTGATTTCATTGACCATTCAGTGAAGGCCTTGGAGGGGTGGTTACATGGCAGTAAAGTTACTGATTATGAAAGCCTGTATAACACAATCCTGAGAGAGCATATACTTAATAATTGTGTGTCTGATTTGTTGCACCAGTACCTGGTAGACTCTGATCTGACCTCTCCCCAAGAATTGGGAAAGAAGGCAGACAAATGGGTCAGAACAAGGGTGAACAGAAAAGTTCATACAGGGGGTGACAAAGATGGCAATAAGAAGAAAGATGGTGAAAAATCTCAAGATAAGCATGGGGATAAGGGTAAAACCAAAGATCCCACTTCAAATCTTAAACACTCTTCAGAGGGTGGGAATAAAACTAATTCTTCCTCTTCTTCTCAACCTGCACACATTAAAAAGCCTTGGTGCTTTGTGTGTAAAAACAGAGGCCATAGGCCAGGGGATAAGTCCTGTCCAGGTAAACCCCCTGAGCCTACCACCACTAATACATCAAGCTCTAGTGCCCCTAGCAGTAGTGGTACTAGTGGTGGGACTGCTGGCAACAGTCAAGCAAAGGGTGTAGTTGGGTTCACTTATGGGTCCATAGTGGAAACTGATGTAATCAGTCCCAAGACAGTTTCTGTCACACCTAGTGGCATTGGCCTTGCCACACTGGCTGCTTGTCCCCTTACAATGGATAAGTACAGGCAGACAGTTTCAATAAATGGTGTTGAGGCCTTGGCCTACAGGGACACAGGTGCCAGTTTCACTTTGGTGACTGAAAACCTAGTGCCTCCTGAACAACACATCATTGGACAACAGTATAAGATTATTGATGTCCATAACTCCACTAAGTTTCTTCCCTTAGCTATAATTCAGTTTAGTTGGGGTGGAGTTACTGGCCCTAAGCAGGTGGTGGTATCACCTAGCTTACCTGTAGACTGTCTCTTAGGTAATGACCTAGAGACCTCAGGTTGGGCTGATGTAGAGTTTTATGCCCATGCAGCCATGCTGGGCATCCCTGAGGAATTGTTCCCTCTCATTTCAAGTGAAATGAAAAAGCAAAGGAGAGAAGGCCTGAAAACTCAGGATCCCTCTCCATCAACAGGTAAAAAGGGTATCACAGTATCCCCTAACCACCCTACCATTCAGGATACCATTCCTGTGGTGGGAGAAACCTCTCCTGGGGTGGCACCTGTTCCAAGGGAATCATCAGCTGGCAAAGCTGGACTCCCTGAGGTGGAAGTACCTCTCTGTGGGATAACTAACATTGGTGACAAAAAGAGCACCATTTTAGTTAACATGGAGCATCCCTCCAACCCTCCCAGAGAAACTTTAGTGCAGAAACCCTGCACTACCTCACAACACTTAGGACAGCATCCCTGCCCTAGTGTGGAGCTCATAGGACAGCATCCCTGCCCTGCTCCAACTCAAGAGAAACAGCATCCCTGTTCTCTCTTCCAGCCAAATGGACAAAGTTTTTGCCCAGCTATGGCTTTACTGAGACAGCATCCCTGTCTGGCATTTCCATCATTACAAATAGGTTCAGTGGATAATTCCCACTGCTCTAAACTAAAACTTACTGATAGAAACTCTGAAAATACATCTTCACATTGTTGGTTAGCTAAAAAACTTCAAACAGGGTGGTTTACATCCCCACAGGGAAGTAACCATATAGTGGATGATAAAGGGAGTAACCAGTCTATTGCAGAGCTACTCTCTACTTATCACCACTTAGACAATAAAGTCTCAACTGGCCAAGGTTAGCCTTATTGTCCTTCGTTTGGGGGGGGGTTGTGTGAGAAGGTAGCCTCTTTCTAGCCTTGTTACCCCCACTTTTGGCCTGTTTGTGAGTGTATGTCAGGGTGTTTGTCACTGTTTTCACTGTCTCACTGGGATCCTGATAGCCAGGCCTCAGTGCTCATAGTGAAAACACTATGTTTTCAGTATGTTTGTTATGTGTCACTGGGATCCTGCTGGTCAGGACCCCAGTGCTCATAGGTTTGTGGCCTATATGTATGTGTCACTGGGACCCTGTCACACAGGGCCCCAGTGCTCATAGGTGTGCATGTATATGTTCCCTGTGTGGTGCCTAACTGTCTCACTGAGGCTCTGCTAACCAGAACCTCAGTGGTTATGCTCTCTCATTACTTCCAAATTGTCACTGACAGGCTAGTGACCATTTTTACCAATTTACATTGGCTTACTGGAACACCCTTATAATTCCCTAGTATATGGTACTGAGGTACCCAGGGTATTGGGGTTCCAGGAGATCCCTATGGGCTGCAGCATTTCTTTTGCCACCCATAGGGAGCTCTGACAATTCTTACACAGGCCTGCCACTGCAGCCTGAGTGAAATAACGTCCACGTTATTTCACAGCCATTTTACACTGCACTTAAGTAACTTATAAGTCACCTATATGTCTAACCTTTACCTGGTAAAGGTTAGGTGCAAAGTTACTTAGTGTGAGGGCACCCTGGCACTAGCCAAGGTGCCCCCACATTGTTCAGAGCCAATTCCCTGAACTTTGTGAGTGCGGGGACACCATTACATGCGTGCACTACATATAGGTCACTACCTATATGTAGCTTCACCATGGTAACTCCGAATATGGCCATGTAACATGTCTATGATCATGGAATTGCCCTCTCTATACCATCCTGGCATAGTTGGCACAATCCCATGATCCCAGTGGTCTGTAGCACAGACCCTGGTACTGCCAAACTGCCCTTCCTGGGGTTTCACTGCAGCTGCTGCTGCTGCCAACCCCTCAGACAGGCAGCTGCCCTCCTGGGGTCCAGCCAGGCCTGGCCCAGGATGGCAGAACAAAGAACTTCCTCTGAGAGAGGGTGTGACACCCTCTCCCTTTGGAAAATGGTGTGAAGGCAGGGGAGGAGTAGCCTCCCCCAGCCTCTGGAAATGCTTTGTTGGGCACAGATGTGCCCAATTCTGCATAAGCCAGTCTACACCGGTTCAGGGACCCCTTAGCCCCTGCTCTGGCGCGAAACTGGACAAAGGAAAGGGGAGTGACCACTCCCCTGACCTGCACCTCCCCTGGGAGGTGTCCAGAGCTCCTCCAGTGTGCTCCAGACCTCTGCCATCTTGGAAACAGAGGTGCTGCTGGCACACTGGACTGCTCTGAGTGGCCAGTGCCACCAGGTGACGTCAGAGACTCCTTGTGATAGGCTCCTTCAGGTGTTAGTAGCCTTTCCTCTCTCCTAAGTAGCCAAACCCTCTTTTCTGGCTATTTAGGGTCTCTGTCTCTGGGGAAACTTCAGATAACGAATGCATGAGCTCAGCCGAGTTCCTCTGCATCTCCCTCTTCACCTTCTGATAAGGAATCGACCGCTGACCGCGCTGGAAGCCTGCAAACCTGCAACATAGTAGCAAAGACGACTACTGCAACTCTGTAACGCTGATCCTGCCGCCTTCTCGACTGTTTTCCTGCTTGTGCATGCTGTGGGGGTAGTCTGCCTCCTCTCTGCACCAGAAGATCCGAAGAAATCTCCCGTGGGTCGACGGAATCTTCCCCCTGCAACCGCAGGCACCAAAAAGCTGCATTTCCGGTCCCTTGGGTCTCCTCTCAGCACGACGAGCGAGGTCCCTCGAATCCAGCGACACCGTCCAAGGGACCCCCACAGTCCAGTGACTCTTCAGCCCAAGTTTGGTGGAGGTAAGTCCTTGCCTCACCTCGCTGGGCTGCATTGCTGGGAACCGCGACTTTGCAAGCTTCTCCGGCCCCTGTGCACTTCCGGCGGAAATCCTTCGTGCACAGCCAAGCCTGGGTCCACGGCACTCTAACCTGCATTGCACGACTTTCTAAGTTGGTCTCCGGCGACGTGGGACTCCTTTGTGCAACTTCGGCGAGCACCGTTTCACGCATCCTCGTAGTGCCTGTTTCTGGCACTTCTCCGGGTGCTACCTGCTTCAGTGAGGGCTCTTTGTCTTGCTCGACGTCCCCTCTCTCTGCAGGTCCAATTTGCGACCTCCTGGTCCCTCCTGGGCCCCAGCAGCGTCCAAAAACGCCAAACGCACGATTTGCGTGTAGCAAGGCTTGTTGGCGTCCATCCGGCGGGAAAACACTTCTGCACGACTCTCCAAGGCGTGGGGGATCCATCCTCCAAAGGGGAAGTCTCTAGCCCTTGTCGTTCCTGCAGTATTCACAGTTCTTCAGCCTAGTAAGAGCTTCTTTGCACCAACCGCTGGCATTTCTTGGGCATCTGCCCATCTCCGAGCTGCTTGTGACTTTTGGACTTGGTCCCCTTGTTCCACAGGTACCTTCAGACAGGAATCCATCGTTGTTGCATTGCTGATTTGTGTTTTCCTTGCATTCTCCCTCTAACACGACTATTTTGTCCTTAGGGGAACTTTGGTGCACTTTGCACTCACTTTTCAGGGTCTTGGGGAGGGTTATTTTTCTAACTCTCACTATTTTCTAATAGTCCCAGCGACCCTCTACAAGGTCACATAGGTTTGGGGTCCATTCGTGGTTCACATTCCACTTTTGGAGTATATGGTTTGTGTTGCCCCTATCCCTATGTTTCCCCATTGCATCCTATTGTAAATATACATTGTTTGCACTGTTTTCTAAGACTATACTGCATATTTTTGCTATTGTGTATATATATCTTGTGTATATTTCCTATCCTCTCACTGAGGGTACACTCTAAGATACTTTGGCATATTGTCATAAAAATAAAGTACCTTTATTTTTAGTATAATTGTGTATTGTGTTTTCTTATGATATTGTGCATATGACACTAAGTGGTACTGTAGTAGCTTCACACGTCTCCTAGTTCAGCCTGAGCTGCTTTGCTAAGCTACCATTATCTATCAGCCTAAGCTGCTAGACACCCTATACACTAATAAGGGATAACTGGGCCTGGTGCAAGGTGCAAGTACCCCTTGGTACTCACTACAAGCCAGTCCAGCCTCCTACACTAGGGAATTATAAGGGTGTTCCAGTATGCCAATGTAAATTGGTGAAATTGGTCACTAGCCTGTTAGTGACAATTTGGAAAGAAATGAGAGAGCATAACCACTGAGGTTCTGGATAGCAGAGCCTCAGTGAGACAGTTAGGCATCACACAGGGAACACATACATATAGGTCACAAACTTATGAGCACTGGGGTCCTGGCTAGCAGGGTCCCAGTGACACATAACAAACATACTGAAAACATAGGGTTTTCACTATGAGCACTGGGCCCTGGCTGGCAGGATCCCAGTGAGACAGTGAAAACACCCTGACATACACTCACAAACAGGCCAAAAGTTGGGGTAACAAGGCTAGAAAGAGGCTACTTTCTCACACTTGTACTTATCCATATTAAGGGGACAAGCAACCAAGGTGTCCAAATCATTGGCACCTTCAGAGACTAACATAGCCTCTGTGGTCTCCCTAACAAGACCAACCCCAACTAAATTACCAAAAGTGATCCCAGCTACTCCCTTGGATTGGCTATTACTAGGTTTGCTCCCACCACCACTGCTATTACTAGGCGCACTAGAGGTTGCAGTAGGGGTTGTGGTAGTGGGAGGCTTGGTGCTTTTCTTTGGACAACTGGCATCAGTTGTCCAATGGCCTTTTACTTTACATAAATAGCACCATGGTTTATTTACTTGATTAGAAGAGGATTTGGACCCACCACCCCCACCAGAGTTTTTTTGTGGGCCTGATGAAGACTCATTTTTAGATTTGTGCCCACCCTTGTCTGAAGACTTACCATCCTTCTTCTTGCCATCCTTGTCACCCCCTGTATGAACTTTTCTGTTCACTTTTGTTCTGACCCATTTGTCTGCCTTCTTTCCCAATTCTTCGGGAGAGATCAGATCTGAGTCCACTAGATATTGATTTTAGTAAATCAGACACACAGTTATTCAGAATATGCTGTCTCAGGATTAGATTGTACAGGCTTTCATAGTCAGAAACTTTACTGCCATGTAACTACCCCTCCAAGGCCTTCACTGAATAGTCAACAAAGTCTACCCAGTCTTGTGAGGACTCTTTTCCGGTTTCTCTGAACTTAATCCTGTATTGTTCAGTGGTTAAGCCAAATCCATCCAAGAGTGCATTCTTCAAAACTGTAAAATTATTGGTATCAATTCCTTAACAGTAAGGAGCTTTTCCCTACCCTTTCCACTGAAAGATAGCCATAGGATAGCAGCCCACTGCCTTTGAGGGACCCCCTGTACCATACAGGCCCTCTCAAGTGCAGCAAACCACTTGTTAATGTCATCCCCCTCCTTGTAAGGGGGAAATATCTTGTGCAGATTCCTGGAATCATGCTCTCTAACAGGATTACTATCAGGAATACTGCTTCTGCCACCATGGGGTCCAAACCCCAACCTCTGTCTTTCTTTTTCTAAGTCTATGGATTCCCTGTCTTCAGCCAGCTGTTGCTGTTTAAGCTTCAGCCTGGTCTCTTCCACTCTCAATTTATTGAGTTCCCTTTCTAACATTTTGTCATCAGGGTGGGTGGGTTGGGAATGTTTTGACATAGGAGAAAGATTGGAATGAGCAGAGGGAGACCTGTCCCTAACAGTTGGCACTCTAACAACCTGACCTACAGGAATAAAACCATCCCTACTGTGATGGGAGCTTCTATTACTACCAGCATTGCTAGGTGGTCTGCTAAGGGGCAGATTAGGAAGGGAACCCTGTAAAACTCCCTCAAGGGCCTCCCCTGAGTCAGAGTGTGAGCTATCTATCAACTTTTCAGATGAGGTGCCACCCTGGGCCTTATCATTCTCAATAAGCATATTAGACAGAAAATCTCTAGAAGGGTTCTTTCCTACAACTAAACCTCTGTCAATGCAGAGACTCCTTAGGCTCTTAAAGTTAAGGTGGTCATAAGTTGTATGGACCAAATTAAGAGGAGTTCCTACACCAGATATGATAGAAAAAGATTTAGGGACAGATAAAAGAGAGAAAAAGATTCAGGACTTTTTAAAGAACAGAAAACAAACTTTTTCAACTTTTTGAAACTTTTAGAAAGTATAGGAGTACTTTTCAGCACTTAGCAGATAGTGTAAGAGAAGAAAAGCAAAACTTTTTGGTTAGGTGTACATACACTGAGCTTGTTTTGTATATTATTCTCTTATAAAAAGTACAATATGACAAAGTGGTAAGTAGTTACAAGTACTTATCCCACCGCTCCATAACCATTGTAGGAGGCTGCCCTGGCTTGTAGTGGGGTACCAAGGGGTACTTATACTCTGTACCAGGTCCAGTTATCCCTAATTAGTGTAGAAGAGGTGTTTCTAGCAGTTTGGGCTGATAGAAGGTAGCTATAGCAGAGCAGATTAGGCTGAACTAGGAGACATGCAAAGCTCCTACTATACCACTGGTGTCAAATGCACAATATCATAAGAAAACACAATACACAGATATACAAAAAATAAAGGTACTTTATTTTTATGACAATATACCAAAAGTATCTCAGTGAGTACCCTCAGTATGAGGATGCCAAATATACACAAGATATATGTACACAATACCAAAAATATGCAGTAATAGCAAAAGGAAGTAATGCAAGCAATGTAAAGTTACAGTAGATTGCAATAGGAGCACATAGGTATAGGGGCAACACAAACCATATACTCTAAAAGTGGGAATGCGAATCACGAATGGACCCCAAACCTATGTGAGCTTGTAGAGGGTCGCTAGGGCTGTAAGAAAACAGCGAGGGTTAGAAAAAATAGCCCACCCCAAGACTCTGAAAAGTAGGTGTAAAGTGCACCTATAACCCCCAGAGAGCACAGAAGTCGTGATAGGGGGTTTCTGCAAGGAAGAACAACACCAGCAAAGCAACAACAGTGGATTTCCGGACCTGAGTAACTGTAAAACAAGCTGACCAAGTCCAAGAGTCGCAACAATGTCGAGAGTGGGCAGATGCCCAGTAAATGGCAGCTGGGGGTGCAAAGAAGCTGCCACTGGATGGAAGAAGCTTTGGTTTCTGCAAGAACGAAGAGGGCTAGAAACTTCCCCTTTAGAGGATGGATGTCCCACGTCATAAAGAAGCTTGCAGAGGTGTTCCCACGCAGAAAGACCGCAAACAATCCTTGCTAGCTGCAAGGGTCGCGGTTAGGGTTTTTGGAATGCTGCTGTGGCCCAGGAGGGACCAGGATGTCACTACTTGGATGAGAAGACAGAGGGGGCGCCCAGCAAGTCAGGGAGCCCTCACAGAAGCAGGCAGCAACCGCAGAAGTACCGGAACAGGCACTTGGAAGAGGAGTGAACCGGAGTCCACCCGAAGACACAAAAGGGAGTCCCACGATGCCAGAGGACAACTCAGAAGGTTGTGCACTGCAGGTTAGAGTGTCGGGGACCCAGGCTTGGCTGTGCACGAAGGAAATCCTGGAAGAGTGCACAGGAGCTGGAGCAGCTGCAAATCACATGGTACCCAGCAATGCAGTCTAGCGTGGGGAGGCAAGGACTTACCTACACCAAACTAGGACTGAAGAGTCACTGGACTGTGGGAGTCACTTGGACAGAGTTGCTGAGTTCCAGGGACCCGCGTTCGTCGTGCTGAGAGGGGACCCAGAGGACCGGTGATGCAGTCTTTTGTTGCCTGTGGTTGCAGGGGGAAGAATCCGTCGACCCACGGGAGATTTCTTCCGAGCTCCTGGTGCAAGAAGGAGGCAGGCTACTTGTGAGAAGGTAGCCTCTTTCTAGCCTTGTTACCCCCACTTTTGGCCTGTTTGTGAGTGTATGTCAGGGTGTTTGTCACTGTTTTCACTGTCTCACTGGGATCCTGATAGCCAGGCCTCAGTGCTCATAGTGAAAACACTATGTTTTCAGTATGGTTGTTATGTGTCACTGGGATCCTGCTAGTCAGGACCCCAGTGCTCATAGGTTTGTGGCCTATATGTATGTGTCACTGGGACCCTGTCACACAGGGCCCCAGTGCTCATAGGTGTGCATGTATATGTTTCCCTGTGTGGTGCCTAACTGTCTCACTGAGGCTCTGCTAACCAGAACCTCAGTGGTTATGCTCTCTCATTACTTTCAAATTGTCACTAACAGGCTAGTGACCAATTTTACCAATTTACATTGGCTTACTGGAACACCCTTATAATTCCCTAGTATATGGTACTAAGGTACCCAGGGTATTAGGGTTCCAGGAGATCCCTATGGGCTGCAGCATTTCTTTTGCCACCCATAGGGAGCTCTGACAATTCTTACACAGGCCTGCCACTGCAGCCTGAGTGAAATAACGTCCACGTTATTTCACAGCCATTTTACACTGCACTTAAGTAACTTATAAGTCACCTATATGTCCAACCTTTACCTGGTAAAGGTTAGGTGCAAAGTTACTTAGTGTGTGGGCACCCTGGCACTAGCCAAGGTGCCCCCCACATTGTTCAGAGCCAATTCACTGAACTTTTGTGAGTGCGGGGACACCATTACACGCGTGCACTACATATAGGTCACTACCTATATGTAGCTTCACAATGGTAACTCCGAATATGGCCATGTAACATGTCTATGATCATGGAATTGCCCCCTCTATGCCATCCTGGCATAGTTGGCACAATCCCATGATCCCAGTGGTCTGTAGCACAGACCCTGGTACTGCCAAACTGCCCTTCCTGGGGTTTCACTGCAGCTGCTGCTGCTGCCCAACCCCTCAGACAGGCAGCTGCCCTCCTGGGGTCCAGCCAGGCCTGGCCCAGGATGGCAGAACAAAGAACTTCCTCTGAGAGAGGGTGTGACACCCTCTCCCTTTGGAAAATGGTGTGAAGGCAGGGGAGGAGTAGCCTCCCCCAGCCTCTGGAAATTCTTTGTTGGGCACAGAGGTGCCCAATTCTGCATAAGCCAGTCTACACCGGTTCAGGGACCCCTTAGCCCCCTGCTCTGGCGCGAAACTGGACAAAGGAAAGGGGAGTGACCACTCCCCTGACCCTGCACCTCCCCTGGGAGGTGTCCAGAGCTCCTCCAGTGTGCTCCAGACCTCTGCCATCTTGGAAACAGAGGTGCTGCTGGCACACTGGACTGCTCTGAGTGGCCAGTGCCACCAGGTGACGTCAGAGACTCCTTGTGATAGGCTCCTTCAGGTGTTGCTAGCCTATCCTCTCTCCTAGGTAGCCAAACCCTCTTTTCTGGCTATTTAGGGTCTCTGTCTCTGGGAAACTTTAGATAACGAATGCATGAGCTCAGCCGAGTTCCTCTGCATCTCCCTCTTCACCTTCTGATAAGGAATCGACCGCTGACGCGCTGGAAGCTTGCAAACCTGCAACATAGTAGCAAACACGACTACTGCAACTCTGTAACGCTGATCCTGCCGCCTTCTCGACTGTTTTCCTGCTTGTGCATGCTGTGGGGGGTAGTCTGCCTCCTCTCTGCACCAGAAGCTCCGAAGAAATCTCCCGTGGGTCGACGGAATCTTCCCCCTGCAACCGCAGGCACCAAAAAGCTGCATTACCGGTCCCCTTGGGTCTCCTCTCAGCACGACGAGCGAGGTCCCTCAAATCCAGCGACACCGTCCAAGTGACCCCCACAGTCCAGTGACTCTTCAGCCCAAGTTTGGTGGAGGTAAGTCCTTGCCTCACCTCGCTGGGCTGCATTGCTGGGAACCGCGACTTTGCAAGTTACTCCGGCCCCTGTGCACTTCCGGCGGAAATCCTTCGTGCACAGCCAAGCCTGGATCCACGGCACTCTAACCTGCATTGCACGACTTTCTAAGTTGGTCTCCGGCGACGTGGGACTCCTTTGTGCAACTTCGGCGAGCACCGTTTCACGCATCCTCGTAGTGCCTGTTTCTGGCACTTCTCCGGGTGCTACCTGCTTCAGTGAGGGCTCTTTGTCTTGCTCGACATCCCCTCTCTCTGCAGGTCCAATTTGCGATCTCCTGGTCCCTCCTGGGCCCCAACAGCGTCCAAAAACGTCAAACGCACGATTTGCGTGTAGAAAGGCTTGTTGGCGTCTATCCGGCGGGAAAACACTTCTGCACGACTCTCCAAGGGCGTGGTGGATCCATCCTCCAAAGGGGAAGTCTCTAGCCCTTGTCGTTCCTGCAGTATTCACAGCTCTTCAGCCTAGTAAGAGCTTCTTTGCACCAACCGCTGGCATTTCTTGGGCATCTGCCCCATCTCCGAGTTGCTTGTGACTTTTGGACTTGGTCCCCTTGTTCCACAGGTACCCTCAGTCAGGAATCCATCGTTGTTGCATTGCTGATTTGTGTTTTCCTTGCATTTTCCCTCTAACACGACTATTTTGTCCTTAGGGGAACTTTGGTGCACTTTGCACTCACTTTTCAGGGTCTTGGGGAGGGTTATTTTGCTAACTCTCACTATTTTCTAATAGTCCCAGCGACCCTCTACAAGGTCACATAGGTTTGGGGTCCATTCGTGGTTCGCATTCCACTTCTGGAGTATATGGTTTGTGTTGCCCCTATCCCTATGTTTCCCCATTGCATCCTATTGTAACTATACATTGTTTGCACTGTTTTCTAAGACTATACTGCATATTTTTGCTATTGTGTATATATATCTTGTGTATATTTCCTATCCTCTCACTGAGGGTACACTCTAAGATACTTTGGCATATTGTCATAAAAATAAAGTACCTTTATTTTTAGTATAACTGTGTATTGTGTTTTCTTATGATATTGTGCATATGACACTAAGTGGTACTGTAGTAGCTTCACACGTCTCCTAGTTCAGCCTAAGCTGCTCTGCTAAGCTACCATTATCTATCAGCCTAAGCTGCTAGACACCCTATACACTAATAAGGGATAACTGGGCCTGGTGCAAGGTGCAAGTACCCCTTGGTACTCACTACAAGCCAGTCCAGCCTCCTACACTACTCCCAGAGCATGCACCACCAGGAAACAGGCCAGAAAGCCAGCAGGATGAAGCGATACAAAGTTTCAATAGTCGTCTTTGCTACTTTGTTGCTATTTTGCAGGCGTCCTGAGCAGTCAGCGGTCGATCCTTTGGCAGAAGGTGAAGAGAGAGATGCAGAGGAACTCTGATGAGCACTTGCATTCGTTATCTGAAGAATTCCCCCAAAGCAGAGACCCTAAATAGACAGAAAAGGAGGTTTGGCTACCTAGGAAAGAGGATAGGCTAGTAACACAGGTAAGAGCCTATCAGAAGGAGTCTCTGACGTCACCTGCTGGCCCTGGCCACTCAGAGCAGTCCCGAGTGCCAGCACACCTCTGAATCCAAGATGGCAGAGGTCTGGAGCACACTGGAGGAGCTCTGGACACCTCCCAGGGGAGGTGCAGGTCAGGGGGAGTGGTCACTCCCCTGTCCTTTGTCCAGTTTCACGCCAGAGCAGGGCTGAGGGGTCCCTGAACCGGTGTAGACTGGCTTATGCAGAGATGGGCACCATCTGTGCCCATCAAAGCACTTCCAGAGGCTGGGGGAGGCTACTCCTCCCCAGCCCCTGACACCTTTTTGCTGAAGAAGTCCTTTGTTCTGCCTTCCTGGGCCAGGCCTGGCTGGACCCCAGGAGGGCAGAAACCTGTCTGAGGGGTTGGCAGCAGCAGCAGCTGCAGCGAAACCCCGGGAAAGGCAGTTTGGCAGTACCCGGGCTGTGCTAGAGACTCGGGGGGATCATGGAATTGTCTCCCCAATGCCAGAATGGCATTGGGGTGACAATTCCATGATCTTAGACATGTTACATGGCCATGGTCGGAGTTACCATTGTGACGCTATACTTAGGTAGTGACCTATATATATAGTGTACGCGTGAAATGGTGTCCCTGCACTCACAAAGTCCGGGGAATTTGCCCTGAACTATGTGGGGGCACTTTGGCTATTGCCAGGGTGCCCACACACTAAGGGCCAGATGTAGCAAAATAGCAATTTGCGACTTGCAAATTGCGAGTCCCTGCGACTAGCAATTTGCAAGTCGCAAATTGCTATGCAGTACGGTGTCTCAGACACCGACTGCAACTCGCAATGGGGTCGCAATGACCCACCTCATGAATATTCATGAGGTGGGTCGCAAATTGCGGCCCCATTGCGAGTATAGGCACTCGCTAACATGGAGGCCTGCTGACGTCAGCAGACCTCCATGTTCGCGACCTGCTTTTCAATAAAGCAGTTTTTTTTTTTTTAAGTGTAGCCCGTTTTCCTTAAGGGAAAACGAGCTGCACTTAAAAAAAAAAACGAAACCTTTTGTTTTGGTTATTTTTTCAGGGCCTTAGACCACTCCCTGCCCTGAAAAAATATTTTTGGGTCCAGTCACAAACTGGAAGGGGTCCCATGGGGACCCCTTCCAATTTGCGAGTGGGTTACCATCCACTTGAAGTGGATGGTAACTGCGATGCCATTTGCGACCGCGTACGCGGTCGCAAATGGTATTGCATCCCACAGCGACTCGCAAATAGGAAGGGAACACCCCTTCCTATTTGCGAGTCGGAAATGCATATTGCGAGTCGGTAACGACTCGCAATATGCATTTCTGCATGGCAAACCCACGTTTGCGAGTCGCAAACGGGTTGCTACATCTGGCCCCAAGTAACTTAGCACCCAACCTTCACCAGGTGAAGGTTAGACATATAGGTGACTTATAAGTTACTTAAGTGCAGTGGTAAATGGCTGTGAAATAACATGGACTTTATTTCACTCATGCTGCAGTGGCAGGCCTGTGTAAGAATTGTCAGAGCTCCTTATGGGTGGCAAAAGAAATGCTGCAGCCCATAGGGATTTCCTGGAACCCCAATACCCTGGGTACCTCAGTACCATATACTAGGGAATTATAAGGGTGTTCCAGTATGCCAATATGAATTGGTGAAATTGGTCACTAGCCTGTTAGTGACAATTTAGAAAGCAGAGAGAGCATAACCACTGAGGTTCTGGTTAGCAGATCCTCAGTGAGACAGTTAGTCATCACACAGGAAACACATACAGGTCACACTTATGAGCACTGGGGCCCTTGCTGGCAGGGTCCCAGTGACACATACACTAAAACAACACATATACAGTGAAATATTGGGGTAACATGCCAGGCAAGATGGTACTTTCCTACATGCATGTCTCCTAGTTCAGCCTAAGCTGCTGTGCCATAGCTACCTTCTATCAGCCTAAGTTGCTAGAAACACCTCTATTCTACTAATAAGGGAAAACTGGACCTGGCACAAGGTGTAAGTACCTTTGGTACCCACTACAAGCCAGGGCAGCCTCCTACATAGGTGGTGCAGCTGTGGGATAAGTACTTGCAACTGCTTTACCACTTTGTCATTTTGTACTTTTCAGTGTATGTACACTTAACCAAAAAAGTTTGCTTTTCTACTCTAAAACGTTTTACAAAGTTCTGAAAAGTTTCTTAAAACTTCTAAAAGTTTTCTAAAAGTTAGAAAAAGTTTTTTCTCTGTACTTTCTCAAGTTCTAAAAATGTTACTCTCTTCTCCCTATCTCTAAACCTTTAGCTATCATGTCTGTGGTAGATTCTACTTTCAAAACTGTCAATGCTACTTATGACATTTTTAATTCCAAGAGCTTAAGGAGTCTCTGCTTAGATAGAGGTTTAGTTATAGGAAAGAACCCTACAAAAGAGTTTCTGTTTAACATGCTTATGGTGGATGACCAGAACCAGTCTGGCCCATCCAATGAGAGGTTAGTAGAAGCTTCCCAGTCTGACTCAGAGGAACCCCCTGTGGAAGCTGGGGAGGGTTCTGACAAGGGTCTGCCCCCTAGCAGGGCACCTAGTAATGCTGGTAGTGATAGAGGTTCCCATGACAGTAGGGCATCTTTTATTCCTAGAGGTCAGGTTACCACGGTCCAGACAATTAGGGACAGGTCCCCCTCAGAAGTTTCCAATTTGTCATCTGTGTCAAAGCATTCCCAACCCACCCACCCTGAGGATAACTTGTTAGAAAGGGATCTCAAAAAGTTGAGGGTTGAAGAGACCAGAATGAAGCTTAAACAGCAACAGCTGGCCTTCAATAGGGAATCCCTAGACATTGAGAAGGAAAGACAGAGGTTGGGGTTAGGACCCCATGGTGGCAGCAGCAGTATTCCTGATAGTAATCCTGTTAGAGAGCATGATGATTCCAGGAATCTGCCCAAGATAGTCCCCCTTACAAGGAGGGGGATGACATCAAGAAGTGGTTTGCTGCATGTGAGATGGCCTATATGGTACAGTTGGTCCCTCAAAGGCAGTGGGCTGCTATTTTGTGGCAATCTTTCACTGGAAAGGGTAGGGATAGTGTGAGAAGGTAGCCTCTTTCTAGCCTTGTTACCCCCACTTTTGGCCTGTTTGTGAGTGTATGTCAGGGTGTTTGTCACTGTTTTCACTGTCTCACTGGGATCCTGATAGCCAGGCCTCAGTGCTCATAGTGAAAACACTATGTTTTCAGTATGGTTGTTATGTGTCACTGGGATCCTGCTGGTCAGGACCCCAGTGCTCATAGGTTTGTGGCCTATATGTATGTGTCACTGGGACCCTGTCACACAGGGCCCCAGTGCTCATAGGTGTGCATGTATATGTTCCCTGTGTGGTGCCTAACTGTCTCACTGAGGCTCTGCTGACCAGAACCTCAGTGGTTATGCTCTCTCATTACTTTTAAATTGTCACTAACAGGCTAGTGACCAATTTTACCAATTCACATTGGCTTACTGGAACACCCTTATAATTCCCTAGTATATGGTACTAAGGTACCCAGGGTATTGGGGTTCCAGGAGATCCCTATGGGCTGCAGCATTTCTTTTGCCACCCATAGGGAGCTCTGACAATTCTTACACAGGCCTGCCACTGCAGCCTGAGTGAAATAACGTCCACGTTATTTCACAGCCATTTTACACTGCACTTAAGTAACTTATAAGTCACCTATATGTCTAACCTTTACCTGGTAAAGGTTAGGTGCAAAGTTACTTAGTGTGAGGGCACCCTGGCACTAGCCAAGGTGCCCCCACATTGTTCAGAGCCAATTCCCTGAACTTTGTGAGTGCGGGGACACCATTACACGCGTGCACTACATATAGGTCACTACCTATATGTAGCTTCACCATGGTAACTCCGAATATGGCCATGTAACATGTCTATGATCATGGAATTGCCCCCTCTATGCCATCCTGGCATTGTTGGTACAATTCCATGATCCCAGTGGTCTGTAGCACAGACCCTGGTACTGCCAGACTGCCCTTCCTGGGGTTTCACTGCAGCTGCTGCTGCTGCCAACCCCTCAGACAGGCAGCTGCCCTCCTGGGGTCCAGCCAGGCCTGGCCCAGGATGGCAGAACAAAGAACTTCCTCTGAGAGAGGGTGTGACACCCTCTCCCTTTGGAAAATGGTGTGAAGGCAGGGGAGGAGTAGCCTCCCCCAGCCTCTGGAAATGCTTTGTTGGGCACAGATGTGCCCAATTCTGCATAAGCCAGTCTACACCGGTTCAGGGATCCCTTAGCCCCTGCTCTGGCGTGAAACTGGACAAAGGAAAGGGGAGTGACCACTCCCCTGACCTGCACCTCCCCTGGGAGGTGTCCAGAGCTCCTCCAGTGTGCTCCAGACCTCTGCCATCTTGGAAACAGAGGTGCTGCTGGCACACTGGACTGCTCTGAGTGGCCAGTGCCACCAGGTGACGTCAGAGACTCCTGCTGATAGGCTCCTTCAGGTGTTAGTAGCCTTTCCTCTCTCCTAGGTAGCCAAACCCTCTTTTCTGGCTATGTAGGGTCTCTGTCTCTGGGGAAACTTTAGATAACGAATGCATGAGCTCAGCCGAGTTCCTCTGCATCTCCCTCTTCACCTTCTGATAAGGAATCGACCGCTGACCGCGCTGGAAGCCTGCAAACCTGCAACATAGTAGCAAAGACGACTACTGCATCTCTGTAACGCTGATCCTGCCGCCTTCTCGACTGTTTTCCTGCTTGTGCATGCTGTGGGGGTAGTCTGCCTCCTCTCTGCACCAGAAGCTCCGAAGAAATCTCCCGTGGGTCGACGGAATCTTCCCCCTGCAACCGCAGGCACCAAAAAGCTGCATTACCGGTCCCTTGGGTCTCCTCTCAGCACGACGAGCGAGGTCCCTCGAATCCAGCGACGCTGTCCAAGTGACCCTCACAGTCCAGTGACTCTTCAGCCCAAGTTTGGTGGAGGTAAGTCCTTGCCTCGCCTCGCTGGGCTGCATTGTTGGGAACCGCGACTTTGCAGCTACTCCGGCCCCTGTGCACTTCCGGCGGAAATCCTTTGTGCACAGCCAAGCCTGGGTCCACGGCACTCTAACCTGCATTGCACGACTTTCTAAGTTGGTCTCCGGCGACGTGGGACTCCTTTGTGCAACTTCGGCGAGCACCGTTTCACGCATCCTCGTAGTGCCTGTTTCTGGCACTTCTCCGGGTGCTACCTGCTTCAGTGAGGGCTCTTTGTCTTGCTCGACGTCCCCTCTCTCTGCAGGTCCAATTTGCGACCTCCTGATCCCTCCTGGGCCCCAGCAGCGTCCAAAAACGCCAAACGCACGATTTGCGTGTAGCAAGGCTTGTTGGCGTCCTTCCGGCGGGAAAACACTTCTGCACGACTCTCCAAGGCGAGATGGATCCGTCCACCAAAGGGGATGTCTCTAGCCCTTTTCGTTCCTGCAGAAACCTCAGCTTCTTCTGTCCAGTCGAAGCTTCTTTGCACCCGCAGCTGGCATTTCCTGGGCATCTGCCCATCTCCGACTTGCTTGTGACTTTTGGACTTGGTCCCCTTGTTCCACAGGTACCCTAGATTGGAAATCCACAGTTGTTGCATTGCTGGTTTGTGTCTTTCCTGCATTATTCCTCTAACACGACTCTTTTGTCCTTAGGGGAACTTTAGTGCACTTTGCACTCACTTTTCAGGGTCTTGGGGAGGGTTATTTTTCTAACTCTCACTATTGTCTAATAGTCTCAGCGACCCTCTACAAGGTCACATAGGTTTGGGGTCCATTCGTGGTTCGCATTCCACTTTTGGAGTATATGGTTTGTGTTGCCCCTATCCCTATGTTTCCCCATTGCATCCTATTGTAACTATACATTGTTTGCACTGTTTTCTAAGACTATACTGCATATTTTTGCTATTGTGTATATATATCTTGTGTATATTTCCTATCCTCTCACTGAGGGTACACTCTAAGATACTTTGGCATATTGTCATAAAAATAAAGTACCTTTATTTTTAGTATAACTGTGTATTGTGTTTTCTTATGATATTGTGCATATGACACTAAGTGGTACTGTAGTAGCTTCACACGTCTCCTAGTTCAGCCTAAGCTGCTCTGCTAAGCTACCATTATCTATCAGCCTAAGCTGCTAGACACCCTATACACTAATAAGGGATAACTGGGCCTGGTGCAAGGTGCAAGTACCCCTTGGTACTCACTACAAGCCAGTCCAGCCTCCTACAGATAGGCTCCTTACTGTTAGAGAAAGTGAAGCTAACAACTACACAGTATTGAAGGATGCACTCTTGGATTGATTTGACTTAACCACTGAACAATACAGGATTAAATTCAGAGACACTAGAAAAGAGTCCTCTCAAGACTGGACAGATTTTGTTGACTGTTCAGTGAAGGCCTTGGAAGGGTGGTTACATGGCAGTAAGGTATCTGACTATGAAGGCCTGTATAATCTTATTCTGAGAGAGCATATTCTGAACAACTGTGCCTCTGACTTGTTGCACCAATACCTAGTGGACTCGGATCTGACCTCTTCCCAAGAATTGGGAAAGAAGGCAGGCAAGTGGGTCAGAACAAGGGTGAACAGAAAAGTTTATAAAGGGGGTGACAAGGATGGCAAGAAGAAGGATGGTAAGCCTTCTGACAAGGGTGGGGACAAAAGTAAACATACTGAGTCTTCATCAGGCCCACAAAAATCCTCTGGGGGTCGTGGGTCCAAATCCTCTTCCAATTATCAACCTAAAAAGCCTTGGTTTTATTTGTATAAAGTCAAAGGCCACTGGGCAACTGATTCCAGTTGTCCAAAGAAAAACACCAAACCTCCCACCACCATAACCCCTTGTAGGAGGCTGGACTGGCTTGTAGTGAGTACCAAGGGGTACTTGCACCTTGCACCAGGCCCAGTTATCCCTTATTAGTGTATAGGGTGTCTAGCAGCATAGGCTGATAGATAATGGTAGCTTAGCAGAGCAGCTTAGGCTGAACTAGGAGACGAGTGAAGCTCCTACAGTACCACTAGTGTCACTTGCACAATATCATAAGAAAACACAATACACAGTTATACTAAAAATAAAGGTACTTTATTTTTATGACAATATGCCAAAGTATCTCAGAGTGTACCCTCAGTATGAGGATAGCAAATATACACAAGTTATATGTACACAATACCAAAAATATGCAGTATAGTCTTAGAAAACAGTGCAAACAAGGGGATGGGGGCAACACAAACCATATACTCCAAAAGTGGAATGCGAACCACGAATGGACCCCAAACCTATGTGACCTTGTAGAGGGTCGCTGGGACTATTAGAAAATAGTGAGGGTTAGAAAAATAGCCCACCCCAAGACCCTGAAAAGTGAGTGCAAAGTGCACTAAAGTTCCCCAAAGGACAAAGAAGTCGTGATAGGGGAATACTGCAGGAAAGACACAAACCAGCAATGCAACAATGATGGATTTCCAGTCGAGGGTACCTGTGGAACAAGGGGACCAAGTCCAAAAGTCACGAGCAAGTCGGAGATGGGCAGATGCCCAGGAAATGCCAGCTGTGGGTGCAAAGAAGCTGATACTGGACAGTAGAAGCTTAGGTTTCTGCAGGAACGACAACAGCTAGAGACTTTCCCTTTAGAGGACGGATCCCTCACGCCGTGGAGAGTTGTGCAGAAGTGTTTTCCCGCCGAAAGACTGCCAACAAGCCTTGCTAGCTGCAAATCGTGCGGTTAGTGTTTTTGGATGCTGCTGTGGCCCAGGAGGGACCAGGATGTCGCAAATTGCGTCAGGAGACAGAGGGGATGTCGAGCAAGACAAGGAGCCCTCTCAGCAGCAGGTAGCACCCGGAGAAGTGCCAGAAACAGGCACTATGAGGATGCGTGAAACGGTGCTCACCCGAAGTTACACAAAGGAGTCCCACGTCGCCGGAGACCAACTTAGAAAGTCGTGCAATGCAGGTTAGAGTGCCGTGGACCCTGGCTTGGCTGTGCACAAAGGATTTCCGCCGGAAGTGCACAGAGGCCGGAGTAGCTGCAAAAGTCGCGGTTCCCAGCAATGCAGTCTGGCGTGGGGAGGCAAGGACTTACCTCCAGCACATTGGACTGAAGAGTCACTGGACTGTGGGGGTCACTTGGACACAGTTGCTGGATTCGAGGGACCTCGCTCGTCGTGCTGAGAGGAGACCCTAAGGACCGGTGATGCAGTTCTTTGGTGCCTGCGGTTGCAGGGGGAAGATTCCGTCGACCCACGGGAGATTTCTTCGGAGCTTCTAGTGCAGAGAGGAGGCAGACTACCCCCACAGCATGCACCACTAGGAAAACAGTCGAGAAGGCGGCAGGATCAGCGTTACAGAGTTGCAGTAGTGGTCTTAGCTACTTTGTTACAGTTTTGCAGGCTTCCAGCGCCGTCAGCAGTCGATTCCTTGGCAGAAGGTGAAGAGAGAGATGCAGAGGAACTCGGATGAGCTCTTGCATTCGTTATCTAAAATTTCCCCAGAGACAGAGACCCTAAATAGCCAGAAAAGAGGGTTTGGCTACCTAGGAGAGAGGATAGGCTAGCAACACCTGAAGGAGCCTATCAGAAGGAGTCTCTGACGTCACCTGGTGGCACTGGCCACTCAGAGCAGTCCAGTGTGCCAGCAGCACCTCTGGTTCCAAGATGGCAGAGGACTGGAGCACACTGGAGGAGCTCTGTGCACCTCCCAGGGGAGGTGCAGGTTAGGGGAGTGGTCACTCCCCTTTCCTTTGTCCAGTTTCGCGCCAGAGCAGGGCTAAGGGGTCCCTGAACCGGTGTAGACTGGCTTATGCAGAAATGGGCACCAAATGTGCCCATGAAAGCATTTCCAGAGGCTGAGGGAGGCTACTCCTCCCCTGCCTTCACACCATTTTCCAAAGGGAGAGGGTGTAACACCCTCTCTCAGAGGAAGTCCTTTGTTCTGCCATCCTGGGACAAGCCTGGCTTGACCCCAGGAGGGCAGAAACCTGTCTGAGGGGTTGGCAGCAGCAGCAGCTGCAGTGAAACCCCAGGAAAGGCAGTTTGGCAGTACCAGGGTCTGTGCTACAGACCACTGGGATCATGGGATTGTGCCAACTATGCCAGGATGGCATAGAGGGGGCAATTCCATGATCATAGAGATGTTACATGGCCATATTCGGAGTTACCATTGTGAAGCTACATATAGGTAGTGACCTATATGTAGTGCACCCGTGTAATGGTGTCCCCGCACTCACAAAGTCCGGGGAATTGGCCCTGAACCATGTGGGGGCACCTTGGCTAGTGCCAGGGTGCCCTCACACTAAGTAACTTTGCACCTAACCGTTACTAGGTAAAGGTTAGACATATAGGTGACTTATAAGTTACTTAAGTGCAGTGAAAAATGGCTGTGAAATAACATGGACGTTATTTCACTCAGGCTGCAGTGGCAGGCCTGTGTAAGAATTGTCAGAGCTCCCTATGGGTGGCAAAAGAAATGTTGCAGCCCATAGGGATCTCCTGGAACCCCAATACCCTGGGTACCTCAGTACCATATACTAGGGAATTATAAGGGTGTTCCAGTAAGCCAATGTAAATTGGTAAAATTGGTCACTAGCCTGTTAGTGACAATTTGAAAGAAATGAGAGAGCATAACCACTGAGGTTCTGATTAGCAGAGCCTCAGTGAGACAGTTAGTCACTACACAGCTAACACATTTCAGGCACACTTATGAGCACTGGGGCCCTGGATGACAGGGTCCCAGTGACACATACAACTAAAACAACATATATACAGTGAAAAATGGGGGTAACATGCCAGGCAAGATGGTACTTTCCTACACAACCCCCCCCCCAAACGAAGGACAATAAGACTAGCCATGACCTGATGAGTCTTCATTGTCTAAGTGGAAATATCTGGAGAGTCCATCTGCATTGGAGTGGCTACTCCCAGGTCTATGTTCCACTGTATAGTCCATTCCCTGTAGGGATATGGACCACCTCAACAATTTAGGATTTTCACCTTTCATTTGTTTTAGCCAAAGTAGAGGTTTGTGGTCTGTCTGAACAATGAAGTGAGTGCCAAACAGGTATGGCCTCAACTTCTTCAGTGCCCAGACCACAGCAAAGGCCTCCCTCTCAATGGCAGACCAACGCTTTTCTCTAGGGGTCAACCTCCTACTAATAAAAGCAACAGGTTGATCCTGGCCCTCAGAATTAAGTTGTGATAGGACTGCCCCTACTCCTAATTCAGATGCATCAGTCTGGACATAGAATTTTTTAGAGTAACAAGGGCTTTTCAGGACAGGTGCAGAGCACATGGCCTGCTTCAGCTCCTCAAAACCTTTCTGACAGTTTGCTGTCCATAATACCTTTTTAGGCATTTTCTTGGATGTGAGGTAATTAAGAGGGGCTGCAATGGAGCCATAGTTCTTAATGAACCTCCTGTAATACCCAGTGAGGCCTAGGAAGGCTCTCACCTGAGTCTCAGTGGTAGGGGGAACCCAATCAATAATTGTTTGGATTTTCCCCTGCAGTGGTGCAATCTGTTCCCCACCAACAATGTGTCCCAGATAAACCACCTTACCCTGCCCTATCTGGCACTTTGAAGCCTTGATAGTGAGGCCTGCCTTTTGCAGGGCCTCCAAAACTTTCCATAGGTGGACCAGGTGATCATCCCAGCTGGAGCTAAAGACAGCTATATCGTCCAAATATGCTGCACTGAAAGCTTCCAGCCCTTGCAGGACTGTGTTCACCAACCTCTGAAAAGTGGCAGGTGCATTTTTCAATCCAAAAGGCATTACTGTGAACTGGTAATGTCCTCCAATGGTTGAAAATGCAGTTTTAGGTTTAGCATCTTCTGATAATTTGATCTGCCAATACCCTGCAGTCAAATCAAAAGTGGTTAGATACTTGGCAGATGCCAGTGTATCTATGAGCTCATCTGCCCTGGGTATAGGGTGAGCATCAGTTTTGGTTACCTGGTTGAGACCTCTGTAGTCTACACAAAACCGCATTTCCTTCTTTCCATCCTTGGAGTGAGGTTTTGGTACAACTATCACAGGAGAAGCCCATGGACTTTCAGAGTGCTCAACCACTCCCAGTTCTAACATTTTCTGCACCTCTTGCTTTATGCAGTCCCTGACATGGTCAGGCTGCCTATAGATCTTACTTTTGACAGCCAAGCTGTCTCCAGTATCTATAGTGTGCTCACACCAAGAAGTGGTACCTGGCACAGTAGAGAAGAGTTCAGAAAACTGACCCAGGAGATTTATGCAATGGTCTTTCTGCTCAGCAGTAAGACAATCAGCCAAAACTACCCCTTCCACTAGAGCATCTTGTTCTGTGGAAGAGAAGAGATCAGGTAGAGGATCACTGTCTTCTTCCTGTCCCTCATCAGTTGCCATGAGCAGGGTGAGATCAGCCCTGTCATAGTAGGGTTTCAGGCGATTGACATGGAGCACCCTAAGGGGACTCCTGGCAGTGCCTAAGTCAACTAAGTAGGTGACTTCACCCTTTTTCTCAACAATTGTGTGGGGTCCACTCCATTTATCTTGGAGTGCTCTTGGGGCCACAGGCTCCAAGACCCACACTTTCTGCCCTGGTTGGTAATGAACCAAAACAGCCTTCTGATCATGCCATTGCTTCTGGAGCTCTTGGCTGGCCTGAAGGTTTTTACTGACCTTTTTCATGTACTCAGCCATCCTTGATCTGAGGCCAAGTACATAATCCACAATCTCTTGTTTTGGAGCTTTTAAAGGTTGTTCCCAACCCTCCTTGACAAGTGTTAGTGGACCCCTGACAGGGTGTCCAAAGAGGAGTTCAAAGGGGCTGAAGCCCACTCCTTTCTGGGGTACCTCCCTGTAGGCAAAAAGGAGGCATGGTAACAGGATATCCCATCTCCTGCGGAGTTTTTCAGGGAGACCCATAATCATGCCTTTGAGAGTTTTGTTAAATCTCTCTACCAGTCCATTTGTTTGTGGATGATAGGGTGTAGTGAACTTGTAAGTCACACCACACTCCTTCCACATGGCCTTTAAGTATGCAGACATGAAATTGCTTCCTCTGTCCGATACTACTTCCTTTGGGAAGCCCACCCTGGAAAATATTCCCAGGAGGGCCTTTGCCACTGCAGGTGCTGTAGTGGTCCTTAAAGGAATTGCTTCAGGATATCTTGTGGCATGGTCCACTACCACCAAGATAAACCTATTGCCTGAAGCAGTAGGAGGGTCAAGGGGGCCAACTATATCAACCCCTACCCTTTCAAAGGGGACCCCAACCACAGGCAGTGGAATAAGGGGTGCCTTTGGAGTGCCACCAGTCTTGCCACTGGCTTGACAGGTTTCACAGGACTTACAAAAATCTTTTGTGTCTTCAGACATTCTAGGCCAATGAAACAAGGGAACAAGCCTGTCCCAAGTTTTCATTTGTCCCAGATGTCCAGCTAGGGGAATGTCGTGGGCTAGAGTTAGGAGGAACTTTCAGTACTCCTGAGGAATCACTAACCTCCTGGCAGTTCCAGGTTTAGGATCCCTTGCTTCAGTGTACAAGAGGTTGTCCTCCCAGTAAACTCTGTGAGAGTCACTGACATCCCAATTAGCCTGTTTGACAGCTTGCTGTCTTAGACCCTCTAGTGTGGGACAGGTTTGCTGTGCCACACTCAGTTCCTCCCTGGCAGGCCCCCCTTCACCCAAAAGCTCAGCAGTGTCTGCTTCCAGCTCCTCTGGTGTAGGTTCTGTACAGGGTGGAAATTCTTCTTCCTCAGAAGTAGAATCCACTGTAGAGGGAGGGTTAGTAGGTAGTGCTTTACTTCTACTAGCCCTAGCTATAGGGAGCACTTGGTCCATTGTTCCAGGATCCAAGCTTCCCTGTCCTTTTTGCTTTTTGGCCTGAGCCCTGGTTAAAGCAAAAATATGCCCTGGGATGCCCAGCATTGCTGCATGGGCCTCCAACTCCACATCTGACCAAGCTGATGTCTCCAAATCATTTCCTAGTAGACAGTCTACAGGTAAATCTGAGGCTACCACAACTTTCTTTGGACCAGTAACCCCCCCCCCAGTTGAGATTTACAACAGCCATGGGGTGGCTAAGTGTGTTGTTGTGAGCATCGGTTACTTGGTACTGGTGACCAAGTAGGTGTTGTTCAGGGTGGACCAGTTTCTCTATGACCATAGTCACACTGGCACCAGTGTCCCTGTAGGCCTGAACCTCAACACCATTTATTAGGGGTAGCTGCTTGTACTTATCGATATTACAAGCAACTAACACAGCCTCTGTGGTCTCCCTAACAAGACCAACCCCAACTAATTTACCAAAAGTGTGCCCAGCTACTCCCTTGGATTGGCTATTAGTAGGTTTGCTCCCACCACCACTGCTATTAGTAGGGACATTAGGTGTAGCAGTAGGGGTTGTAGTGGTAGGAGGCTTGGTGCTTTTCTTTGGACAACTGGGATCTGTTGTCCAATGGCCTTTTATTATACATAGATAGCACCATGGTTTCTTTTCCTTGTTTTGATTAGAAGAGGATTTGGGCCCACCACCCCCACCAGAGTGTTTTTGTGGGCCTGCTGAAGACTCATTTTTAGATTTGTCCCCACCCTTGTCAGAAGACTTACCATCCTTCTTCTTGTTGCCATCTTTGTCACCCCCTGTATGAACTTTTCTGTTCACCCTTGTTCTGACCCATTTGTCTGCCTTCTTTCCCAATTCTTGGGGAGAGGTCAGATCAGAGTCCACCAACTAATGGTGCAACAAATCAGACACACAATTATTAAGAATATGCTCTCTCAGGATCAAGTTATACAGGCTGTCATAATCAGTAACTTTACTGCCATGTAACCACCCCTCCAAGGCCTTCACTGAATGGTCAATGAAATCAACCCAGTCTTGTGAAGACTCCTTTTTGGTCTCTCTGAACTTTATCCTGTATTGTTCAGTGGTTAAGCCATAACCATCCAGGAGTGCATTCTTAAGAACTTTGTAATCATTGGCTTCACTTTCATTCACAGTAAGGAGCCTATCCCTACCTTTTCCACTAAATGATAGCCATAGGATAGCAGCCCACTGCCTTTGAGGGACATCCTGTACAGCACAGGCCCTCTCAAGTGCAGCAAACCACTTGTTAATGTCACCCCCCTCCTTATAAGGGGGAACTATCTTGTGCAGATTCCTGGAATCATGCTCTTTTGCAGGATGACTATGGGGAATACTGCTGCTGCCACCATGGGCTTCTAAACCCAGTTTCTGTCTCTCCTTCTCTACTTCTAAGGTCTGTCTATCCAAATCCAGCTGTTGCTTCTTGAGCTTCAGTCTGGTTTGTTCCACTCTCAATCTATTGAGCTCCCTTTCTAAAAATCTGTCATCAGGGTGGGTGGGAGGGACATTCCTAGACACAGAAGTATGGTGAGAATGGACAAAAGGAGACCTGTCCCTTACAGAAGGCACCCTAACAGCTTGGCTAACAGTGTAATGTGAGAGCACACCATCTGTATGATGTGACCCAGCCTCTGTACCAACTATGCTAGACTGTCTAGTAATGGGCAGGCTAGGAAGTTTCTTTCCTGAATCTTTTCCTGGGGGAGTCCCTGAATCAGATTGGGAACCATTTGCTACTTTTTCAACAGATGTGGCCCCTATGGCCTTATCTTGTTCTCTAAGCATGTTAAGCAATAATTCCAAAGAAGGATTCTTCCCTACACTCAAACCTCTCTTTATGCAGAAACTCCTTGCTCCTTTCCAGCTAAGGTGATCATATGCAAGTTTGGACAGATCAACATTTTGGCCTGTGCCAGACATTTTTTTAGAGAGAGTTAAAGTGATAGAAAAAGAGAAAAAAGTTTTCAGAACTTTTAGAAAGACAGAAAAAAACTTTTTAAACTTTTAAGAACTTTTTAGAAAGTTTAGAAGTACTTTTCAGCACTTAGAAAAGAGTGAAAAGAGGAAATGCAAAACTTTTTAGTTATGTGTACAGACACTGAACTTGTTTTGTATATTCTTCTCTTATGAAAAGTACAATGACAAGAGTGGTAAGTAGTCTCAAAGCACTTATCCCACCGCTGCACAACCAATGTAGGAGGCTGGACTGGCTTGTACTGAGTACCAAGGGGTACTTGCACCTTGCACCAGGCCCAGTTATCCCTTATTAGTGTATAGGGTGTCTAGCAGCATAGGCTGATAGATAATGGTAGCTTAGCAGAGCAGCTTAGGCTGAACTAGGAGACGAGTGAAGCTCCTACAGTACCACTAGTGTCACTTGCACAATATCATAAGAAAACACAATACACAGTTATACTAAAAATAAAGGTACTTTATTTTTATGACAATATGCCAAAGTATCTCAGAGTGTACCCTCAGTATGAGGATAGCAAATATACACAAGTTATATGTACACAATACCAAAAATATGCAGTATAGTCTTAGAAAACAGTGCAAACAATGTATAGTTACAATAGGATGCAATGGGGACACATAGGGATAGGGGCAACACAAACCATATACTCCAAAAGTGGAATGCGAACCACGAATGGACCCCAAACCTATGTGACCTTGTAGAGGGTCGCTGGGACTATTAGAAAATAGTGAGGGTTAGAAAAATAGCCCACCCCAAGACCCTGAAAAGTGAGTGCAAAGTGCACTAAAGTTCCCCAAAGGACAAAGAAGTCGTGATAGGGGAATACTGCAGGAAAGACACAAACCAGCAATGCAACAACAATGGATTTCCAGTCGAGGGTACCTGTGGAACAAGGGGACCAAGTCCAAAAGTCACAAGCAAGTCGGAGATGGGCAGATGCCCAGGAAATGCCAGCTGTGGGTGCAAAGAAGCTGCTACTGGCCAGTTGAAGCTTAGGTTTCTGCAGGAACGACAACAGCTAGAGACTTCCCCTTTGGAGGACGGATCCCTCACGCCGTGTAGAGTCGTGCAGAAGTGTTTTCCCGCCAAAATACCACCAACAAGCCTTGCTAGCTGCAAATTGTGCGGTTAATGTTTTTGGATGCTGCTGTGGCCCAGGAGGGACCAGGATGTCGCAAATTGCGTCAGGAGACAGAGGGGACGTAGAGCAAGACAAGGAGTTGTCTCAGCAGCAGGTAGCAGCTGGAGAAGTGCCAGAAACAGGCACTACGAGGATGCATGAACTGGTGCTCACCCGAAGTTACACAAAGGAGTCCCACGTCGCCGGAGACCAACTTAGAAAGTCGTGTAATGCAGGTTAGAGTGCCGTGGACCCACGCTTGGCTGTGCACAAAGGATTTCCGCCGGAAGTGCACAGAGGCCGGAGTAGCTGCAAAAGTCGCGGTTCCCTGCAATACAGTCTGGCGTGGGGAGGCAAGGACTTACCTCCACCAAACTTGGACTGAAGAGTCACTGGACTGTGGGGGTCACTTGGACACAGTTGCTGGATTCGAGGGACCTCGCTCGTCGTGCTGAGAGGAGACCCAATGGACCGGTGATGCAGTTCTTTGGTGCCTGCGGTTGCAGGGGGAAGATTCCGTCGACCCACGGGAGATTTCTTCGGAGCTTCTAGTGCAGAGAGGAGGCAGACTACCCCCACAGCATGCACCACCAGGAAAACAGTCGAGAAGGCGGCAGGATCAGCGTTACAGAGTTGCAGTAGTGGTCTTAGCTACTTTGTTGCAGTTTTGCAGGCTTCCAGCGCGGTCAGCAGTCGATTCCTTGGAAGAAGGTGAAGAGAGAGATGCAGAGGAACTCGGATGAGCTCTTGCATTCGTTATCTAAAATTTCCCCAGAGACAGAGACCCTAAATAGCCAGAAAAGAGGGTTTGGCTACCTAGGAGAGAGGATAGGCTAGCAACACCTGAAGGAGCCTATCAGAAGGAGTCTCTGACGTCACCTGGTGGCACTGGCCACTCAGAGCAGTCCAGTGTGCCAGCAGCACCTCTGTTTCCAAGATGGCAGAGGTCTGGAGCACACTGGAGGAGCTCTGGGCACCTCCCAGGGGAGGTGCAGGTCAGGGGAGTAGTCACTCCCCTTTCCTTTGTCCAGTTTCGCGCCAGAGCAGGGCTAAGGGGTCCCTGAACCGGTGTAGACTGGCTTATGCAGAAATGGGCACCAAATGTGCCCATGAAAGCATTTCCAGAGGCTGGGGGAGGCTACTCCTCCCCTGCCTTCACACCATTTTCCAAAGGGAGAGGGTGTAACACCCTCTCTCAGAGGAAGTCCTTTGTTCTGCCATCCTGGGACAAGCCTGGCTTGACCCCAGGAGGGCAGAAACCTGTCTGAGGGGTTGGCAGCAGCAGCAGCTGCTGTGAAACCCCAGGAAAGGCAGTTTGGCAGTACCAGGGTCTGTGCTACAGACCACTGGGATCATGGGATTGTGCCAACTATGCCAGGATGGCATAGAGGGGGCAATTCCATGATCATAGAGATGTTACATGGCCATATTCGGAGTTACCATTGTGAAGCTACATATAGGTAGTGACCTATATGTAGTGCACGCGTGTAATGGTTTCCCCGCACTCACAAAGTCCGGGGAATTGGCCCTGAACCATGTGGGGGCACCTTGGCTAGTGCCAGGGTGCCTTCACACTAAGTAACTTTGCACCTAACCTTTACTAGGTAAAGGTTAGACATATAGGTGACTTATAAGTTACTTAAGTGCAGTGAAAAATGGCTGTGAAATAACGTGGACGTTATTTCACTGAGGCTGCAGTGGCAGGCCTGTGTAAGAATTGTCAGAGCTCCCTATGGGTGGCAAAAAAATGCTGCAGCCCATAGGGATCTCCTGGAACCCCAATACCCTGGGTACCTCAGTACCATATACTAGGGAATTATAAGGGTGTTCCAGTAAGCCAATGTAAATTGGTAAAATTGGTCACTAGCCTGTTAGTGACAATTTGAAAGAAATGAGAGAGCATAACCACTGAGGTTCTGATTAGCAGAGCCTCAGTGAGACAGTTAGTCACTACACAGGTAACACATTTCAGGCACACTTATGAGCACTGGGGCCCTGGATGACAGGGTCCCAGTGACACATACAACTAAAACAACACATATACAGTGAACAATGGGGGTAACATGCCAGGCAAGATGGTACTTTCCTACACCCCTGCTGCAAATTCTAGTGCCCCTAGTAATAGCAGTGGTGTTGTGAAATCTACTAATAGCCAATCCAAGGGTGTAGCTGGGCTCACTATTGGCAATGTAGTTGGGGTTGGTCTTGTTAGGGAGACCACAGAGGCTGTTTGAGTCTCTGAAGGTGTCATTGATTTGGCCACCTTGGTTGCTTGTCCCCTTAATATGGATAAGTACAAGCAACTTCCCCTAATAAATGGTGTTGAGGTTCAGGCCTACAGGGACACAGGAACCAGTGTAACTATGGTCATAGAGAAACTGGTCCACCCTGAACAACACCTACTTGGTCTGCAGTACCAAGTGACAGACGCTCATAACAACACTCTTAGCCACCCCATGGCTGTTGTGAATCTCAACTGTGGGAGGGGGGGTTACTGGTCCAAAGAAAGTTGTGGTTGCCTCAGATTTACCTGTAGACTGTCTACTAGGGAATGATTTAGAGACATCAGCTTGGGCAGAAGTGGAGTTGGAGGTTCATGCAGCAATGCTGGGCATTCCTGTGCATATTTTTGCTTCAACCAGGGCTCAGGCCAAAAAGCAAAAAGGACAGGGTAACTTGGATCCTGGAACAATGGTCCAAGTGCTCCCTAAAGCTAGGGGTAGCAAGGGTAAATCCCTACCCATTATCCCTCCCTCTACAGATGATTCCCCTTCTGAGGAAGAGGAATTTCCTCCCTGTGCACAACCTTCACCAGATGAGCTGGCAGCAGAGACTGCTGAGCTTTTGGGTGGAGTGGGGCCTGCCAGGGAAGAGCTGAGTGTGGCACAGCAAACCTGTCCCACATTAGAGGGTCTAAAATGGGGATGTCAGTGACAGTCATACAGTTTACTGGGAGGATAATCTCTGGTACACAGAGGCAAGGGACCCAAAACTCGTGCACATGACATTCCTTTAGCTGGGCATTTGCGCCAGATCAAAACTTGGGAAAGACTTGTTCCCTTGTTTCACTGGCCTAGGATGTTAGAGGACACCAAAGATTTTTGCAAGTCTTGTGTGACCTGCCAAGCCAGTGGCAAGACTGGTGGCACTCCAAAGGCCCCTCTAATTCCACTTCCTGTGGTTGGGGTGCCCTTTGAAAGGGTAGGGGTTGACATAGTTGGCCCCCTTGACCCTCCTACTGCTTCAGGCAATATGTTTATCTTAGTGGTTGTGGACCATGCCACAAGATATCCTGAAGCAATTCCTCTAAGGACCACTACAGCCCCTGCAGTGGCAAAGGCCCTCCTGGGAATCTTTTCTAGGGTGGGTTTTCCTAAAGAGGTAGTATCAGACAGAGGTAGCAACTTCATGTCTGCATACTTGAAAGCAATGTGGAAGGAGTGTGGTGTTACCTACAAGTTCACCACCCCTTACCATCCACAGACTAACGGATTGGTAGAAAGTTTTAATAAAACCATCAAAGGTATGATAATGGGACTCCCTGAAAAACTTGGGAGTTGGGATGTCCTGTTACCTTTCCTCCTTTTTGCTTACAGGGAGGGACCCCAGAAAAGAGTGGACTTCAACCCCTTTGAACTCCTCTTTGGGCACCCTCTAAGAGGTCCACTCACTCTTGTGAAGGAGGGTTGGGAACAACCTTTAAAAGCTCCTAAACAGGACATAGTGGATTATGTACTTGGCCTAAGATCCAGAATGGCTGAGTACATGAAAGAGGCCAGTAAAAACTTTCAGGCCAGCCAGGAGCTGCAAAAGCAATGGCATGACCAGAAGGCTGTTCTGATCCAGTGCCAACCAGGACGAAAGGTGTGGGTATTGGAGCCTGTGGCCCCAAGAGCACTCCAGGACAAATGAAGTGGACCCCATCAAATTGTTCAGAAAAAGTGTGAGGTTGCCTATCTGGTAGACCTGGGCACTGCCAGGAGTCCCCATAGGGTAATTCATGTCAACCGCCTGAAACCCTACTATGACAGGGCTGATCTCACCCTGCTCATGGCAACAGATGAGGGACAGGAAGAAGAGAGTGACCCTCTCCCTGATCTCTTCTCCACCACTGAAGCATATGCCTTAGTGGAGAGAGTAGTTTTGGCAGATTGTCTGACTGCAGAACAGAAAGACAACTGCATCAATCTCCTAGGACAATTTTCTGACCTCTTTTCAAATGTACCAGATACAACATCCTGGTGTGAACACACAATTGATACTGGAGACAGCCTGCCTGTCAAAAGTAAAATTTATAGGCAGCCTGACCATGTCAAAGATTGCATCAAACAAGAGGTGCAGGAAATGTTGGATCTGGGAGTGATTGAGCCTTCTGAAAGCCCATGGGCTAGCCCAGTGGTGCTGGTACCAAAGCCTCACACCAAAGATAGAAAAAGGGAGATGAGGTTTTGTGTAGACTACAGAGGTCTCAATCAGGTAACAATAACTGATGCTCACCCTATACTCAGGGCAGATGAGCTCATTGATACACTGGCTTCTGCCAAGTATCTTAGCACTTTTGATTTGACTGCAGAGTATTGGCAGATCAAATTGGCAGAAGATGCTAAACCAAAGACTGCATTTTCTCCTATAGGAGGGCACTACCAGTTCACAGTAATGCCATTTGGTTTGAAAAATGCACCTGCCACTTTTCAGAGGTTGGTGAACAAAGTCCTGCAAGGGTTGGAAGCTTTCAGTGCAGCATATCTTGATGATAATGCTGTCTTTAGCTCAACCTGGGATGAGCACCTGGTCCACCTTTGGAAAGTTTTGAAGGCCCAGCAAAAGTCAGGCCTCACTATCAAGGCCTCATAGTGCCAGATAGAGCAGGGAAAAGTGGTTTATCTGGGCCACCTGGTAGGTGGAGAACAGACTGCACCACTACAGGGTAAAATCCAGACAATCATGGATTGGGTTCCCCCTACAACTCAGACCCAGGTGAGAGCCTTTTTAGGCCTCACAGGGTATTACAGGAGATTCATTAAAAACGATGGCTCCATAGCAGCACCTAATAATGATCTCACAAATAGGAAAATTCCTAAAAAGGTGTTATGGACAGCTAGCTGTCAGAAAGCTTTTGAGGAGCTGAAACAGGCCATGTGCTCTGCACCTGTCCTAAAAAGCCCATGTTACTCCAAGAAATTCATTGTTCAAACTGATGCTTCTGAATTAGGGGTAGGGGCAGTCTTATCACAACTGAATCCTGAGGGCCAGGATCAACGAGTTGCTGTTATCAGCAGAAGGTTGACCACTAGAGAAAAGCGTTGGTCTGCCATAGAGAGGGAGGCCTTTGCTGTGGTCTGGGCACTGAAAAAGTTGAGGCCATACCTGTTTGGCACTCATTTTATTGTTCAGACAGACCACAAACCTCTACTGTGGCTAAAACAAATGAAAGGTGAAAGCCCTAAATTGTTGAGGTGGTCCATATCTCTACAGGGAATGGACTATACAGTGGAACATAGACCTGGGAGTACCCACTCCAATGCAGATGGACTCTCCAGATATTTCCACTTAGACAATGAAGACTCATCAGGTCATGGCTAGTCTTATTGTCCTTCGTTTGGGGGGGGGGGGTGTGTAGGAAAGTACCATCTTGTCTGGCATGTTACCCCATATTTCACTGTATGTATGTTGTTTTAGTCCTTGTGTCACTGGGACCCTGCCAGGCAGGGCTACAGTGCTCATAGTATGTGCCCTGTATGTGTTCCCTGTGTGGTGCCTAACTGTAACACTGAGGCTCTGCTAACCAGAACCTTAGTGTTTATGCACTCTCTGCTTTCCAAATTTGTCTCTAACAGGCTAGTGACTAAATTTACCAATTCACATTGGCATACTGGTACACCCATATAGTTCCCTTGTATATGGTACTGAGGTACCCAGAGTATTGGGGTTCCAGGAGATTCCTATGGGCTGCAGCATCTATTTTGCCACCCAGAAGGAGCTCTGACAATTCTTACACAGGCCTGTCACAGCAGCCTGAGTGAAATAACGTCCACGTTATTTCACAGCAATTTACCACTTCACATAAGTAACTTGTAAGTCACCTATATGTCTACACTTAGTGAAGGTTGGGTGCCAAGTTACTTAGTGTGTGGGCACACTGGCACTTGCCAAGGTGCCCCCACATCGTTCAGGGCAAATTCCCCGGACTTTGTGAGTGCGGGGAAACCATTACACGCGTGCACTATACATAGGTCACTACCTATGTATAGCGTCACAATGGTATCTCCGAACATGGCCATGTAACATGTCTAAGATCATGGAATTGTCACCCCAATACCATTCTGGTATAGGGGGGACAATTCCATGATCCCCTGGGTCTCTAGCACGGAATCCGGTGTACTGCCAAGCTGTCTTTCCGGGGTTTCCACTGCAGCTGCTGCCAACCCCTCAGACAGGATTCTGCCCTCTTGGGGTCCGGGCAGCCCTGGCCCTGGAAGGCAGAATAAAAGGATTTCCTCTGAGAGAGGGTGTTACACCCTCTCCCTTTGGAAATAGGTGTGAAGGGCTGGGGAGGAGTAGCCTCACCCAGCCTCTGGAAATGCTTTGATGGGCACAGATGGTGCCCATCTCTGCATAAGCCAGTCTACACCGATTCAGGGATCCCCCAGCCCTGCTCTGGCGCGAAACTGGACAAAGGAGAGGGGAGTGACCACTCCCCTGACCAGTACCTCCCAGGGGAGGTGCCCAGAGCTCCTCCAGTGTGTCCCAGACCTCTGCCATCTTGGATACAGAGGTGTTGGGGGCACACTGGACTGCTCTGAGTGGCCAGTGCCAGCAGGTGACGTCAGAGGCTCCTTCTGATAGGCTCTTACCTCCCTTGGTAGCCAATCCTCCTATCTTGGTAGCCAAACCTCCTTTTCTGGCTATTTAGGGTCTCTGCTTTGGGGAATTCTTCAGATAACGAATGCAAGAGCTCACCAGAGTTCCTTTGCATCTCCCTCTTCGACTTCTACCAAGGATCGACTGCTGACTGCTCCAGGACGCCTGCAAAACCGCAACAAAGTAGCAAGAGGACTACCAGCAACATTGTAGCGCCTCATCCTGCCGGCTTTCTCAACTGTTTCCAGGTGGTGCATGCTCTGGGGGTAGGCTGCCTTCACCCTGCACTAGAAGCTCCAAAGAAATCTCAGGTGGGTCAACGGAATCTTCCCCCTGCTATCGCAGGCACCAAAAGACTGCATCACCGGTCCTCTGGGTCCCCTCTCATCCTGACGAGCGTGGTCCCTGGAACACAGCAACTCTCTCCAAGTGACTCCCACAGTCCAGTGACTCTTCAGTCCAAGTTTGGTGGAGGTAAGTCCTTGCCTCCCCATGCCAGACTGCAAAGCTGTGTACTGCATTATTTGCAGCTGTTCCGGCTCCTGTGCACTCTTCCAGGATTTCCATCGTGCACAGCCTAGTCTGGGTCCCCAGCACTCCGTCCTGCAGTGCACAACCCTCTGAGTTGGCCTCCGACGCCGTGAGACCCTTCTTTGTAACTTTGCATGGACTCTGGTTCACTAATCTTCTAAGTGTCTGTTGTGGTACTTCTGCGGGTGCTGCCTGCTTCTGTGAGGGCTCTCTGAGTTGCAGAGCGCCCCGTCTGTCTCCTCCTCCAAAAGGCAACATCCTGGGCCTTCCTGGTCCTCAGCAGCACCCAAAAACCTCTACCGCGACCCTTGCAGCTAGCAAGGCTTGTTTGCGGTATTTCTGCGTGGGAGCTCTGTTCTACAAGCTTCATCGCGATGTGGGACATCTTCCCTCCAAAGGAGAAGTTCCAAGTCCTCTTGTTTCTTGCAGAACTCCAAGCTTCTTCCATCCAGAGGCAGCTTCCTTGCACCTTTATCCGGGGTTTCCTGGGCTCCTGCCCCCCTGGGCACTGTCGCGACTATTGGACTTGGTCTCCTTGCCTTGCAGGTCCTCAGGTCCAGAAATCCGTTGTCAGTGCACTTCTGGTGTTTGTTGTTCTTGCAGAATCCCCCTATCACGACTATTGTGCTCTTTTGGGGTAGTAGATGTACTTTACTCCTACTTTTCAGGATCATGGGGTGGGGTATCTTGGACACCCTGACTGTTTTCTTACAGTCCCAGTGACCCTCTACAAGCTCCCATATGTCTGGGGTCCATTCATGATTCGCATTCCACTTTTGGAGTATATGGTTTGTGTTGCCCCTATACCTATGATTGCCTATTGCAACCTATTGTAAGTCTACACTGTTTGCATTACTTTTCTGACTCTTACTTACCTATTTTTGGGTTTGTGTACATATAACTTGTGTATATTACTTACCTTCTTACTGAGGGTACTCACTGAGATACTTGTGGCATATTGTCATCAAAATAAAGTACCTTTATTTTTAGTAACTCTGTGTATTGTGTTTTCTTATGATATTGTGCATATGATATAAGTGGTATAGTAGGAGCTTTGCATGTCTCCTAGTTCAGCCTAAGCTGCTAGAAACACCTCTATTCTACTAATAAGTGATAACTGGACCTGGCACAAGGTGTAAGTACCTTTGGTACCCACTACAAGCTAGGCCAGCCTCCTACAGTATTACATCCATTTGGTTCAGTAGTAGCACACAAGATTACAAACCCTCAGAAAACATGAGGTTTGCAAATAAATTTCAGGAGTGCAATACGGTGTGCTGACAACACTGAGCAAGGTGTCGTACCAACTTGATATCACATTGTAGAAGCTGAATTAAATAAACAGACAAATGTCAAATTCCATAAGCAGCTTTGTACATGAATTCACGGGGCCATGAGTATACAAATAACCTGTCCTAGCTGACATGTTCATCAGCGCTATTATGCATGAAAACCACAACGGTGTGAAGAATGTGGTTTCTTCATCACTATGGGCAAATACGTGGAGTGATGTTGATCAGAAGATGCATGGAGTTCTACACACATTAGGCATCTAACCAATCACAGTAAAACAACATTTCATGATGGCAGCGTGATACAAGATCACCACAAGTGTGACCTTCACATTACTCAAATGGGTGGGACTTTTGAAGACATTGACAAAACAATTTCTTCACAACCCCTATCCAATCAAACACAGGCTCTTGGCCTCAGATCTATGTGAAGATCCAGATATCTGGCTGTTGCTTAGAGAATGAAGTAACGTATCTCATGTGAGGTGTCTCTTTTAAGCAAGCCTTACGTTATCTGCAGTCATCCCAATTTTGAACTGTAGGAAAGTAACCTCTTTCTTGGTATGGTTACCTCGTTTGTCTGCCTGATGTCAGTGTTATTGACTGTATTCACTGGGATCCTTCTAACCAAGACCCCAGTGATTATGCTCTCTCTCCCAAAACTCTGTATTTCATCCCACAGCTGGCACACTGGTGCCCCATTATAAGTCCCTAGTATATGGAACCTATGTACCCAGGGCATTGGGGTTTCAGGGGATCCCTATGGACTGCAGTATATATTTTGCCACCCATAGGGAGCCCAAGCAAAGGGTTCTGCAGGACGGCCATTGCAGCCTGTGCAAAAAGGTGCATGCACCCTTTCAATGCCACTTTTCACTGCACCAGGTCACTGATAAGTCACCCCTATGGCAGGCCTTCTAGCCCAGAGGGCAGGGTGCAAAGTACCTGAGTGTGAGGGTACCCTTGCAGTCGCAGAGGTGCCCCACGAACTCCAGGCCCATTTTCCCAGACTTCGTGAGTACAGGGACACCATTTTACGTGTGTAATGGTAACTCCTAACATAGGCATGTTTGGTATCAAACATGTTGGAATCATACCCCAATGCTTTTGCAAGCATTGGTTGTATGATCCCATGCACTCTGGGGGCTCCTTAGAGGACCCCCAGTATTGCCATTACAGCCTTCTGAAGGTTTACGGGCAGCCCAGGCTGCTGCCTCCTCCCAGACAGGTTTCTGCCCTCCTGTTGCTTGAGAAGCTCAAGCCCAGGAAGACAGAACAAAGGATTTCCTTTGAGAGAGGGGTGTTACACCCTCTCCTTTTGGAAATAGGTGTTACAGGCTTGGGAGGGGTAGCCTCCCCAAGCAACTGGTACTACTTTGAAGGGTACATTTGGTGCCCTCCTTGCATAAACCAGTCTACACCGGTTCAGGGACCCTCATTTTGCTCTGGCGCAAAACTGGCAAAGGAAAGTGGGGCTCATACCTCCTCCAGAGGGTCCCTGGGTTTTGCCATCTTGGATTCAAGGTTGGAAGGGAACTCTGGGAGCATCTGAGTGGCCAGTGCCAGCAGGTGGTGTCAGAGCTCCGTCTTGATAGCTGGTCCCTCAGCTAGGTGACGAATCCCCCTTTCAGGGCTATTTAGGGTCTCTCTCTTGGGTGGTTCCTCAGATTCGGTTTGCAAGACTCCAGCAGGATTCCTCTGCAACCTCCACTTCGACTTCTGACTGAAGAAACTGCACCTGGATGCTCCAGGACACGACAAGCTGCAACAGTGAAGCAAGACTCCTCCTGCAACATTGTATCCATGGCTCCTTCCAGCAACTGCAACATTTCCTTGGTAGTGCATCCTCTGAGGACAGCTCGTCTTCAGCCTGCACCAGAAAGAAGAAATAATCTTCCTTGGGGTGAAAGAGTCACTCCCCTGCTTCTGCAGGCACCAACTGCAACGAAGACTGGCTGTGTCAATCCCCTCTCCTGCTGAGCTGCGTGAATCCTGCATCACGGGCGGTGGACTGAAGTGGTCCAGACGGTCCTCTCTTCTAGCTGTCCTACTTGGGTGGAGGTAAGCCCTTGCCTGAACATGTAGGACAGTACCCCCATGCATCGTGTTGCTCTCTGTGATACTGAGAGACCCCTCTAACTTGCCCTCCTGGGTAGAGTCCACCTGGTCCTTCCTGGTCCCGGGCAGCTTCACTTTCCGCTAACCGTGAGTTTTGCATGTGCCAAGGCTTGTTGCCGGAATCCAAAGACGCAAACCTGACTGCAATCGCGGGACATCACCTGCATGCTGCAGGAGCTCAACTTCATCTTCTTGGGTGCAGTGCTGACTCTTCTTTCTCACCGTCGACTCATCTCTTGCACCTTCAGTCTGGTAGGCAGTGGCTCCTGCCCTTCCTGGACTCTGCTGTACTTGTTGAACTTGGTTACCTTCTTCTACAGGTCCTCTTGTCCAAGAATCCACTGTTGGTGTCTTGCAGTCTCTTCTCGTCTTTGCTTTATTCTTCTTTTCTTCCAAGTGGGTGTTCTGAGGAATTTACAGTGATTTACTCCTGCTTTCCTGGTTGCTAGGATGGGTTGTGGTACTTACCTTTGGGCTTTCCTAGTACTCCCAGCTCCCCTCTATACACTCCACTTACCTAGGTTGGGGACCGACTCTCCCATTCTACTTTTGTAGTATATGGTTTGTGCTCTCTCTAGGGCTATTTCTCTCTATTGTGATTTTCACAAATTGCACTGATTTCTAACTGTTTTATGCCTATTTCTGCATACTAGTGTATATGATTTGTGTATTACTTACCTCCTAAGGGAGTATGGTATTTTTGGTATTTGTGGCACCAAAATAAAATAACTTTATTTTTGTAACACTGAGTGTTTTCTTTTATGTGTTTAAGTAATGTGTGTGACTGCACTGGTATTGCATGAGCTTTGCATGTCTGCTAGATAAGCCTTGGCTGCTCATCCACCGCTACCTCTAGAGAACCTGGCTTCTAGACACTGACTACACTACACTAATAAGGGATAACTGAACCTGGAATAAAGTGTAAGTACCATAGGTACCCACCACACACCAGGCCAGCCTCCCTCATGAACACACTTTACAGACATTTGTCATCATTAAATATTACAAAACATGAGCAAGACAAGATGGATTCCACATAAAATGAAACATGTTTCCACAACATTATCCGGATATTGCGCCCTGAATTCATCCCTTCTAGATGGCCAGGTGACCACAGGGGCCTCATTTATAGTGTTGGTGAAAGCGACAAGGCACCGTGTCATTTCTTTACCCTGCTGTGGAGGCCTGAAAAGCCCACCACAAGGTGCTGTGTTGTATGTTTACACTGCAGTGGAGGCCTGAAGAGACCACCACAAGGTGCTGTGCTGTATCTTTACCCTGCCACTGAGGCCTGAAGAGCCACCACAAGGTGCTGTGTTGTATCTTTACCCTGCAATGGAGGTCTGAAGCGACCACCACAAGGTGCTGTGTTGTGTCTTTAATCTGCCATTGAGGCCTGAAGGGCCTGCCACAAGGTGCTGTGTCATTTCTTTACAGTGGAAGTCTGCAGAGAGAGACCGCACAAGGCACTGTGTCGTGTCTTTACCCTGCTGTTGAGGCTGAGGAGCCACCACAAGGTTCTGTGTTGTATCTTTACCCTACAGTAGAGGCCTGAAGAGCCGGCACAAGGCACTGTGATTTTTCTTTATCCTGCAGTGGAGGTCTGACTAGCCCACCACAAGGTGCTGTGTCACATACCACTGACCGCTGCCTATAAGACAGTCCTCTGGGACAAGTAGCAAAATGTCACAGACCGGAAGAAGAAATGGAAGAATGTACAAATCGCTGAACTAGAAAGGGAGATTAAAAAAAACAAAGACAGTTACGCAGCACCCAGAGAGCAGTCAGTATTGCACCGCTAAGAAGCTACGTGTAAAGCTTATCATGCACTGACCCACCACATGGTGAAAAAACTGTTCCTAGCCACCCAGAGGAAACTGTCCAAAATTGAAGAAAGGCGGGATACCTTCTGGGTTGGTTAAGCAGGCGAGACGAGGAGGCTAGATGGGTGGGAGAACTTACAGGCGAGGGCGGATCCCAGGTCAGTGCAGACAAGGACACATCAGACACCTTCATACAATGCTGCTGGACACTCTGCACTCTATGGGGCAAGGCACCTGTACAGAGGAAGACACTCTAGCTTTCCTTGGCGAACTGACAGTCCCAAAACTAGATGTTGGCAGTGGGGAACATTTAGACCAAGAAATCTTAGCTGCCCAAAAGGTGCTTGTTTCCATAAACTGGACGTACCTTTTCCAGGTTCTTGGACCATTCGGGTTTGGTACAGTCTTTTGTTGTACAACAACCCGGCAGCAGAGGTGATGGTAAACAAAGTTTTATTGAATACCTTCACACTGGGGTAGAACCTAGACGGTGGTGCCCCTGACTCCCTTCTGTTCCCTCTCTGCTTGGAGTCACTAGGTTATTGACTGCAGGTCAGGGGAGATGTTGTGGGTGTCCCAGAGGTGGTGGGTAAACCAGAAAAGGTATCACTGTAAGCTAATGACATCCTGTTGTACATGTCTGATCTCAAGATGTCCATACCAGAGGTCCTCTCAGTGGCCGTAGGATATAGGATCAACTGTGATAAATCAGTTCCATATAAAGCAGGGAAGTGGAAGAAAATGATTCCAGTCCCTCTTGATGTTAAGGTCTTGACTGAGGTGAATGGACTTCATTTTGGGGGTCGCAGCTGCAACCCCTGGCTTCAGAAGTGGTATAATTAGTGCCAGGAGCAGATTGACAGTGCCTCCTTATGGACGGTTAAGGCTCCTTTCTCGTTTTTTTCTCTTTTTTTTTATTACACTATTAGTAAATAAGGTTTAATTATTCTCTATTAGTGTAATAAAAACACAATTAGCTGGACTATGGCCCTTCCTGGCAGCTGAGGTAAGTAAAACATGCTTTTAAATGCATGTTGTGTGTGTGTTTGAGGATCTCTGTGTGTTTGCGTGAGAGATTGTCTGCAAGTGTAAAGCCTGTGTGAATTAATTCAAGGTCACAGAGCGTGTGATGTCACTTCCGCTACCCCTGGCATTTTTGGTGAACTGACATTCATGCTGAGGGGTTCTGCTGCTTGGACATTTAAATGATGCCTTGCTAGTCTCTCTTCCTCAAGAGGCACTTAGAGGTGGCTGCTGAGGATGCCAGGTGGATGTGGACAGAGGAGATGGCTCCCACTCTCTATGATGGGTAAGACTGAGGACATCTCTTTTTGAGGTGCCCACTCGGCCCATGTTCTTGTAGCAATACCCCCGGCCTGTTCCGGTATCATTTTTGACAGAGTGGATGGAACTCTACATACATCACCTGGGAAAGGGGACACATCTTGGACTGCACTGCACAGGCTTCAAAGATTGGTACCCAATTGAAGTAAGTCTCTGCTGGGGATTGAGGCATATTACTTGGGCACGTAGCCACAGGCAGTACATGAATGTAGATTTGTTCTCAGAAATGACCCCTATGTGCGATTAGACCCGGATGGAAGGCGCTGCATTCATACACTACATATGTGGTTACCACTCATGGCCGCACTTCTGGGGCCCACCAAGGTGTCTCTGGAGGTATGGGATGAGGCCACCAGATATGTGTGGTAGCAGAGCAGCTCTCTCGGGTCACTCGCCTGTGAAAAGGCACATGAGGGAGGCGTGGAAACTGACAGGTTTTCAGAGATGGGACATGATAGGCATCTCCACATTGGGGGATTTGGTCAGAGGAGGGGAGCTGATAACATTTCACAACCTGCAGGGAGAGTACGACCTGGACCCTCTGTAGGAGGCTGGACTGGCTTGTAGTGAGTACCAAGGGGTACTTGCACCTTGCACCAGGCCCAGTTATCCCTTATTAGTGTATAGGGTGTCTAGTAGCTTAGGCTGATAGATAATGGTAGCTTAGCAGAGCAGCTTAGGCGGAACTAGGAGACGTGTGAAGCTACTACAGTACCACAAGTGTCACTTGGACAATATCATAAGAAAACACAATACACAGATATACTAAAAATAAAGGTACTTTATTTTTATGACAATATGCCAAAGTATCTTAGTGAGTACCCTCAGTATGAGGATAGCAATTATACACAAGTTATATGTACACAATACCAAAAATATGCAGTAATAGTCTTAGAAAACAGTGCAAACAATGTATAGTTACAATAGGATGCAATGGGGACACATAGTGATAGGGGCAACACAAACCATATACTCCAAAAGTGGAATGCGAACCACGAATGGACCCCAAACCTATGTGACCTTGTAGAGGGTCGCTGGGACTATTAGAAAATAGCGAGAGTTAGAAAATTAGCCCTCCCCAAGACCCTGAAAAGTGAGTGCAAAGTGCACTAAAGTTCCCCAAAAGACAAAGAAGTTGTGATAGAGGAATAATGCAGGAAAGACACCAACCAACAATGCAACAACTGTGGATTTCCAATCTGGGGTACCTGTGGAACAAGGGGACCAAGTCCAAAAGTCACAAGCAAGTCGGAGATGGGCCAATGCCCAGGAAATGCCAGCTGTGGGTGCAAAGAAGCTTCTACTGGACAGAAGAAGCTGCGGTTTCTGCAGGAACGAAAAGGGCTAGAGACTTCCCCTTTGGTGGACGGATCCCGCTTGCCGTGGAGAGTCGTGCAGAAGTGTTTTCCCGCCAAAAGAACGCCAACAAGCCTTGCTAGCTGCAAATCGTGCGGTTAGCGTTTTTGGAAGCTGCTGTGGCCCAGGAGGGACCAGGAGGTCGCAAATTGGACCAGGAGAGAGAGGGGACGTCGAGCAAGACAAGGAGCCCTCTCAGCAGCAGGTAGCATCCGGAGAAGTGCCAGAAACAGGCACTACGAAGATGCGTGAAATGGTGCTCGCCGAAGTTGCACAAAGGAGTCCCACGTCGCCGGAGACCAACTTAGAAAGTCGTGCAATGCAGGTTAGAGTGCCGTGGACCCAGGCTTGGCTGTGCACAAAGGATTTCCGCCGGAAGTGCACAGGGGCCGGAGTAGTTGCAAAAGTCGCGGTTCCCAGCAATGCAGTCTAGCGAGGTGAGGCAAGGACTTACCTCCACCAAACTTGGACTGAAGAGTCACTGGACTGTGGGAGTCACTTGGACAGAGTTGCTGGATTCGAGGGACCTCGCTCGTCGTGCTGAGAGGAGACCCAAGGGACCGGTAATGCAGCTTTTTGGTGCCTGCGGTTGCAGGGGGAAGATTCCGTCGACCCACGGGAGATTTCTTCGGAGCTTCTGGTGCAGAGAGGAGGCAGGCTACCCCCACAGCATGCACAAGCAGGAAAACAGTCGAGAAGGCGGCAGGATCAGCATTACAGAGTTGCAGTAGTCGTCTTTGCTACTATGTTGCAGTTTTGCAGGCTTCCAGCACGGTCAGCAGTCGATTCCTTGGCAGAAGGTGAAGAGAGAGATGCAGAGGAACTCTGATGAGCTCTTGCATTCGTTATCTAAAGTTTCCCCAGAGACAGAGACCCTAAATAGCCAGAAAAGAGGGTTTGGCTACTTAGGAGAGAGGATAGGCTACTAACACCTCAAGGAGCCTATCAGAAGGAGTCTCTGACGTCACCTGGTGGCACTGGCCACTCAGAGCAGTCCAGTGTGCTGGCAGCACCTCTGTTTCCAAGATGGCAGAGGTCTGGAGCACACTGGAGGAGCTCTGGACTCCTCCCAGGGGAGGTGCAGGTCAGGGGAGTGGTCACTCCCCTTTCCTTTGTCCAGTTTCGCACCAGAGCAGGGGCTAAGGGGTCCCTGAACCGGTGTAGACTGGCTTATGCAGAATTGGGCACATCTGTGCCCAAGAAAGCATTTCCAGAGGCTGGGGGAGGCTACTCCTCCCCTGCCTTCACACCATTTTCCAAAGGGAGAGGGTGTAACACCCTCTCTCAGAGGAAGTCCTTTGTTCTGCCATCCTGGGACAAGCCTGGCTTGACCCCAGGGGGGCAGAACCCTGTCTGAGGGGTTGGCAGCAGCAGCAGCTGCAGTGAAACCCCAGGAAAGGCAGTTTGGCAGTGCCAGGGTCTGTGCTACAGACCACTGGGATCATGGAATTTTACCAATAATGCCAGGATGGCATAGAGGGGGCAATTCCATGATCTTAGACATGTTACATGGCCATATTCGGAGTTACCATTGTGAAGCTACATATAGGTAGTGACCTATATGTAGAGCACGCGTGTAATGGTGTCCCCGCACTCACAAAGTTCAGGGAATTGGCTCTGAACAATGTGGGGGCACCTTGGCTAGTGCCAGGGTGCCCTCACACTAAGTAACTTTGCACCTAACCTTTACCAGGTAAATGTTAGACATATAGGTGACTTATAAGTTACTTAAGTGCAGTGTAAAATGGCTGTGAAATAACGTGGACGTTATTTCACTCAGGCTGCAGTGGCAGGCCTGTGTAAGAATTGTCAGAGCTCCCTATGGGTGGCAAAAGAAATGCTGCAGCCCATAGGGATCTCCTGGAACCCCAATACCCTGGGTACCTCAGTACCATATACTAGGGAATTATAAGGGTGTTCCAGTAAGCCAATATAAATTGGTAAATTGGTCACTAGCTTGTTAGTGACAATTTGGAAAGAAATGAGAGAGCATAACCACTGAGGTTCTGATTAGCAGAGCCTCAGTGAGACAGTTAGTCACTACACAGGTAACACATTCAGGCACACTTATGAGCACTGGGGCACTGGAGAACAGGGTCCCAGTGACACATACAACTAAAACAACATATATACAGTGAAAAATGGGGGTAACATGCCAGGCAAGATGGTACTTTCCTACACCCTCCTTAGAGTTTAAGGACCTACGAGTAAAACATGCTTTGAGGGTGGAGTTGATACACTGAGTGGACCTAGAGGATGGTAGCTGTATTGAGAGCAGAATAGTGATGAAAGAAATGACTAGTAAGGCAGTCTCCCACACATACCACACACTTATTAATAACAGATCAAGTAACCAGCACAAACTCTGGGCCGGATGGGAAGCAAAAGTATGCCAAAGTGAAGGATATAGACAGTGGACTGCACTGATGCACCCACAAGAGGTTGCAATTAAAGCAAGCCTGAGACTTAACCAACTGAAAGTGTTACATAGACTGTTTAGATGGGTAGAGGGCAGTCTCCTAACTGCATGAGATGTCAAGTGGTGGAGGGCTCCTTTTTTCACATGGTCTGGGAGTGCCCCCGCATACAGGAGTATTGGCATGAGATAATATCCAAGCTATAGATAGTTCTATGGGTGCCTGCCCCAGATACCCCACATGTTGCTCTTTTCGGTATACCAGGAGACGTAGCTCTACCCAGGGCACAACTACTGTTTTGTACATTGGGGTCTGTGCCGATAAAATGTGACATTGCAAGACAATGGGGAAGCCATATGGCCCCAGCTAGAGATAACCGGATAACCGACATCACCACTTGTATGTCGACGGGGAGAGTTATCTATGTGGCTAGGGGATATCCTAGAAAATCGGAGCAGGGATAGGGGGCTGGAGAACATACTATGTCTTACTTACCTCACAATCTAACCAATACTTACCTCCCCCAGGAACTGTTGATTTTTGCACTGTCTACTTTTAAAATAGCTTATTTCCATTTTAACAAAAACTGTATACGTTATTGCTCTAATTCAAAGTTCCCAACTTACCTGTGTGGAGTACCTTGCATTTTATGTATTTACTTCAAATCTTGAACTTGTGGTTCTCAAAATAAATTAAGAAAATATATTTTTCTATATAAAAACTATTGGCCTGGAGTTAAGTCTTTGAGTGTGTGTCCCTCATGTATTGCCTGTGTGTACAACAAATGCTTAACACTACCCTCTGATAAGCCTACTGCTCGACCACACTACCACAAAAGAGAGCATTAGAATTATCTAATTTTGCCCCTATCTTACCTCTAAGGGGAACCCTTGGACTCTGTGCACACTATTTCTTATTGGCTTAGACAATGTAGGGGCATAGTGCTCATGCAGCAGCTATGCCCTCACCTGTGGTATAGTGCACCCTGCCTTAGGGCTGTAAGGCCTGCGAGAGGGGTGACTTACCTATGCCTCAGGCAAAGGGTTGTGGGCATGGCACCCTGAGGTGAGTACCATGCCAACTTAGTCATTTTCTCCCCGCCAGCACACACAGGCTGTGAGGCAGTGTGCATGTGCTGAGTCAGGGGTCTCCAGGTGGCATAATACATGCTGCAGCCCTTAGAGACCTTCCCTGGCCCAGGGGTACCATTAACAAGGGACTTATCTGTGTACCAGGGCTGTGTCAATTGTGGAGACAAAGGTACAGTTTAGGGAAAGAACACTGGTACTGGGGCATGGTTAGCAGGGTCCCAGAACACTTTCAATCATAAATAGCATTAACAAAAGGCAAAAGGTTAGGGGTTAACCATGCCAAGAGACGCATTTTCCTACAGAGTGTGAGTATTATTGGCCATTATCCATGCTCAATCAACCAGATCACAGTAGATTTGTAGAGCTCTGTAGGAGTCTGGCCTGGCTTGTAGTGGGTACCAAGGGGTACTTACACTGTGTGCCAGGTCCAGTTATCCCTTATTAGTGTAGAAGAGGTGTTTCTAGCAGCTTAGGCTGATAGAAGGTAGCTATAGCAGAGCAGCTTAGGCTGAACTAGGAGACATGCAAAGCTCCTACTATACCACTGGTGTCATATGCACAATATCATAAGAAAACACAATACACAGATATACTAAAAATAAAGGTACTTTATTTTTATGACAATATGCCAAAAGTATCTCAGTGAGTACCCTCAGTTTGAGGATGCCAAATATACACAAGATATATGTACACAATACCAAAAATATGCAGTAATAGCAAAAGGAAGTAATGCAAGCAATGTAAAGTTACAGTAGATTGCAATAGGAGCACATAGGTATAGGGGCAACACAAACCATATACTCCAAAAGTGGAATGCGAACCACGAATGGACCCCAAACCTATGTGAGCTTGTAGAGGGTCACTGGGGCTGTAAGAAAACAGTGAGGATTAGAAAAATAGCCCACCCCAAGACCCTGAAAAGTAGGTGTAAAGTGCACCTATAACCCCCAGAGAGCACAGAAGTCGTGATAGGGGGTTTCTGCAAGGAAGACTGACACCAGCAAAGCAACCAAAGTGGATTTCCGGACCTGAGTACCTGTGGAACAAGGGGACCAAGTCCAAGAGTCGCGACAATGTTGGGAGTGGGCAGATGCCCAGGAAATGCCAGCTGAGGGTGCAAAGAAGCTGCCACCGGACGGTAGAAGCTGTGGATTCTGCAAAAACAAAGAGGGCTAGAAACTTCCCCTTTGGAGGATGGATGTCCCACGTCGTGAAGAAGCTTGCAGAGGTATTCCCACGCAGAAAGACCGCAAACAAGCCTTGCTAGCTGCAAGGGTCGCGGTTAGGGATTTTGGATGCTGCTGTGGCCCAGGAGGGACCAGGATGTCGCCACTCGGATGAGGAGACAGAGGGGGTGCCCAGCAAGTCAGGGAGCCCTCACAGAAGCAGGCAGCACCCGCAGAAGTACCGGAACAGGCACTTGGAAGAGGAGTGAACCGGAGTCCACCCGAAGACACAAAAGGGAGTCCCACGACTCCGGAGGACAACTCAGAAGGTTGTGCACTGCAGGTTAGATTGTCGGGGACCCAGGCTTGGCTGTGCACGAAGGAAATCCTGGAAGAGTGCACAGAAGCCGGGGCAGCTGCAAATCACGCGGTACCCAGCAATGCAGTCTAGCTTGGGGAGGAAAGGACTTACCTCCACCAAACTTGGACTGAAGAGTCACTGGACTGTGGGAGTCACTTGGACAGAGTTGCTGAGTTCCAGGGACCACGCTCGTAGTGCTGAGAGGGGGCCCAGATGACCGGTGATACAGTCTTTTGTTGCCTGTGGTTGCAGGGGGAAGATTCCGTCGTCCCACGGGAGATTTCTACAGAGCTCCTGGTGCAGAAAGGAGGCAGGCTACCCCCAGAGCATGCACCACCAGGAAACAGTCGAGAAGGCAGCAGGAGAAGCGATACAAGGTTGCAGTAGTTGTCTTTGCTACTTTGTTGCGGTTTTGCAGGCGTCCTGAGCAGTCAGCGGTCAATCCTTTGGCAGAAGGTGAAGAGAGAGATGCAGAGGAACTCGGATGAGCACTTGCATTCGTTATCTAAAAAATTCCCCAAAGCAGAGACCCTAAATAGCCAGAAAAGGAGGTTTGGCTACCTAGGAAGGAGGATAGGCTAGCAACACAGGTAAGAGCCTATCAGAAGGAGTCTCTGACGCCACCTGATGGCACTGGCCACTCAGAGCAGTCCAGTGTGCCAGCAACACCTCTGTTTCCAAGATGGCAGAGGTCTGGAGCACACTGGAGGAGCTCTGGGCACCTCCCCTGGGAGGTGCAGGTCAGGGGAGTGGTCACTCCCCTTTCCTTTGTTCAGTTTCGCGCCAGAGCAGGGCTGGGGGATCCCTGAACCGGTGTAGACTGGCTTATGCAGAGATGGGCACCATCTGTGCCCATCAAAGCATTTGCAGAGGCTGGGGGAGGCTACTCCTCCCCAGCCCTGACACCTTTTTCCAAAGGGAGAGGGTGTAACACCCTCTCTCTGAGGAAGTCCTTTGTTCTGCCTTCCTGGGCCAGGCATGGCTGGACCCCAGGAGGGCAGAAACCTGTCTGAGGGGTTGGCAGCAGCAGCAGCTGCAGTGAAACCCCGGGAAAGGTAGTTTGGCAGTACCCGGGTCTGTGCTAGAGACTCGGGGGATCATGGAATTGTCTCCCCAATGCCAGAATGGCATTGGGGTCACAATTCCATGATCTTAGACATGTTACATGGCCATGTTCAGAGTTACCATTGTGACGCTATACATAGGTAGTGACCTATGTATAGTGCACGCGTGAAATGGTGTCCCCGCACTCACAAAGTTTGGGGAATTTGCCCTGAATGATGTGGGGGCACCTTGGCTAGTGCCAGGGTGCCCACACACTAAGTAACTTAGCACCCAACCTTCACCAGGTGAAGGTTAGACATATAGGTGATTTATAAGTAAGTTAAGTGCAGTGGTAAATGGCTGTGAAATAACGTGGACGTTATTTCACTCAGGCTGCAGTGGCAGGCCTGTGTAAGAATTGTCAGAGCTCCCTATGGGTGGCAAAAGAAATGCTGCAGCCCATAGGGATCTCCTGGAACCCCAATACCCTGGGTACCTCAGTACCATATACTAGGGAATTATAAGGGTGTTCCAGTATGCCAATGTGAATTGGTGAAATTGGTCACAAGCCTGTTAGTGACAATTTAGATAGCAGAGAGAGCATAACCACTGAGGTTCTGGTTAGCAGAGCCTCAGTGAGACCTTTTGTGAGTATCCAGACACTGGCAGGGTCCACTTGATTAGCTAAATAGCCAGGTCTTCAGGGACTTTCGGAACTCTGGAAGAGATGTGGAGGTCCGTAGATGTAAGGGTAGGTAGGTAGGGGAAGGAGCAACCTCTGTATCTCTACGTCGGATGCTGGGGGTTAGGGTAGAGAAAGGGATGCAGAGCGGAGGTTTCTGGGGGTCTTATAGAACTTCAGATGGTGGTTCAAGAAGGCATGTTGTGTAGGGCCTCATTTCTGTACAGGGAGCCAGTGGAGTTCCCTGAAGGAAGTGGGGATGTGGCTTTGTCTAGATAGATCCAGGACAAATCTGGCTGTGGCATTCTGTATGGGCTGTAGTCATCAGGGGAGGTGAGTTGCAGTCCCTGAGTCGGGAGTGTTGCCATAATCCAGTCGGTTGAGATGGGGGCCTGAGTGATGTAGCGTCTTGACGTTCGATGTAGTCATTTGAATGTCTTACAAAGCATGCAGAGGATGAAGAAGCAGGAGGAGGAGACGGAGTTCACCTGAGTCATCATATTTAACTTGTAGTCCAGAATCATGCCCAGGATTCGGACGTGGTCAATGGGGCTACGAATATGTGTAAGTTCTGAGGGCCACTAAGATGCATACCATGGGGAGCTTTAGTTTCTGAAAATCAGTACCTCTGTCTTGCCCGAGTTGAGCTTCAGGCAGTTGTCCTTCATCGAGTGGACGATGTCTGTCTTACTAAATGTAGATCGAAAGGTTTTGAGGAAAATCATAGCAGGAGACTGACGAAGGCAACTAAGACACTGATTGACACAGATTTTGTTGGATTTGTGGATAGGCCTATGACAAGGACTAACATACAAAAGGCTTTTGTGACCAGGGAACATGCGACATGCACCACAGAAAAATATATTGCTAGTTTTTATTTAAATATTTGTATTATTAGTAAAGTAAGTTTACACAGCTATTATGAACCTATACATTAATATAATGAGGACAAAAGGAATTTTAAAAAATCCATATGGACTGGTTATTAAGCTAACTCTCCCTCCCTCTCATGTCCCTCCCCACAGGGACACTCAGACATGCGTTAGAAAGGGAGTGAAGTGTCAATTGTGTATTCATAATCGATGTTGGCTAGTTTTGGCATTGGGGGGCCATTTCCAGGAGACGTAACAACCTCAGGTATTTAGGGCATGTCATTTCCCAGGACTCTTGGGACAAAAATGCAATAAATGGTTTCCATAGCTCAATGTAGGAGTCCCCTTGTGATGTCAAAACTAAGGAAAGCTTTTCTATACCTAGAATATTCCAAAGTCTGTGAAGCCAAGCCATGTGCGTGGGTGCTGTGATCTTTCTCCCTAGGATCGTCCGATGTGCTGCTCCTGTAGCTAGGCCGATGCATTGACCCTTACGAGATTTAAGCGGGAATGTGAGGGCATTGAATAGGCTGAAAATTGTGCAGGCAGGTAATCTAGTTAGTTGTTTTTCCAGGTGGGTGTCTATGTCTTGTAATTCCTGGTCCTAAAACTGGGAGAGCTTAGAGCATTCCCATACGATGTTGAGCAGTATGCCTGGCTGACTGCATTGTGGCCAGTAATTGGCCTCCCATGTTCGGTAGCATCTTTGTAGGTGATAGGGTGGATGATACCAATAGGTGGTGATTGTTATAGCCGTTTCTGTACTTGCAGTGTTGTGAGCAGTTTGCCGGGCTCTATAGTGTATCTCCCCCACTCTTTAGGGTTCAGTTGTCTACCCAGGTCCTGCTCCGGGGATTTCGAGGTCAGGGAAGCCCGAAGTAATAGGCTGTAGAGGGCTGAAATACCCTTATCTGTGAGCTTTGTAAGAAGCCATTGTTTGAAAGCTCTTAAGTGTTTCTGGGCTCCTGGTTTTGATGCGGGATGTGTAACCCAGTGCCTGACCAATACCCTGGGTACCTAAGTACGATATACAAGGGAATTATATGGGTGTACCAGTGTGCCAATGAGAATTGGTAAATTTAGTCACTAGCCTGCAGTGACAAATTTAGAAAGCAGAGAGAGCATAACCACTGAGGTTCTGGTTAGCAGAGCCTCAGTGATACAGTTAGGCACCACACAGGGAACACATACAGGGCACATACTATGAGCACTGGGGTCCTGTCTAGCAGGATCCCAGTGACACAGGGGCTAAAACATACATACAGTGAAAATGGGGGTAACATGCCAGGCAAGATGGTACTTTCCTACAACACTCAGGTAAGACTGTTGAACTAAACATTTCTCCATTTCAGTGTTGTACTGTGTGACTGCAGCGTGGTGCCAGTCACTACCTTTGGATCCCAACTGACTGTCACCTATGCCTTCCCTTATTGCAGATGTTGGTGTGGTTGTAGGTTGGCCTGGCTTATAGTGGATACCTGATGGTACTTACACCCTGTGCCAGGTCCAGTTATCCCTTATTTGTAGATTAGTAGTGTTCTAGCAGCTTAGGCTGATAGAGGTAGCTATAGCAGAGCAGCTTAGGCTGAACTAGGAGACATGCAAAGCTCTTACTATACCATTTATATCATATAGCACTATATCATAAGAATCACAATACTCAGAGTTACTAAAAAATAAAGGTATTTTATTTTAGTGACAATGTGCCAAAAATATCTCAGAGGATATATTCCCTTAGGAGGTAAGTAAAATACACAAAATATACACACAAACCAAAATCAGGTAAGTAAACAGTTACAAAAGTAGTGCAATCACTGTAGAATACAATAGGATGCAATAGGCCTAGGGGCAACACAACCTGTATACTAAGAAAGTGGAATGCAAACCACTTAGGGACCCCAGGCCTAGTGTACTGTGTAGAGGATCGCTGGGAGTGTAAGAAAACACTAAGGATGCCCAAGATACCTCACCCCAAGACCCTGAAAAATAGGAGTAAAGTGACCCTACGTCCCCAGAAACACACTAAAGTCGTGATAGGAGATTCTGCAAAGACCACAACTGACTGCAAAGCACTGAAGATGGATTCCTGGACCTGAGGACCTGCAAAGAAAGGGGACCAACTCCAAGAGTCACAAAAGTGTCCGGGGGGGCAGGAGCCCACTAAACCCCGGATGAAGGTGCAAAATGGCTGCCTCCGGGTGGAAGAAGCTGAAGATTCTGCAACAATGGAAGATGCCAGGAACTTCTCCTTTGCACAGCAGATGTCCCACAGCGTGCTGGAGGATGCAGAGTTGTTTCTACGCAGAAAGGCCGCAAACAAGCCTTGCTAGCTGCAAAGGTCGCGGTTGAAGAAAAAGGGTGCTGCCCGGGCCCAGGAAGGACTAGGAGGTCGCCACTTGAAAGAGGAGACAGAGGGGGCGCTCAGCAACACAGAGAGCCCATGCAGAAGCAGGCAGCACCCACAGAAGTAATTGAACATGGGTTCAAGAAAACTGAGCATGGCAGTCGTCTCAACACTACAAAAGAGGGTCCCACGAAGCTGGTGGTCAACTCAGCGAGTTGAGCAATGCAGAACGGAGTGCTGGGGACCTGGGCTGGGCTGTGCAGGAAGGATTCCTTGCAAAAGTGCACAGAAGCCCTAGCAGCTGTGGTTCACGCTGTACACAGGATTACTGTCTGGCGTGGGGAGGCAAGGACTTACTTCTACCAAATTAGGACAGATGGACCACTGGACTGTTGGGGTCACTTGGATCCAGCTCCTGTGTTCCAGGGACTATGCTCGACACAATGTGAGGGGACTTAGAGGACTGGTGAAGCAGAAGTTTGGTGCCTGCATTAGCAGGGGGAAGATTCCGTCGACCCAGAGGAGATTTCTTCTTGGCTTCCAGTGCAGGGTGAAGGCAGACAGCCACCAGAGCATGCACCACCAGGAAACAGTCTAGAAAGCCGTCAGGATTAGGCGCTACAATGTCACTGGTAGTCTTCTTGCTACTTTGTTGTAGTTTTGCAGGCGTCCTGGAGCAGTCAGCAGTCAATCCTTTGCAGAAGTTGAAGAGGGAGATGCAGAGGAACTCTGGTGAGCTCTTGCATTCGTTATCTGAAGAGAAGCCCATAGGAGAGACCCTAAATAGCCCTCAGAGGAGGATTGTCCACCTACTCAGGTAAGCACCTATCAGGAGGGGTCTCTGACGTCACCTGCTGTCACTGGCCACTCAGAGGCCTCCATTGTGCCCTCACACCTCTGCATTCAAGATGGCAGAGGTCTGGGACACACTGGAGGAGCTCTGAGCACCACCCTTGGGTGGTGATGGACAGGGGAGTGGTCACTCCCCTTTCCTTTGTCCAATTTCGGGCCAGAGCAGGAGCTGAACCGGTGTAGACTGGTTTATGCAAGGAGGGCACCATCTGTGCCCTTCAAAGCATTCCCAGAGGCCATGAGAGGCTACTCCTCTCAGGCTCTTAACACCTATTTCCAAAGGGAGAGGGTGTAACACACTCTCTTATAGAAAATCCTTTGTTCTGCCTTCCTGGGGCTGGGCTGCCCAGATCCCAGGAGGGCAGAAGCCTGTCTGTGGTTTGGCAGCATTGGTAGCTGTAGTGAAAACCCCAGAGAGCTGGTTTGGCAGTACCCGGGGTCCATGCTGGAGCCCTGGGGATGCATGGGATTGGCACCCCAATACCAGATTTAGCATCGGGGACAATTCCATGATCTTAGACATGTTACATGGCCATATTCGGAGTTACCATTGTGAAGCTACATATAGGTGTTGACCTATATGTAGTGCGTGTGTGTAATGGTGCCCCCGCACTCACAAAGTCCGGGGAATTTGCCCTGAACTATGTGGGTGCACCTTGGCTAGTGCCAGGGTGCCCTCACACTTGGTAACTTTGCACCTAACCTTCACCAAGTGGTGGTTAGACATATAGGTGACTTATGAGTTACTTCAGTGCAGTGTAAAATGGCTGTGAAATAACGTGGACGTTATTTCACTCAGGCTGCAGTGGCAGTCCTGTGTAATATTGGTCTGAGCTCCCCATGGGTGGCAAAAGAAATGCTGCAGCCCATAGGCATTTACTGGAACCCCAATACCCTGGGTACCTAGGTACCATATACTAGGGAATTATAAGGGTGTACCAGTGTGCCAATTAGAATTGGTGAAAATGGTCACTAGCCTGCAATGACAATTTTAAAGGCAGCAACAGCATAAGCACTGAGGTTCTGATTAGCAGAGCCTCAGTGACACAGTTAGGCACTACACAGGGAACACACATTCAGGCCACAATTATGAGTACTGGGGTCCTGGTTAGCAGGATCCCAGCGAGACAGGAAAAAACAAACTGCCACACAAGTAAAAATGGGGGTAACATGCCAGGCAAGATGGTACTTTCCTACAGTGTTTACAACAGTGAAATGCTGTGATGTATACAGACACATTTGTAGGATGGATGAATACATTACAGGACATTTGCACAGGATAATACAGTTCAATACATTGTACATTTCCTTCAGGTAAAGCACTATTACTCAAGTTGTGTCCAAGGGTGTTTATTAGTACATTTTGTTTACAATGCAAAGTGCAATAGGGTGGGTTGATGGTTGGGAAAAGTCCAGTTTAGTGGCACAGTCTGTTTGTTGCACAGGTCCAGTGGCCAATGGGCCATAGTAAGAGGAGCAATGGCATTTCAAAGTGGACATGGTGATACAGTAGAACAGAAGGGGGACATCCTGGAGGGGCTCATTTCCAGGTGGCGATCTTGGACTTGGCAACTGTCTCTCGTGTCTTTCTGGGTCGCAGGGAACGTTTGCGGGGTGGTTCACCTTCTGCAGGGAGAAGGGTGCTTGCTGGTGGCCTTTGGGTCCTGTGGCACAGCCCCCTGTCCACTAGCTACAGCAGATGTGAAGGCCTGGTCAGTACACTGGCTAGTGGTAGGGGCCCGCTGGTGAGCTGTATACACCCTCATAATGTTGGCCATGTCACCCAGCACCCCTGCAATGGAAGCCCTAGTGGTATTCAAGGCCTGCAATTGTTGCATGACCTCCTGGTGGTGTTCCCCCTGTAGCCGTTGGTTCACCTGACCCATCCTGTCCTGGGATTGTTGGTATGCCCCCAGGACATTTATGGGTGCCTCTTGGGCAGTCGGTTCCCTCGGCCTGTCCTCTCCCTGGCGCACAGCTGTCCTCTGACCATCCCTGAACCCCTGTGCCTGTGTCCTCTGAATGGTGTGCCCACTGCCACTGACACCAGGACCCTCATTGTCTTGCCTGTGAGGTGTGGACTCGGGTCCCTGTACAGGAGGTCACACTACTGACTGACGTGTCCTGTGGACAGAGGTCTGGGGGTGTTTGCTTGCTGCTGTGGTGTTAGATTCTGAGGGAGGGAGGGTACTGTAGTGGACTGGCTGTGGGATGGGGTAGCCGACTGACCAATGGTCCCTGATGGGCCAGGGAGTTCATCTGGCTCAGGACACCCAGAGTTGCTGTCTTCACTGAGGGCATCTTCTGGTGGGGGGCTGGGTAACCGTGGCACCTCCTACTACAGACACTGGCTAGGGCACCTGTGGGGATGTAAGTGATGTGTTAAGGTACTTGTCTGTGAAATATTCTGCATTCCTTGCTTTTCCACTCATAATGGCTTCGTCCTCTCACCTTTGGTAGTGTGTGGTGATGGATTGTGGGATTGGTAGTTGTGAGAAAGTAGCCTCTTTCTAGCCTTGTTACCCCCACTTTTGGCCTGTTTGTGAGTATATGTCAGGGTGTTTTCACTGTCTCACTGGGATCCTACTAGCCAGGGCCCAGTGCTCATAGTGAAAACCCTATGTTGTCAGTATGGTTGTTATGTGTCACTGGGACCCTGCTAGCCAGGACCTCAGTGCTCATAAGTTTGTGGCCTATATGTGTTCCCTGTGTGATGCCTAACTGTCTCACTGAGGCTCTGCTAACCAGAACCTCAGTGGTTATGCTCTCTCTGCTTTCCAAATTTGTCACTAACAGGCTAGTGACTAAATTTACCAATTCACATTGGCATACTGGTACACCCATATAATTCCCTAGTATATGGTACTGAGGTACCCAGGGTATTGGGGTTCCAGGAGATCCCTATGGGCTGCAGCATTTCTTTTGCCACCCATAGGGAGCTCTGACAATTCTTACACAGGCCTGCCACTGCAGCCTGCGTGAAATAACATCCACGTTATTTCACACCCATTTACCACTGCACTTAAGTAACTTATAAGTCACCTGTATGTCTAACCTTCACCTGGTGAAGGTTGGGCTCATTTTGAAGACTACTTGTAATTTTAGCCACACCATTGTAAATATTGTATATAACACTGGTGCATTTTAATTTTTTGCTTTAACCACTTTCACTGAGCCATCATCTTAGAAGCAGCTAGATGTAATGAATATAATTAATTTTGATTTAGAACCAGGGTTAAACTATAAACTGAATAAAATTTATAAACTATATAAAAATCTTATTGAGACAGAAGATTTTTAGAATCAGTGCCGTGGAAGTTAAGGACTACACTTCTTCCTTGAGGACCAATTTTTTGCTACATATTTATATACCCAGGTCCGAGGGTTACTAGTTTTGCCTCTTTTCCTAATTGCGGCCCAGTGAGTCGCTGTGTTAGTGGTGCCGCCTTGGAGGGTAGATCAGACCCTGTCGGGTTCAGCAGTTTTTATTGGAGCTATGGCTTGTAGATATCTGGTGGTCTTCGGGGTCTAGGCTCTAATCTGCAAGTGGGCAGCTGCTTCTGAGATGACGCCAGCCCCAGCAGGGACCGTTTGTGTGGTGTTTGGCTCCTGAGCCTCAATACAGCTCCATATTCCTGCTGCTGGCAGCTACTTTGAAGGGCCCCCCACCCACTGCGGTCAGCACTGCTTGTGTGGGTGGGCGGCTGTGGGTTGTGCGTCATGGCATGCAGTGGTCTGTGCTTTTCCTGGGGTTGCAATGATCAGATGACAGGCCTCCCCGCAAAGCTGTATCGATGGTTAATAAGGCTCTATCTGCAGCATGTCTGTACCTGGCCTATCAGGTGGCCTCAGCCTCCCCGCAGGTGCACTTTACCTCTGGTGCCTCTGGGTGCTGTAAACTTGCCCCCAAAGCTTATGTCTCTGACCCAGGTCCGGCAGCCCTGCTGCAGCAGGTAATACAAATTATATATACAGGCGAGATAGATCTATGAAGTGATATAAATCCTAAGTGAGGAAATTAATTACTCACTCGAAGACACTTATTGGCTATTTTATTTTCAACATTGTTGGTCTGTTCTTTTAGGCTTTTCTCTATCAACAATCTCCCCGTGTTAGTGAGTTCTGACAAGAATTATAGGAAAAAAATGTTTTATACAACAAGTCGCACCATTATTATAATTACAAAAACACATAACATTAACAAACAAAACTAAAGGAAATTATGGAAAAAAGTTATTTGCACTGGAGTCATTCTTTGTATATGCTGCTGCTCTTTTGGGCTAGCAGTCTGTTATAACGGAGGGAATGTATTTTGGTATCATTTAGTAGGTTCTTATTCGTCCTACGTATTTATGGTACCATCTGTTTCCTTTCTAGTCCATGATTGTAAATTCCAAAGGCATTCCTCCGAAGCTTGTGTTGTTGACGCGTTTCGGCCTATGTGGTTTATCTGGCCTCTTCAGGGTGTAACACTCAGTGCAGTGATTATAAGCTTGCTACAGGAGTTTTGGAGACATATTCATTGTAGTGGTCCCATCCATCTTAAAAGGACATTTTATGCAGGTAGCGTATAGTCCAGAGTTCTCCGTTTCGCGTTCTTTTGGGGGCACTTTTGTTAAATGCCGGCTGTTTGTTCCCGCTCGCGTGCCGTGTATTCTTCCATCTTGGTCAGAGATTGCGACGCACCAGCAGGAATGGTTGGAATGCAAGGGAGAATATTCGGGGAGCAGGAAGGCCCACCACCAGACTGTCCTCCCATTGATGAAAGACAGTGTCTGAGCGTTCACACTCAGCATCCCCCCCACTGGATCATGCTCCCGCCTGGAAATGCATCCTTCATGATGTCCACACATTCCTCTTGTTGTAGATTTCCGAAATACAAGGAGTTTCAAATGACGGCGTGGCCATCCCTCCAGACAACGATCATGAAGACAATAACACCCCTAACTACGTAGCTGGGGTCAGAGCCTTCTTTGTGGTGAATCCTTGAATTGCAAGCACCAAATAGCCTTGCTGTAAGTTGGAGGACTGGGCTGCTTGTCACTTGTCTGCCTATTCTTTCATTCTACTCGGCCTGAGCCTCCTCGGGCCTCATCTTGTGTGCTCGGCAGGATTTCAAGTTCACCCCATGATGTGGAATGGTCGTTGACCTGGTGACACAACCCTGGTGCTATATGGAGTGTTCAATACTTGTGTGGTCTCTGGCACAGAACTTCAGATAGCGACTGGTGAGTGAGCTTAACTACTTGTACAGTTTTCTTCAACATAGCCGTAAACCTTAACTACACCACTGGTCTGTAACCACAAGGACATAATCTTCCTACGTTTAAAGCCAAATTTTTTGCGCAAAGTCCTTAAATTATTTTCCAGTGAACAGAGGGCCTTTGTTTGACTTTAACAATGACAGGTGTGCCAAAAGATGAGAATACTTTAATCATCGCAAATACGGTGACATTGGATGAAGTGCTCGGCGACACTAAGAAACACAAAAACAAAGTCACCTTGTTAATCTCAGCTCCCTGAGGTATGCATGTCTAATCCAGGATAACGCCTTTCAGATGGGTAGATGTCACTGGTCTGGGTCTCAGGTTGTATCTGACCACTCCTCTCCAATGGACTTCACAACTGTCCTCAGCTAGCTTTTCATGCGGGAACAGGCTTCCTTGGCCCGGATATCAAGAGGGCAGGCTCTGAGACTGCCCACTTTCACGGTAGTTCAAACAGGAGGCAATTCAGCAGCATCAGTCACCATTGGTGGTGGATGTAAGGAAATGCTTTCTCCATGGATTCCACCATTATCATCACCCACTCTGACACTCCTAACTGGTCGAATGTTCTGCGGGTCACTGAGCCTGTGGTTTGGTTGGTTCAGTTGTCTGTAGATCTTGAAGAAGAATATACTCCTAGTAATGTCCTCTACACCTTTTCTTGACGTTATCATTGTCCCATGAACAGCACTGACCTTCCAAGGATTGATCTCAAACGACAAACAGAACTTGATTCCTGGACACAGATTCCAGACAAGCACTAGGTCTCCACATTGGATGTGCCTCTGCTTGACCTTCCTCCTCCATGAAGTCTTGATATTTCAAACTTTACGTTGGCATAAAGCTTTGTCTCTGGGTGATGACGGTTACCCAGGGCGGGGAATAGTGTCACTCACCATCCTGTTCATGCACAGAGCACTTGGGCTCACTCAGGTCGTGGCGTGTGGAGTGAGCTGGTGTTCTCGAAGGAAGGCATGAAGAGCACATTCCATGTTTTGGATTTCAGTTAGAGCAATTCTTAGAACTTTATTCAAAGTTTGCATGAAGCGTTCGGCCTCCCCATTTGCTTGCAGCCACTGGGGAGATATCTTCCTGTGGCAAATGCTTCCGGATAACATGTATTCAACAAACTGCTGACTGGAGAATGGGGGACTATTGTCTGTCCTTAGTTATTTCAACAGCCCGTGGGTGGCCATTCCCTTCTCTATTTTGGATATGGTCTGGCTGGCGGTCAAGGATTCAAGGATCTCATCTTCAGGATATTTGGATAAGTAATTGATTATGAAAAATGTGTTGGCCATTTGTCAAATTCCCAAAGTCAGCACTGGCATGATGTCAAAGAAAAATGCCCCTTGTGATTAAAGGTGGCGGCGGCCCTGTGGGACCCGCAGCTTGACATAAAGGACATTGTAGTACAGTCTGTTCCACACGGTCATCCAGCCCCAGGAACCAAACTTCGCATTGGAGGCTGGATTTTGCTTTAAATACCACTTGATGGGCAAAATGAGCCAGATCCACCACTTGCTAGTGTAGTTATGCAGGTATCACCAGAGGGGGACCCCTCAACAGGCACCTTTCAGGGGAAACAGCAAATTTATAACAAACATTGGGCTGTGATAAAAATGTTAGTCGCACCTCCTCAGTACAGTGCCACACTTTGTGGGTAAGCCTGTTCCAGTTACGTGAAGTTACATCCAATTTTGCTAGCTGGAGACATTCATCTGTGTTTGTACCTTCCACAACCTCCCCCAGAGAGATGGGCAGAGGCCTGTACCTTTGGACAACTAGCCTGATGTATTCCTCCATGTCACCGGCATTTGACTATTAATGGGCAGTGGCTGGTCTAGCATACCTGGACAAATAGTCAGTGGGATTCTGGGTACCTGGCCTGTACACAATAGATAAACAGTACTCCTGCAATTGGAGAATCCACTTTTCGATTGTCTGTGGTACGTTTGAGGAGGCTAGAGTGAACACAGCTATCAGTGGCTAGTGGTGAGTGTGAACTTCCTTCCTAGATGGACACTCAATGCAAACCAGACCAACAGGAGACCTGCTGTCGTCCAACAGCTCAGCAACATGTTGGAGCCTCCTTTAGTGACAAACACTTTGGTGGTCATTACAACCCTGGCGGACGGTGTTAAAGCAGCGGTAAGACCGCCAACAGGCCGGCAGTAAAAAAATTTGAATTACGACCTTGGCGGAAACCGCCAACAAAGACAGCCACTTTAACACTCTGACCGCCACAGCAGTACAGACAAACAACTTGGCGGTCACCGCCCACAGTATCACAACTTACCAATCTGCCACCTTTTCCGGGGCGAATTCACTGCGGACAAAAACACGGCGGAAACCGGACTTCGAAGTGAAAACGCTCACCTCTACACACCCCACGAGGAATCCGGATGCCATTGAACCCGAGCTGCACATCCTGCCAGCCCTCATCTTGCTCCTCTACCAGGAGCACGAACGCCGGCAGCGAAGACAATGGTGAGTACTGCACCTACGACACAGGGGAGGGGGAGGGAAAAAACAGACACACACACACGCAACACCCCCACCCTCACCCACTACAACACACACACTAAAACATATTTATACATTGTAGTTACACCACCAACCCCCCCGGAAGAATGCAAAGACAAAAGGAAATGAGTGTAACCATTGTAATATATTAAAATCAAGTACGCAAAATATATATATACACCATAAACAAAATATACACCAAGCTTAGTAGTCCAGGTAGTGATCCAATGAAGTGCGTGGAACACTGGCCCCACACGGTATGGGCGAGGCCCACACAAGATCCCTGACCATGACGGAGAGAACACTGCAGGGGCATCAGAGAGCAAGGAAACAGGCACCTCAGGGGGAGGGAAAGGGGGGGCAAATCATCCGGTTGAGTGCACGACGCCAAATCCACGACGGGGCCACATGCCCACTGTTCAATCCTTGGGAGTGCAAAGCCGCAGTCTCTCAAGTCTATACAATGGGTGGGTTGCCCACTGTTCCATCCTGGGAAGTGCAAAGCCACAGCCTCTCAAATCTATACAGTGGGTGGGTTGCCCACTGTTCCATCCTGGGGAGTGCAAAGCCACAGTCTCTCAAGACTATACAGTGGGTGGTTTGCCCCCTGTTCAATCCTGGGGAGTGCAAAGCCACAGTCTCTCAAGTCTATACAGTGGGTGGTTTGCCCCCTGTTCAATCCTGGGGAGTGCAAAGCCACAGTCTCTCAAGTCTATACAGTGGGTGGGTTGCTCACTGTTCCATCCTGGGGAGTGAAAAGCCACAGTCTCTCAAGTCTATACAGTGGGTGGTTTGCCCCCTGTTCAATCCTGGGGAGTGCAAAGCCACAGTCTCTCAAGTCTCTACAATGGGTGGTTTGCCCACTATGCCATCCTGGGGAGTGCAAAGCCACAGTCTCTCAAGTGGATGACAGTCTCCACTGGTTCTGGAGGAGGCATGGTGCCCAGAGTGCTTCATCCTGCTAAGGACAGAGGTAGTGGATGCCTTTCTCCACTGGTTCTGGAGGGGGCATGGTGCCCAGAGTGCTTCATCCTGCTAAGGACAGAGGTAGTGGATGTATCTCTCCACTGGTTCTGGAGGGGGCATGGTGCCTAGAGTGCTTCATCCTGCTAAGGACAGAGGTAGTGGATGCCTTCTCCACAGGTTCTGGAGGGGGCATGGTGCCCAGAGTGCTTCATCCTGCTAAGGACAGAGGTAGTGGATGGCAATATCCACTGGTTCTGGAGGGGGCTCTGTGCCCAGAGTGCTTCATCCTGCTCGTGACAGACTCAGTAGCGTCAGTGCCCTTGGCGCTCATGGGCCAGCGGTGCTTGTAGCGGCGGTGCCCTGTTCAGCGGTGCTTGAGGCGGCGGTGCCCTGTTCAGCGGTGCTTGAGGCGGCGGTGCCCTGTTCAGTGGTGCATGAGGCAGTGGTGCCCTGTTCAGTGGTGCTTGAGGCGGTGGGCTCCTTTGCAGTGACTCAGCTGCTGGCGGTCCTCTCTGTCCCATCGGGGCTTGTGCTGGCGGTCCTCTCTGTCCCAGTGGGGCTTGTGCTGGCGGTGGCCTCCTGGGCAGCAGGGCAGGTGCTGGCCTCCTGGGCAGCGGGGACGATGGCGGTGGCCTCCTGGGCAGCGGGGATGATGGCGGTGGCCTCCTGGGCAGCGGGGATGATGGCGGTGGCCTCCTGGGCAGTGGGGATGATGGCGGTGGCCTCCTGGGCAGCAGGGATGATGGCGGTGGGCTCTGTGGCAGCGGGGATGATGTCGGTGGCCTCCTGGGCAGCGGGGATAATGGCGGTCTCCTCTGCCGTACTGCTCTTCCCAGACTTTCCGGGTTTCTTGTGGCCCTTCCCCACCTTGGAAGGTGTCGCAGCTGACTCCACACTCCCACCGGGACCCCTGGGAGTGGCTTTGGTGGCTGGAGTCTTCCCCCTCTCCCGCCGGGCACTGGCCAACTTTTGATGCTTGACAGGTGGGGGACTGTCCGTGCTGTGGCTCCGTGCCAAACTGGCTGCCCTGGTGGCCGGTGCACTCCAGATTCCTGTGACTACAGGCACCACTGGTCCCGGAGATGTTGTGGCTGAGGTTCTAAGTTGGGACCTGGAGAGTCGGGCCCTAGGAGACGGACGGGGTGGGGGAGGTATGGGAAAGAGGTCAAGGTTGGACAGGAAAAGTTTTTTTGGAGACAGTCGGACAGGTAGCTGTAGGGGGTTTGGGAGTGGAGGAAGAGGTTGTGGTTGTAGGAGGTGTTCGTTTGGTGACTTTGGGTGAAGGTGCATGTGCTGGATGCTGTTGTGAGGTAGATGTCTGTTGCGCGGGTGTGTGCCTGCGTTTGTGTATCTTGGGAGGTGGCGTCACAGACACACTGGGAGAGGACACAGGGGACGTGTGAATGGTAGTAGGGGTGGTGAGTGCATGTGAGCGGGGTGTGGTGGTGGGTGTGCTGGTGATGGCAGTAGTGGCTGTAGATGTAGTGCATGCAGGTGTGAGTGTAGACGAGACTGGGAGGGAGGAGGGAGACGAGGAGGAGGGGGACACAGTGGAGGCAGTGGATGTTGGTGTGTCTGCATGTGTGTGATGCTTGCGTGAGTGCCTGTGGGATGGGTGGTGCTTATCTTTGCCTGAGCTTCCCTTGTGTGTTGACGTGTGTGCATGCTGGTCTGAAGGTGTGCTTGGGATAGGCTGGGATACAGGGGATTGGGTCTGGGTGGAGGAAGTTGGAGGTCAATGGCCTCCTCACTGAGGGCAGCAGGGGTGACTGGGGCAGGGCCTGAGGTGCCTGGGGCGAAGGTGATGCCCACCCTCCTGGGTGAGCGGGCAGGGGGTAAAGGCTGAGGGGCTCCTGGGAGGGCGGTGCTGTTAGGGGGGTGGCGGCTGTACCTGCAGATGCGGGGGCACAGATGTTGTCTCCACCACAAGGGAACTCCCATCAGAGGACGAGTCTGTGTCGCTGGTGTCAGCTCCTGTCCCAGCCGTGGAGCTCCCCTCCCCCCCGTCCCACTGGTGAACTCCGAGTCCGTTGTCTCGCCCTCCAGGGCCATGTGGGATGCAGCTCCCTCGTGCTCCGGGCCACTGCTCCTCTGCCTGATGATGCTAATGCACACAAGAACAGGGAGACCACAAAAAGGGGGGAGGGACGACAGAAGAAAGACAAGTTGAGTGCATGCATTACCGCTACCGTTGGTGGACACGACAGACACAGAAGCCCCCTGCACTACGGCGTGCTCTTGGGCTCCATTGTTCAATCCCTGGGAAATGGCCTACTAGGCTATGGACAACATCTGCACACATGGATGACACAGGGGCATGACTAGGTGTTCTTGGCACTCTACAGAGGTGTGGTGGGGTGCCACATGGCCTGCCTTATGGAGGGACCTTGCCTACTAAACTCGCCCTGGCCTAGGGAAACCCATAGCCCACCTCCCCCACCCAGACACCTCCACTGCGCGCAAAATCAGCAGGATGAGAGTGTACTCACCCCCTTGTAGCTGCTGTGATGCCCTCAAGCGCCCATCCAACTCCGGGTACGCCACCGCCAGGATCCTGAACATCAGGGGGGTCATGGTGCGATGGAAACACCTCCCATGTTGGGAGGCCATCCCCAGCTGAGCCTCCGCCGTCTTCTTGCTCGAGCGGCGAATGTCCTCCCATCTTTTCCGGCAGTGGGTGCTCCGTCTGTGGTAGACCCCCAGGGTCCGGACGTCCTTGGCTACTTATATATCTTTTTTCTGGTGGGCGCTGACCTACATGAATTGTACAGGGGGAAGAAAAACTTATTACCAACTGCACCGTCACAGTCATTGGCCCCCATCCCTACCATTGCCATGTGGCACATGCACTCACCGTTGTTTCATGCACGCCGCAATCTCCCCCCCTTCTTACATCCACACCACTCCACACAGGCATAGCCCATAAAGCATGCTCCCAGTGTACTTACCTGTTTGTCTGGAGGACCGTAGAGTAGCGTGTACTGGGGGAGGACCACGTCCACAAGTTTCTCCAACTCCTCCGATGTGAAGGCAGGGGCCCTTTTCCCAGACACTCAAGCCATTGTCTCTTCCACACCGAGGTCACAGCAGCACTTGCAGTGTAGGTCCTCTCCTGTCGAAGATCAGGTATCAAGTGATTGAACAGATAGAAAATGCCGGTCACGTTTGCGGCGGTGCGTACCGTCACCGCCGGCGTACATCGTCATTGGCTCCCGGGACACATAGGATCCAATGTTAACCAATGCAGCATTGCGCCGCGGTCTTCGACGGCCTACAGCTACGGTGTACAACGCCAGCGCAGTTACCTCACTTCCCATTGTCCCACTTTAGAGGTCAGGCAGCCGCCATTTCAGGGGCCCACATGGCTTCATCTTTAACTGCCTCACACATACCTAGGCCTAGACTCAACACACATACAGGCCACTTTACGGATTATGATTTGTGTTCTGTGTAAGCTGTGGGTACGTACCTCTGAGTTGTTTGACTCTGTGCTCGCTGTTGTCCTTCATAGGCACCGTCCGCTGGGACATGTGAGGAGATGGCGGCATCCTCCGGTGTACAGACCGCTGGTGAACCTGTCGACAATGGAGGAAAGACATGTGATCATCACATACAGGCTTGACTGTGCCACAATCCAGGAACTGTGTACCCAGCTGGAGCCAGACCTGATGTCAGCTATCCGCCATCCCACAGGTATCCCCCCCTATAGTGCAGGTGCTGTCAGTACTCCATTTCCTTGCAAGTGGGTCATTTCAAACAACAGTGGCCATAGCATCAGGGATGTCCCAGCCTATGTTTTCAAACGTGTTGTCCAGAGTGTTGTCTGCCCTGCTGAAACACATGCGGAGCTACATCGTTTTCCCTCAGGTTGAGGATTTGCCTACAGTGAAAGGTGATTTCTATTCCCTGAGACATATCCCCAACATCATAGGTGCCATTGATGGGACACATGTGGCTTTGGTACCCCCCGCAGGAGTGAACAGGTGTACAGAAACCAGAAGAGTTATCATTCCATGAATGTGCAGATGGTATGTTTGGCAGACCAGTACATCTCCTATGTGAATGCCAAGTTCCCTGGCTCAGTGCATGACGCCTACATCCTGCAGAATAGCAGCATCCCTTATGTGATGGGTCAACTCCAGAGGCACTGTGTGTGGCTATTAGGTGAGCACCTGTAAGCAAGACAGTGGGAATGGTTGTCTGGGTCTGGGGTTATCCCTACAGGTTAGTGTGTCTAACAGTTGTCCCTCGCCATTTGCAGGTGAATCTGGTTACCCCAACCTGTCATGGCTACTGACCCCAGTGAGGAATCCCAGGACAAGGGCAGAGGAAGGCTACAATGAGGCCCATGGACGAACACGGCGGATAATCGAGTAGACCTTCGGCCTCCTGAAGGCCAGGTTCAGGTGCCTCCATATGACATGTGGATCCCTATTCTACTCACCAAAGAAGGTGTGCCAGATCATCGTGGCCTGCTGCATGCTTCACAACTTAGCTATGCGACAACAGGTGCCTTTTCTGCAGGAGTATGGTCCAGATGGCAGTGTTGTTGCAGCTGTGGAGCCTGTGGACAGTGAAGACGAGGAAGCAGAAGAAGAGGACATGCACAACAGGGACTCGGTGATCCTGCAATATTTCCAGTGAGACACAGGTAAGAATACAAACCTGTCTACTACATGTACTTTAACACTACTACATCTCTACTGCCTGTCGTTTTCACCCAGTGTATGGTAACTGAAATGTCACTTTCCCTTACAATTTCACAGATTTGGGTCCCACTGTGTGAGATCTGCTTTGATTCCTCATGGACTAGAGCTGTGTGACATAGGTATGTTGACATTACAATTGAAAGAGCTTTTTGCCACAGTAATTGCTAATACACTATTCCGAAATCACAGACTGACTCCAGATTGTTTTGTGCTTCAAGAGTGTTTATTTAAGTGCAAAATATTGGAGGGGGTTGCAAAATGGTGAGGGGTGATGGTGGAGGAATGTCCATGGCAGAGTCTAGTCTATTAGTCTCACAGGTGCATTGCCCAAATGGGCATAGGAAGTGGAGCTGGGGCAGTTTAAGGATGGACAGGGTGACAAAGTGGGACAGAAGGATGACATTCAGGGTGGTCTCATTTCTTGGCGGGGTCTTGGCATCGTTCTCTGTCTTTGTCCTGGATCTCAGGGACCGTTTGCGGGGTGGTTCTCTCTCTGCAGGGGGTGGGGTGCTGGTGTGGTGGTCCTGTGGTGGTGCCTCCTGTCCACTAGCGCCGGCGGAGGTGGTGGGCAGTTCATCGTCCATGCTAGTGTCACGGGCCCCTTGTTGTGCCACAGTGTCCCTCCTGGGGTTGAGTACTTCCTTCAGCACCCCTACAATGGTGCCCAGGGTGGAATTGATGGCTCTGAGTTCCTCCCTGAAGCCCAAATACTGTTCCTACTGCAGGCGCTTGGTCTCCTGAAACTTGGCCAGTACCGTTGCCATCATCTCCTGGGAGTGGTGGTAGGCCCCCATAATGGAGGAGGGGCCTCGTGGAGAGTGGGTTCCCTGGGCCTGTCCTCCCCCTGTCGCACAGCAGCCTTCCCAGTTCCCCTGTGTTCCTGGGTCTCCGTCCCCTGGACCGTGTGCCCACTGCCACTGCCCCCAGGTCCCTGTTGTTGTTGGGGTGGTGGGTTAGCCTGGGTTCCCTGTAGTGGTGGACACACTGCTGATTGACGTGTCCTGGGGACAGAGGTATGGGCTGTAGGAAAGTACCATCTTGCCTGGCATGTTACCCCCATATTTCACTGTATATATGTTGTTTTAGTCTATGTGTCTCTGGGACCCTGCCAGGCAGGGCCCCAGTGCTCATACGTATGTGCCCTGTATGTGTTCCCTGTGTGATGCCTAACTGTCTCACTGAGGCTCTGCTAATTAGAACCTCAGTGGTTATGCTCTCTCTGCTTTCAAAATTTGTCACTAACAGGCTAGTGACCAAGTTCACCAATTCACATTGGCATACTGGTACACCCATATAATTCCCTAGTATATGGTACTGAGGTACCCAGGGTATTGGGTTCCAGGAGATCCCTATGGGCTGCAGCATTTCTTTTGCCACCCATAGGGGGATCTGACAATTCTTACACAGGCCTGCCAGTGCAGCCTGAGTGAAATAACGTCCACGTTATTTCACAGCCATTTACCACTGTACTTAAGTAACTTATAAGTCACCTATATGTCTAACCTTCACCTGGTGAAGGTTGGGTGCAAAGTTACTTAGGGGGTGATTCTGACCCGGGTCAGCGGGAGCACCGCCAACAGGCTGGCGGTGCTCCGCAGGGCATTCTGACCGCGGCGGTATGGCCGCGGTCAGAACAGGAAAACCGGCGGTGTCCCGCCGGTTTTCCGCTGCCCTGCTGAATCCTCCATGGCGGCGCAGCTTGTTGCGCCGCCATGGGGATTCCGACACCCCATACCGCCATCCTGTTCCTGGCGGTTCGCCCGCCAGGAACAGGATGGCGGTATGGGGTGTCGTGGGGCCCCTGGGGGCCCCTGCAGTGCCCATGCCAATGGCATGGGCACTGCAGGGGCCCCCGTAAGAGGGCCCCACATAGAATTTCAGTGTCTGCTTAGCAGACACTGAAATTCGCGACGGGTGCAACTGCACCCGTCGCACCTTTCCCACTCCGCCGGCTCCATTCGGAGCCAGCTTCCTTGTGGGAAGGGGTTTCCCGCTGGGCTGGCGGGCGGCCTTCTGGCGGTCGCTCGCCAGCCCAGCGGGAAACACAGAATCACCGCGGCGGTCTTCGGACCGCGGAGCGGTGTTCTGGAGGGGGAACTCTGGCGGGCGGCCTCGGCCGCCCGCCAGAGTTAGAATGACCCCCTTAGTGTGTGGGCACCCTGGCATTAGCCAAGGTGCCCCCACATCGTTCAGGGCAAATTACCCGGACCTTGTGAGTGCGGGGACACCATTACGCACGTGCACTGTACATAGGTCACTACCTATGTACAGCGTCACAATGGTAACTCCGAACATGGCCATGTAACATGTCTAAGATCATGGAATTGTCACACCAATGCCAGAATGGCATTGGGGGGACAATGCCATGATCACCCGGGTCTCTAGCACAGAACCCGGGTACTGCCAAACTGCCTTTCCGGGGTCTCCACTGCAGCTGCTGCTGCTGCCAACCCCTCAGACAGGTTTCTGCCCTCCTGGGGTCCAGGCAGCCCTGGCCCAGGAAGGCAGAACAAAGGATTTCCTCTTAGAGAGGGTGTAACACCCTCTCCCTTTGGAAATAGGTGTGAAGGCTGGGGAGGAGTAGCCTCCCCCAGCCTCTGGAAATGCCTTGATGGGCACAGATGGTGCCCATCTCTGCATAGGCCAGTCTACACCGGTTTAGGGATCCCCCAGCCCTGCTCTGGCGCTAAACTGGACAAAGGAACCCAGGGGAGGTGCCCAGAGCTCCTCCAGTGTGTCCCAGACCTCTGCCATCTTGGAAACAGAGGTGTTTGTGGCACACTGGACTGCTCTGAGTGGCCAGTACCAGCAGGTGACGTCAGAGGCTCCTTCTGATAGGCTCTTACCTCTCTTGGTAGCCAATCCTCCTTCCTAGGTAGCCAAACCTCCTTTTCTGGCTAATTAGGGTCTCTGCTTTGGGGAATTCTTCAGATAACAAATGCAAGAGCTCACCAGAGTTCCTCTGCATCTCCCTCTTCACCTTCTGCCAAAGGATCGACCGCTGACTGCTCAGGACGCCTGCAAAACCGCAACAAAGTAGCAAGACGACTACTAGCAACCTTGTATCGCTTCATCCTGCCGGCTTTCTCGACTGTTTCCAGGTGGTGCATGCTCTGGGGTTAGCCTGCCTCCTTCTTGAACCAGGAGCTCTGAAGATATCTCCCGTGGGTCGACGGAATCTTCCCCCTGCAACCGCAGGAAACAAAAGACTGCATCACTGGTCCTCTGGGTCCCCTCTCAGCACGACGAGCGTGGTGCCTTGAACTCAGCAACTATGTCCAAGTGACTCCCACAGTCCAGTGACTCTTCAGTCCAAGTTTGGTGGAGGTAAGTCCTTTCCTTTCCCACGCTAGACTGCATTGCTGGGTACCATGTGATTTGCAGCTGCTCCAGCTCCTGTGCACTCTTCCAGGATTTCCTTTGTGCACAGCTAAGCCTGGGTCCCTGACACTCTAACCTGCAGTGCACAACCTTCTGAGTTGTCCTCTGCCATTGTGGGACTCCCTTTTGTGACTACGGGTGGACTCCGGTTAACTCCTCTTCTAAGTGCCTGATCTGGTACTTCTGCTGGTGCTGCCTGCTTCTGTGAGGGCTCCCTGACTTGCTGGGCACCCCCTCTGTCTCCTCATCCAAGTGGCGACATCCTGGTCGCTCCTGGGCCACAGCAGCATCCAAAACCCTAACTGCGACCCTTGCAGCTAGCAAGGCTTGTTTGCGGTCTTACTGCATGGGAACACATCTGCAAGCTTCTTCTTGATGTGCAACATACATCCTCCAAAGGGGAAGTTCCTAGTCCTCTTCGTTCTTGCAGAACACCAAGCTTCTTCCACCCGGCAGCAGCTTCTTTCCACCCTTAGCTGGCATTTCCTGGGCTCCTGCCCACTCTCGACACTGTCGCGACTCTTGGACTTGGTCCCCTTGTCTTACAGGTACTCAGGTCTGGAAATCCACGGTTGTTGAATTGCTGGTGTTTGTTTTCCTTGCAGAATCCCCCTATCACGACTTCTGTGCTCTTTGGGGGTTGTAGGTGCACTTTACATCTACCTTTCAGGGTCTTGGGGTAGGCTATTTTTCTAACCCTCACTGTTTTCTTACAGTCCCAGTGGCCCTCTAAAAGCTCACATAGGTTTGGGGTCCATTCGTGGTTCGCATTCCACTTTTGTAGTATATGGTTTGTGTTGCCCCTATACCTTTGTGCTCCTATTGCAATCTACTGTAACTCTACATTGCTTGCATTACTTCCTTTGGCTATTTACTGCATAATTTTGGTTTCTCTACATATATCTTATGTATATTTCTCATCCTCATACTGAGGGTACTCACTGAGATACTTTTGGCATATTGTCATAAAAATAAAGTACCTTTATTTTTAGTATATCTGTGTATTGTGTTTTCTTATGATATTGTGCATATGACACCAGTGGTATAGTAGGAGCTTTACATGTCTTCTAGTTCAGCCTGAGCTGCTTTGCCATAGCTACCTTCTATCAGCCTAAGCTGCTAGAAACACCTCTTCTACACTAATAAGGGATAACTGGACCTGGCACAAGGTGTAAGTACCTCTGGTACCCACTACAAGCCAGGCCAGCCTCCTACATTGGTTGTGCAGCGGTGGGATAAGTACTTGTAACTACTTACCACTTTGTCATTGTGTACTTTTCATAAGAGAATAATATACAAAACAAGTTCAGTGTATGTACACTTAACCAAAACGTTTTGCTTTTCTCCTTTAACACTTTCTACTAAGTGCTTTACAAGGAGGGGGATGAGCTCAACAAGTGGGTTGCTGCAAGAGGGCCTGTATGGTACAGGGGGTCCCTCAAAGGCAATGGGCTGCTATATTGTGGCTATCTTTCAATGCAAAGGGTAGGGATAGGCTCCTTACTGTTAGAGGAAGTGATGCTAACAATTTTGCCGTTTTGAAGGATGCACTCTTGGATGGATTTGGCTTAACCACTGAACAATACAGGATTAAGTTCAGAGACACCAGAAAAGAGTCCTCACAAGACTGGATAGACTTTGTTGACTGTTCAGTGAAGGCCTTGGAAGGGTGGTTACATGGCAGCAAAGTTTCTGACTATGAAAGCTTGTATAATCTTATTCTGAGAGAGCATATTCTGAATAACTGTGTGTCTGACTTGTTACACCAATATCTAGTGGACTCAGATCTGACGTCTCCCCAAGAATTGGGAAAGAAGGCAGACAAATGGGTCAGAACAAGAGTGAACAGAAAAGTTCATAGAGGGGGTGACAAGGAGGGCAAGAAGAAGGATGGTAAGTCTTCTGACAAGGGTGGGGACAAAAGTAAACTGAGTCTTCATCAGGCCCACAAAAATCCTCTGGTGGGGGTGGTGGGTCCAACTCCTCTTCCAATAATCAACCTAAAAGCCTTGGTGTTATTTCTGTAAAGTCAAAGGCCAGTGGACAACTGATGCAAGTTGTCCAAAGAAAAACACCAAACTTCCCACTACCACAATCCCTACTGCAAATTCTAGTGCCCCTAGTAATAGCAGTGGTGGTGGGAGCAAACCTACTAATAACCAATCTAAGGGAGTAGCTGGGCTCACCTTTGGTAATTTAGTTGGGGTTGGTCTTGTTAGGGAGACCACAGAGGCTGTGTTAGTCTCTGAAGGTGCCATTGATTTGGCCACCTTGGTTGCTTGTCCCCTTAATATGGATAAGTACAAGCAACTTCCCCTAATAAATGGTGTTGAGGTTCAGGCCTACAGGGACACAGGTGCCAGTGTTAACATGGTAATAGAGAAACTGGTACACCCTGAACAACACCTACTTGGTCACCAGTACCAAGTGACAGACGCTCATAACAACACTCTTAGGCACGCCATGGCTGTTGTGAATCTCAACTGGGGGGGGGGGGTTACTGGTCCAAAGAAAGTTGTGGTTGCCTTAGATTTACCTGTAGACTCTCTACTAGGGAATGATTTAGAGACATCAGCTTGGGCAGAAGTGGAGTTGGAGGCTTATGGAGCAATGCTGGGCATTCCTGGGCATATTTTTGCTTTGACAAGGGCTCAGGCCAAAAAGCAAAAAGGACAGGGTAACTTGGATCCTGGAACAATGGATCAAGTGCTCCCTAAAGCTAGGGGTAGCAAGGGTAAATTCCTACCCACTATCCCTCTCTCTACAGATGATTCTCCTTCTGAGGAAGAAGAATTTCCTCCCTGTGAAAAACCTTCACCAGAGGAGCTGGCAGCAGACACTGCTGAGCTTTTGGGTGGAGGGGGGCCTGCCAGGGAAGAGCTGAGTGTGGCACAGCAATCCTGTCCCACATTAGAGGGTCTCAGACAGCAAGCTGTCAAGCAGCAAAATGGGGATGTCAGTGACTCACATAGAGTTTACTGGGAGGACAACCTTTTGTACACAGAGGCAAGGGACCCAAAACCTGGAGCAGCCAGGAGATTGGTCATTCCCCTGCAGTACAGAGAGTTCCTCCTAACTGTGGCACATGACATTCCTTTGGCTGGGCATTTGGGCCAGATCAAAACATGGGAAAGGCTTGTCCCCCTGTTTCACTGGCCTAGGATGTCAGAGGACACAAATGATTTCTGTAAGTCTTGTGTGACTTGCCAAGCCAGTGGCAAGACTGGTGGCACACCAAAGGCTCCCCTTATTCTACTACCTGTGGTTGGGGTCCCCTTTGAAAGGGTAGGGGTTGACATAGTTGGCCCCCTTGACCCTCCTACTGCTTCAGGCAGTAGGTTTATCTTGGTGGTTGTGGACCATGCCACAAGATATCCTGGAGCAATTCCTCTAAGGACCACTACAGCTCCTGCAGTGGCAAAAGCCCTCCTGGGAATCTTTTCCAGGGTGGGTTTCCCAAAGGAGGTTGTATCAGACAGGGGTAGCAACTTTATGTCTGCATACTTGAAGGCCATGTGGAAGGAATGTGGTGTAACATACAAATTCTCCACACCTTATCATCCACAAACAAATGGACTGGTAGAGAGGTTTAATAAAACTCTCAAAGGAATGATAATGGGACTCCCTGAAAAACTCAGGAGGAGATGGGATGTCCTGTTACCTTGCCTCCTTTTTGCTTACAGGGAGGTACCCCAGAAAGGAGTGGGATTCAGCCCCTTTGAACTCCTCTTTGGGCACCCTGTAAGAGGTCCACTAACATGTTTGAAGGAGGGTTGGGAACAACCTTTAAAAGCTCCCAAACAGGCCATAGTAGACTACGTACTTGGCCTAAGATCCAGAGTGGCTGAGTACATGAAAAAGGCCAGTAAAAACCTTCAGGCCAGCCAAGAGCTTCAGAAGCAATGGCATGACCAGAAGGCTGTTCTGATTCAGTACCAACCAGGACAGAAGGTGTGGATATTGGAGCCTGTGGCCCCAAGAGCACTCCAAGACAAATGAAGTAGACCCCATCTCATTGTTGAGAAAAAGGGCGAGGTCACCTACTTGGTGGACCTGGGCACTGCCAGGAGTCCCCTTAGGGTGATTTATGTCAACCGCCTAAAGCCCTACTATGACAGGGCTGATCTCACCCTGCTCATGGCAACAGATGAGGGACAGGAAGAAGAGAGTGATCCTCTCCCTGATCTCTTCTCCTCCACTGAACAGGATGCTCTAGTGGAGGGAGTAGTTTTGGCAGACTGTCTTACTGCAGAACAGAAAGACAACTGCATAAATCTCCTTGGACAGTTTTCTGAACTCTTTTCAACTGTGCCAGGCACCACATCTTGGTGTGAACACACAATTGATACTGGAGACAGCATGCCTGTGAAAAGTAAAATATATAGGCAGCCTGACCATGTCAGGGACTGCATAAAACAAGAAGTTCAGAAAATGCTTGACCTAGGAGTGGTTGAATCTTCTGAAAGCCCATGGGCTAGTCCTGTGGTGCTTGTACCAAAGCCTCACTCAAAAGATGGAAAAAGGGAGATGAGGTTTTGTGTAGATTACAGAGGTCTCAACCAGGTAACAAAAACTGATGCTCACACTATACCCAGGGCAGATGAGCTCATAGATACACTGGCATCTGCCAAGTATCTAAGCACCTTTGACTTGACTGCAGGGTATTGGAAGATCAAATTGGCTGAGGATGCTAAACTTAAAACTGCATTTTCAACTATAGGAGGGCACTACCAATTTACAGTGATGCCCTTTGGTTTGAAAAATGCACCTGCCACTTTTCAGAGTTTGGTGAACACAGTCCTGCAAGGGTTGGAAGCTTTTAGTGCAGCATATCTTGATGATACAGATGTCTTTAGCTCCACCTGGGATGAGCACCTGGTCCACCTATGGAAAGTTTTGGAGGCCTTGCAAAAGGCAGGCCTCACTATCAAGGCCTCAAAGTGCCAGATAGGGCAGGGAAAAGTGGTTTATCTGGGACACCTGGTAGATGGAGAACAGATTGCACCACTTCAGGGGAAAATCCAAGGTCCTCTGGGTCCTCTCTCAGCACGACGAGCGTGGTCCCTGGAACTCAGCAACTCTGTCCAAGTGACTCCCACAGTCCAGTGACTCTTCAGTCCAAGTTTGGTGGAGGTAAGCCCTTGCCTCCCCACGCTAGACTGCATTGCTGGGTACCATGTGATTTGCAGCTGCTCCAGCTCCTGTGCACTCTTCCAGGATTTCCTTTGTGCACAGCTAAGCCTGGGTCCCCGACACTGTAACCTGCAGTGCACAACCTTCTGAGTTGTCCTCTGCCATCATGGGACTCCCTTTTGTGACTACGGGTGGACTCCGGTTCCCTCCTCTTCTAAGTGCCTGATCCGGTACTTCTGCGGGTGCTGCCTGCTTCTGTGAGGGCTCCCTGACTTGCTGGGCACCCCCTCTGTCTCCTCATCCAAGTGGCGACATCCTGGTCGCTCCTGGGGCACAGCAGCATCCAAAACCCTAACTGCGACCCTTGCAGCTAGCAAGGCTTGTTTGCAGTCTTTCTGCGTGGGAACACATCTGCAAGCTTCTTCTTGACGTGGGACATCCATCCTCCAAAGGGGAAGTTCCTAGTCCTCTTCGTTCTTGCAGAACACCAAGCTTCTTCCACCCGGGGGCAGCTTCTTTGCACCCTTAGCTGGCATTTCCTGGGCTCCTGCCCACTCTCGACACTGTCGCGACTCTTGGACTTGGTCCCCTTGTCTTACAGGTACTCAGGTCTGGAAATTCACGGTTGTTGCATTGCTGGTGTTTGTTTTCCTTGCAGAATCCCCCTATCACGACTTCAGTGCTCTTTGGGGGTTGTAGGTGCACTTTACACCTACCTTTCAGGGTCTTGGGGTAGGCTATTTTTCTAACCCTCACTGTTTTCTTACAGTCCCAGCGGCCCTCTAAAAGCTCACATAGGTTTGGGGTCCATTCGTGGTTCGCATTCCACTTTTGTAGTATATGGTTTGTGTTGCCCCTATACCTTTGTGCTCCTATTGCAATCTACTGTAACTCTACATTGCTTGCGTTACTTCCTTTGGCTATTTACTGCATAATTTTGGTTTCTCTACATATATCTTATGTATATTTCTCATCCTCATACTGAGGGTACTCACTGAGATACTTTTGGCATATTGTCATAAAAATAAAGTACCTTTATTTTTAGTATATCTGTGTATTGTGTTTTCTTATGATATTGTGCATATGACACCAGTGGTATAGTAGGAGCTTTACATGTCTTCTAGTTCAGCCTAAGCTGCTTTGCCATAGCTACCTTCTATCAGCCTAAGCTGCTAGAAACACCTCTTCTACACTAATAAGGGATAACTGGACCTGGCACAAGGTGTAAGTACCTCTGGTACCCACTACAAGCCAGGCCAGCCTCCTACATTGGTTGTGCAGCGGTGGGATAAGTACTTGTAACTACTTACCAGTTTGTCATTTTGTACTTTTCATAAGAGAATAAAATACAAAACAAGTTCAGTGTATGTACACCTAACCAAAACATTTTGCTCTTCTTCTCTTACACTTTCTGCTAAGTGCTGAAAAGTACTTCTAAACTTTCTAAAAGTTTCAAAAAGGTTTTTTTTCTGTTCTTTAAAAAGTCCTGAAACTTTTTATCTCTTCTCACTGTCTCTAAACCTTCTTCTATCATGTCTGATGTAGGAACTTCTCTTAAAATGGTCAATACTACTTATGACAATCTTAACTTTAAGAGCCTAAGGAGTCTCTGCATTGATAGAGGTTTAGTGGTAGGAAAGAACCCTTCTAGATAATTTCTGTATAACATGCTCATTGAGAATGATAAGTCCCTAGGTGGCACTTCATCTGAGGAGTTAGTAGATAGCTCACACTCTGACTCAGGGGAACCCCTTGAGGGAGGTGTTCAGGGTTCTCTTCCAAATGTGCCTCTTAGCAGACCTCATGGCAATGCTGGTAGTAATAGAAGCTCTCATCATAGTAGGGATGCTTTTGTTCCTGAAGGCCAGGTTGTTAGAGTCCAAACTGTTAGGGACAGATCTCCCTCTGTTATTTCCAATTTGTCCTCAGTGTCTAAACATTCCCAACCCACCCACCCTGAAGACAACATGTTAGAAAGGGAACTCAACAAGTTGAGAGTGGAAGAGACCAGGCTGAAGCTTAAACAGCAACAGCTGGCTCTAGACAGGGAATCCCTAGACCTGGAGAAGGAGAGACAGAGATTGGGGTTTGGACCCCATGGTGGCAGCAGCAGTATTCCTGATAGCAATCCTGTGAGAGAGCATGATTCCAGGAATCTGCACAAGATAGTTCCCCCTTACAAGGAGGGGGATGACATTAACAAGTGGTTTGCTGCACTTGAGAGGGCCTGTATGGTACAGGGGGTCCCTCAAAGGCAGTGGGCTGCTATTCTATGGCTATTTTTCAATGGAAAGGATAGGGATAGGCTCCTTACTGTTAGAGAAAGTGATGCTAATACTTTTGCAGTTTTGAAGGATGCACTCTTGGATGGATTTGACTTAACCACTGAACAATACAGGATTAAGTTCAGAGACACCAGAAAAGAGTCCTCACAAGACTGGATAGACTTTGTTGACTGTTCAATGAAGGCCTTGGAGGGGTGGTTACATGGCAGTAAAGTTTCTGACTATGAAAGCCTGTATAATCTTATTCTGAGAGAGCATATTCTGAATAACTGTGTGTCTGACTTGTTACACCAATATCTAGTGGACTCAGATCTGACCTCTCCCCAAGAATTGGGAAAGAAGGCAGACAAATGGGTCAGAACAAGAGTGAACAGAAAAGTTCATACAGGGGGTGACAAGGATGGCAATAAGAAAGATGGTGAGAAATCTCAGGCTAAGCATGGGGATAAGGGTAAAACCAATGATCCTTCTTCAAATCCTAAACACTCTTCAGAGGGTGGGGATAAATCAAATTCTTCCTCTTCTTCACAACATACACACATTAAAAAGCCCTGGTGCTTTGTGTGTAGAAATAAAGGCCATAGGCCAGGGGATAAGTCCTGTCCAGGTAAACCCCCTGAGCCAACCACCACTAATACATCAAGCTCTAGTGCCCCTAGCAGTAGTGGTAATAGTGGTGGGACTGCTGGCAACAGTCAAAGTAAGGGTGTAGTTGGGTTAATTTATGGGTCCATAATAGAAACTGGGGTAGTCAGTCCCAAGACTGTTTCTGTTACACCTAGTGGCATTGGCCTTGCCACACTGGCTGCTTGTCTTCTTACAATGGATAAGTACAGGCAGACAGTTTCAATAAATGGTGTTTAGGCCCAGGCCTACAGGGACACAGGTGCCAGTATCACTTTGGTGACTGAAAACTTAGTGGCTCCTGAACAACACATCATTGGACAACAGTACAAGATTATTAATGTCCATAACTCCACTAAGTTTCTTCCCTTAGCTATAGTTCAGCCTAGTTGGGGTGGAGTTACTGGCCCTAAGCAGGTGGTAGTGTCACCTAGCTTACCTGTAGACTGTCTCTTAGGTAATGACCTAGAGACCTCAGGTTGGGCTGAGGTTGACTTTTATATCCATGCAGCCATGCTGGGTATCTCTGAGGAATTGCTTCCTCTCATTTCAGCTGAAATGAAAAAGCAAAGGAGAGAAAAGGGCCTGAAATCTCAGGATCCTTCTCCAACAACAGGTAAAAATGGTATCACAGTATCCCCTAACCACCCTGCCATTCAGGATACCATTCCTGTGGTGGGAGAAACCTCTCCTGGGGTGGCACCTGTACCAAGGGAATCATCAGCTGGCACAGCTGTACTCCCTGAGGTGAAAGTACCTCTCTGTGGGATAACTAATATTGGTGAGAAGAGCACCATTTTAGTTAACATGGAGCATCCCTCCAACCCTCCCAGAGAAACGTTAGTGCAGAAACCCTGCACTGCCTCACAACACTTAGGACAGCAGCCCTGCCCTAGTGTGGAGCTCATAGGACAGCATCCCTGCCCTGCTCCAACTAAAGAGAAACAGCATCCCTGTTCTCTCTTACAGCCATATGGACAAAATGTTTGCCCAGCTATGGCTTTACTGAGACAGCATCCCTGTCTGGCATTCTCATCACTAGAAATAGGTCCAGTGGACAATTCCCACTGTTCTAAACTAAAACTTACTGATAGGAACTCTGAAAATATATCTTCACATTGTTGGTTAGCTAAAAACTTCAAATACCAGGGTATTGGGGTTCCAGGAGATCCCTATGGGCTGCAGAATTTCTTTTGCCACCCATAGAGAGATCTGACAATTCTTACACAGGCCTGCCAGTGAAGCGTGAGTGAAATAACGTCCACTTTATTTCACAGCCATTTAACACTGCACCTAAGTAACTTATAAGTCACCTGTATGTCTAACCTTCACCTGGTGAAGGTTGGGTGCAAAGTTACTTAGTGTGTGGGCACCCTGGCACTAGCCAAGGTAACCCCACATTGTTCAGGGCAAATTCCCCGGAATTTGTGAGTGCGGGGACACCATTACACGTGTGCACTATACATAGGTCACTACTTATGTATGGCATCACAATGGTAACTCCAAACATGGCCATGTAACATGTCTAAGATCATGGAATTGTCACCCCAATGCCATTCTGGCATTGGGGGGACAATTCCATGATCCCCTGGGTCTCTAGAACAGAACCCGGGTACTGCCAAACTGCCTTTTCAGGGTTTGCACTGCAGCTGCTGCTGCTGCCAACCCCTCAGACAGGTTTCTACCCCCCTGGGGTCCAGGCAGCCCTGGCCCAGGAAGGCAGAACAAAGGATTTCCTCTGAGAGAGGGTGTCACACCCTCTCCCTTTGGAAATAGTTGTGAAGGCTGGGGAGGAGGAGCCCCCCCCAGCCTCTGGAAATGCTTTGATGGGCACAGATGGTGCCCATCTCTGCATAAGCCAGTCCACACCAGTTCAGGGATCCCCCAGCCCTGCTCTGGCACGAAACTGGACAAAGGAAAGAGGAGTGACCACTCCCCTGACCTGCACCTCCCAGAGGAGGTGCCCAGAGCTCCTCCACTGTGCCCCAGACCTCTGCCATCTTGGGAACAGAGGTGTTGCTGGCACACTGGACTGCTCTGAGTGGCCAGTGCCAGCAGGTGACGCCAGAGACTCCTTTTGATAGGCTCTTACCTCTCTTAGTAGCCAATCCTCCTTCCTAGGTAGCCAAACCTCCTTTTCTGGCTATTTAGGGTCTCTGCTTTGGGGAATTCTTCAGATACAGAATGCAAGAGCTCACCAGAGTTCCTCTGCATCTCCCTCTTCACCTTCTGCCAAAGGATCGACCGCTGACTGCTCAGGACGCCTGCAAAACCGCAACAAAGTAGCAAAGACGACTACTGCAACCTTGTATCACTTCATTCTGCCGGCTTTCTCGACTGTTTCCTGGTGGTGCATGCTCTGGGGGTAGCCTGCCTCCTTTCTGCACCAGGGGCTCTGAAGAAATCTCCTGTGGGTCGACGGAATCTTCCCCCTGCAACCACAGGCAACAAAAGACTGCATCACCGGTCCTCTGGGTCCCCTCTCAGCACGACGAGCGTGGTCCCTGGAACTCAGCAACTCTGTCCAAGTGACTCCTACAGTCCAGTGACTCTTCAGTCCAAGTTCGGTGGAGGTAAGTCCTTGCCTCCCCACGCTAAACTGCATTGCTGGGTACCACGTGATTTGCAGCTGCTCCGGCTCCTGTGCACTCTTCCAGGATTTGCTTCGTGCACAGCCAAGCCTGGGTCCCCGACACTCTAACCTGCAGTGCACAACCTTCTGAGTTGTCCTCCGGCGTCGTGGGACTCCCTTTTCTGACTTCGGGTGGACTCTGGTTCACTCCTCTTCTAAGTGCCTGATCCAGTACTTCTGCGGGTGCTGCCTGCTTCTGTGAGGGCTCCCTGACTTGCTGGGCGCCCCCTCTGTCTCCTCATCCAAGTGGCGACATCCTGGTCCCTCTTGGGCCACAGCAGCATCCAAAAACCCTAACCGTGACCCTTGCAGCTAGCAAGGCTTGTTTGCGATCTTTCTGCGTGGGAATACCTCTGCAAGCTTCTTCATGATGTGGGACATCCATCCTCCAAAGGGGAAGTTCCTAGTCCTCTTCGTTCTTGCAAAACACCAAGCTTCTTCCATCCGGTGGCAGCTTCCTTGCACCCTCAGCTGGCATTTCCTGGGCTCCTGCCCACTCTCGACACTGTCGCGACTCTTGGACTTGGTCCCCTTGTCTTACAAGTACTCAGGTCCAGAAATCCACTGTTGTTGCATTGCTGGTGTTGGTTTTCCTTGCAGAATCCCCCTATCACGACTTCTGTGCTCTCTGGGGGTTGTAGGTGCACTTTACACCTACCTTACAGGGTCTTGGGGTGGGCTATTTTTCTAACCCTCACTGTTTTCTTACAGTCCCAGCGACCCTCTATAAGCTCACATAGGTTTGGGGTCCATTCGTTATTCGCATTCCACTTTTGGAGTATATGGTTTGTTTTGCCCTTAGACCTATGTGCTCCTATTGTAATCTATTGTAACTTTACACTGCTTGCATTACTTCCTTTTGCTATTACTGCATATTTTTGGTATTGTGTACATATATCTTGTGTATAGTAGGCATCCTCATACTGAGGGTACTCACTGAGATACTTTTGGCATATTGTCATAAAAATAAAGTACCTTTATTTTTAGTATATCTGTGTATTGTGTTTTCTTATGATATTGTGCATATGACACCAGTGGTATAGTAGGAGCTTTGCATGTCTCCTAGTTCAGCCTAAGCTGCTCTGCTATAGCTACCTTCTATCAGCCTAAGCTGCTAGAAACACCTCTTCTACACTAATAAGGGATAACTGGACCTGGCACAGGGTGTAAGTACCTCTGGTACCCACTACAAGCCAGGCCAGCCTCCTACAGTAGGACACTACACACATAATGCTGATACCTACACATGCTTCATACAATATTAGGGTAGGAAACTACACAGATGAAGCTAATAACTACACACGCTACATACATTATTAGGGTAGGACACTAGACACATAAAGCTGAGAACTACACATGCTACGTTTAATATATGGGTAGGACACTACACACATAAAGCTGATAACCACACATGCTACATACAATATCAGTGTAGGATACTACACACATAAAGGTGATAACTACACACGCTACATTCAATATATGGGTAGGACACTACACACATAAAGCTGATAACTACACATGCTACATACAATATCAGTGTAGGACATTATACACATAAAGCTGATAACTACACATGTTACATACAATATCAGGGTAGAACACTACACACATAAAGCTGATAACTTCACATGCTACATACAATATTAGGGTAGGACACTACACACACAAATCTGATAACTACACATGTTACATACAATATCAGGGTAGAACACTACACACATAAAGCTGATAATTACACACACTACATACAATATTAGGGTAGGACACTACACACAGAAAGCTGATAACTACATACCCTACATTCAATATATGGGTAGGACACTACACACATAAAGCTGATATCTGCACATGCTACATGCAATATCAGTGTAGGACACTATACACATAAAGCTAATAACCACACATGCTCATACATTATCAGGGTAGGACACTTCACACATAAAGCTGATAACTACTCACCCTACATACAATATTTAGGTAGGATACTACACACATAAAGCTGATAACTACACATGCTACATGCAATATCAGGATAGGACACTACACACATAAAGCTGATAACTACACATGCTACATACAATATCAGGGGAGGACACTACACACATAAAGCTGATAACTACTCACGCTACATACAATATTAGGGTAGGACACTACACACATAAAGCTGATAACTACACATGCTACATACAATATTAGGGTAGGACACTACACACATGAAGCTGATAACTACACATGCTACATACAATATCGGTGTAGGACACTACACACATAAAGCTGATAACTACACACACTACATACAATATTAGGGTAGGACACTACACACAGAAAGCTGATAACTACACATGCTACATACAATATCATGGTAGGACACCTCACACATGTAGGAGGCTGGTCTGGCTTATAGTGAGTACCTTGGGGTACTTACACCTTTGCCAGGTCTAGTTATCCCATATTAGTAGATTAATAGTGTTCTAGCAGCTTAGGCTGATAGAGGTAGCTATAGCAGAGCAGCTTAGGCTGGACTAGGAGACATGCAAAGCTCCTACTATGCCACTTATATCATCTAGCACTATATCATAAGAAACACAATACTCAGAGTTACTAAAAATAAAGGTACTTTATTTTAGTGACAATATGCCAGAAGTATCTCAGAGGATATGCTCCCTTAGGAGGTAAGTAATATACACAAAATATACACACAAACCAAAATCAGGTAAGTAAAACACTTAGAAAAGTAGTGCAAACACTGTAGAGCACAATAGAATGCAATAGGAAACAATAGGCCTAGGGGCAACACAAACCATACACTCCAAAAGTGGAATGTGAACCACAAATGGACCCCAGGCCTAGAGTAGTGTGTAGAGGGTCGCTAGGAGTGTAAGAAAACACTAAGGGTGTCCAAGATACCCCACCCCAAGACCATGAAAAGTAGGAGTAAAGTTACCCTACTACCCCAGAAAGACAGTAAAGTCGAGATAGGGGATTCTGCAAAGACAAAAACTGACTGCAAAGCACTGAAGATGGATTCCTGGTCCTGAGGACCTGCAAAGGAAGGGGACCAAGTCCAAGAGTCATGCAAGTGTCCAGGGGGGCAGGAACCCACTAAACCCCGGATGAAGGTGCAAAAGGGCTGCCTCCGGGTGGAAGAAGTCAAAGATTCTGCAACAGCGGAAAGTGGCAGGAACTTCTCCTTTGGTCAGAAGATGTCTCACGGCGTGCTAGAGGATGCAGAGTTGTTTCCATGCAGAAAGACTGCAAACAATCCTTGCTAGTTGCAAGAGTCACAGTTGAAGGTTTTGGGCGCTGCCAGGGCCCAGGAAGGACCAGGAGACAGAGGGGGTGCTCAGCAACACAGAGAGCCCACACAGAAGCAGTACACCCGCAAAAGCACCTGAACAGGCGTTCAGAAGATCTGAGCATGGCAGTCGTCTTAGCACAACAAAAGAGGGTCCCACAAAGTTGGAGTCCAAATCAGCGAGTTGGGCAATGAAGGACGGTGTGCTGGGGACCTGGGCTGTGCTGTGCACGAAGGAAGTCTTGCAAAATTGCACAGGAGCCCTAGCAGCTGCAGTTCACGCAGTACTCAGGATTACTGTCTGGCGTGGGGAGGCAAGGACGTACCTCCACCAAATTTAGACAGAAGGGCCACTGGACTGTCATGGACACTTGGATCCAGCTCCTGTGTTCAAGGGACCACGCTCGTCAAGATGAGAGGGGATGCAGAGGACCGGTGATGCAGAAATGTGGTGCCTGCGTTAGCAGGGGGAAGATTTCATCAACCCACAGGAGATTTCTTCTTGGCTTCCAGTGTAGGGTGAACACAGACAGCCCTCAGAGCATGCACCACTAGGAAACAGTTGAGAAAGCCGTCAGGATGAGGCGCTACAATGTTGCTGGTAGTCTTCTTGCTACTTTGTTGCGGTTTTGCAGGCATCCTGGAGCAGTCAGCGGTCGATCCTTGGCAGAAGTCGAAGAGGCAAGTGCAGAGGAACTCTGGTGAGCTCTTGCATTCGTTATCTGCTGAGAAACCCACAGGAGAGACCCTAAATAGCCCTCAAAGGAGGATTGACTACCTAACCGGGTAAGAGCCTATCAGGAGGGGTCTCTGATGTCACCTGCTGGCGCTGGCCACTCAGAGGTCTCCATTGTGCCCTCACACCTCTGCATTCAAGATGGCAGAGGTCTGGGCCACACTGGAGGAGCTCTGGGCACCACCCCTGGGGTGGTGATGGACAGGGTAGTAGTCACTCCCCTTTCCTTTGTCCAGTTTCGCGCCAGAGCAGGGGCTGGGGGCTCCCTGAACCGGTGTAGACTGGCTTATGCAAGGAGGGCACCATCTGTGCTCTTCAAAACATTTCCAGAGGCTGGGGAAGGCTACTCCTCCACAGCCCTTAACACCTATTTCCAAAGGGACAGGGTGTAACACCCTCTCTCAGAGGACACTACACAAATAAAGCTGATACCTACACATGCTACATACAATATCAGGGTAGGACATTACACACATAAAGCTGACACCTTCACATGCTACATACAATATCAGGGTAGGACATTGCACACATAAAGCTGACATCTACACAAATATGGCATTCAAGAGGAAATAGTACTAGAAAAGTGACTCGTAATGAGGGATCTGGAGGCTGACAGTGTATGGTGAAACATGGTTTAGAGCCTGGATTGAACACACAGTCAGGCACCTGCCCACAGCTCACAGGGTCACATTCCCAGCCGGGCTGAATAACCCTTTGAAACTTGGGATTGATATTTACAGGGACACCAGCCTCCTCTCCAGTCCCCCAGTAATTGTCCCTTTCTTCCTGTTTCTTGCATTTCCTTGCTCACATTCTCTTTATGCATCTCCCCATTCCTGTTTCTCTTTTTGTTGCTCTGTTTTTCTCACACTTCTTTACTGTGCTGGCCCCTCTCGCTCTTCCCACTCTTTTTCACACGCTCTTCCCACGTCCCCACTCATTTTCACACGCTCTTCCCACCTCCCCACTCTTTTTCACACACTCTTTCCACCTCCCCACTCTTTTTCACACACTCTTCCCACCTCCCCACTCTTTTTCACACAATTTTTCCCACATCCTGACTCTTTTTTACACACTCTTCCCACCACGCTACTCTTTTGCACACGCTCTTCCCATCTCCCCACTCTTTTTCACACCCTCTTCTCACCTCCCCACTCTTTTTCACACGATCTTCCCACCACCCACTCTTTTTCACACACTCTTCCCCACTCTTTTTCACACACTCTTCCCACCTACCCACTCTTTTTCACACGCTCTTCCCATCTCCCCACTCTTTTTCACACACTCTTCCCACCTCCCCACTCTTTTTCACATGCTCTTCCCATCTCCCCACTCTTTTTCACAAACTCTTCTCACTTCCCCGCTCTTTTCCACATGCTCTTCCCACCTCCCTACTCTTTTTCACAGACTCTTCCCACCTCCCAACTCTTTTTCACACGCTCTTCTCATCTCCCCACTCTTTTTCACACGCTCTTCCCACCTCCCTACTCTTTTTCACACACTCTTCCCACCTCCCCACTCTTTTTCACACAATTTTTCCCACCTCCCGACTCTTTTTCACACACTCTTCCCACCTCGCTACTCTTTTTCACACGCTCTTCTCACCTCCCCACTCTTTTTCACACGCTCTTCCCACCTCCCTACTCTTTTTCACACGCTCTTCCCACCTCCCTATTCTTTTTCACACACTTGTCCCACCCCCCACTCTTTTTCACACACTCTTCCCACCCCCCACTCTTTTTTACACACTTTTCTCACCTCCCCACTCTTTTTCACACACTCTTCCCACCTCCCTACTCTTTTTCTCTCCCCACTTTCATCTATTTCTGTCTTGTAGTCAAACCCTCTCTCTCTATGCTCTATCTACCCCATGAAAAAAAAAACATAAGTAAATGGCACTCGCTCCAGAACCGAACCTCCCTACTACGATGCCCAGAAAGTGACAGGCGCTAGAGCTAGACCCTCAGAGACAGACCCCTGTGTCCCTCATGACATCTGCAACAGACACAATAACCCACTAAGCTGTCTCAAGCGAAAGTGGTAGAGAGAGGGGTGGGCAACGAGTGAAAGGATAGAATATGTGGAGCTGCAAAACAGGGGAAAGTTAAGTAAGAGAAAACGAGATGCTGGGGAGAACAGCTGAGGAAACCGCCAAGTGAGACAGATTGAAAATGCAACAGGAAGGAGAGATAAGACAGCATGACAATGGGTGTGAACATGCAACATGTGATGATGGAGAGATAAGACAGAATGGCAATGGGTGAGAACATGCAACATGTGATGATGGAGAGATAAGACAGCAAGACAATAGGTGAGAACATGTAATGTGATGATGGAGAGAAAAGACAACATGACAATGGGTGAGAACATGCAACATGTGATGATGGAGAGATAAGACAGCAAGACAATAGGTGAGAACATGTAATGTGATGATGGAGAGATAAGACAGCAAGACAATAGGTGAGAACATGTAATGTGATGATGGAGAGATAAGACAGCATGACAATGGGTGAGAACATGTAACATGTGATGATGGAGAGATAAGACAATGGGTGAGAACATGCAACATGTGATGATGGAGAGATAAGATAGCATGACAATAAGTGTGAACATGCAACATGTGATGATGGAGAGATAAGACAGCAAGACAATAGGTGAGAACATGTAATGTGATGATGGAGAGATAAGACAGCATGACAATGGGTGAGAACATGCAACATGTGATGATGGAGAGATAAGACAGCAAGACAATGGGTGAGAACATGTAACATGTGATGATGGAGAGATAAGACAATGGGTGAGAACCTGCAACATGTGATGATGGAGAGATAAGATAGCATGACAATAAGTGTGAACATGTGATGATGGAGAGATAAGACAGCATGACAATAGCGGAGAACATGCAAAGTGTGATGATGGAGAGATAAGACAGCGCAACAGTAGGTAATAACATGCAACGTGTGGTGGTGGAGGAATAATAGCGCATGACAATAGTTGAGAACATGTAACATGTGATGATGGAGACGATGAACATGGTGTACATGTAGAAAAGAGAAAATAAAAAAGAGGATAAACCAGAGGGAAAGTCGTACAGACAAGCCTACCTTCGCTGTAGCACAGCTTCTTCCATGAACCTCACATTTCACCACCAAGGAAAACCTGTTCTTTTGTGGCAGAAAAGGTGATCAGACATAACAGGACTTCATGAGAGTTAAAGCAGCACTTGCCTCAAGCAGCAAGAACATTAGGAGTTCAACCACCTTTGGTGAAGTGACCAGTGTTGGAGTGTGTAGGTTTAAAAGCAATATTAATACGAAGCTTGAAATATAATGTGTGATGAAGCTGCATAGAAATGTGTTAACATAGAGAAATAATGCACGCGTCTAAAATGTGCCCACGGGGAGTGGCTACCAATATACACGGAGACTAATGAAAATAATTATTGATGATGAAATGTTATGCAGTAATGTTTGAAAGGTTATATGCTAAGAGTTTGCTTTATAAATTAAAATGGGGTAAATTAACAAGGGCTTGGGCCTAGCTGCCTGGCCTCATATTTGAATTGCTTTTTCTAACGCGCAATGTGCTGTTTTGCTGAAGGACACGAAGCAATCCAGAATTTGTGTGTGTGTAACCGTAGTAAATTCTTTCTCATGAGAACCGACTTGCTCAAGGTGATGTTCTTGCTGGATGCAACAGTGTAATTCGTAACAGACACAAGGTTAACTTCCCAGGGAGAAGACAACGAAGACACTGATGGAGCGCAAACTGTAACTTTTCCCACGTGACATTCCAAACGGTGAAGACGTCAATAACCTGGACCAATGAGTGACATGAGAACTGCAAATTGAGGAAAATTCTAGTAGGGGACTTACCTTGCGATTGGATGGAGATACTAATGCACCAAAAATTACCCAATGAGGAATTAGGGAACAGTTAGACTGTTTTGATTTAACGGCGTGACCCAAGGAGAAGGCTCATTCACTTCGCTCGACATTTTGCCACTTGACATTTGCTACTCGTCCTTTTTCTAAAGAGACTTTGCCATTGCCACTTATTCTTTGCTAATGACTTTTGCCAGCTATCATGCTTCGTTTAGTTTGCCCTTTGCGAATCATCCTCTGCCCATCTTGCCCGATTCTATCTTCTCCTCTATAAGAGGGAAGTAATCTGTTCTTAGCGATGCTATCTTGGGACTTTGCCCTGTCCTGCTTTGCCTGATGCCGATGAACTGATGTCCTGAGGACGAAGACTGGCGCTGCTTGCTGATCCGCTGGATTGGTAACTATCTGATGCAAATTGTAAATTTGTCTGTTTGCCTTTTCTTTCTAGGTACCAACTGCTCTTTTGATAGAGGCCTTAGTTTAAATGTTTTTCTAAATTTGTGTTTACTAAATGTTTTGCATGAAGCCCAACATGCTTATGCTAATTCGAGGTTAGTTGAGGTGTTCACTAATATCTGATGCAAATAGACAAATGAATGAATTCCTGCTTTGTTGAACCATGTACTAGTGAGACTCTGCTAAGTTGATTCATTTTAATGATGTGCTAAGTTCTAATGATCATAATCTATGCATTGATTAAGTTGTTTTCTGAGAGCCAAATAATAGTGGTTTTAATGTGCTTATTGCTATTGAGACTAATAAACATGATATTAGGTTGTAACGAATAGGAAAAAATCTCTTAACATTTACTAAACTGGTGTGGTTATTCATGACTGAAAGGTCATGGTGTGTTCAGTTATCGATACTTATTGATTGTTTATTGATTAGTGATTGCTTTTATTGATTTGTTATATTGATCTGTTAAATGATTACGCAAAGAAATTACTTTGTACTGGGAAGTCTCCAAACGTGGTCCAAAGGTTTATTGACCTAAACGCGTGTCTCCCTGTAAGTTTACTTATCAAGGTTCTGACGCGCTAACACCAATGCTTGTTTTCACCTGTCTGGGGTTGAAGGAATCGGCCTAAGAAAAAGCCACTTTGATTGTAAAATATAACTTTGATTTTAAGACTTTGACTTTGACTTTGATTGTAAAATATAACTGAAATCAGGAAAGCAAAGTTAAATGCTGCCTGGAAGAAAGTCAGGCATGTGGTCACTTATGAATATGTACATATAAAAATTGTTTAAAATGGTGCCCCATTGGGACTGAGCCCTCAGCTTCCTGACCATTGTGAAGGTGAACAACGGTGACATGAAGTATAATTAAGCTGAAAACAAACATTTGTATATCTTTTTGCAGACATAGCACTCTTCTGGTCTGAATGCTGATAGCATGGGCTGGAAGGAGCGAATCACAGCAGCGTCTGCCCTGCTTCCTGACATTTTAATATCTGAGCGGAACCACGCGCCATCCTCTTGCTTCAGATGTGAGCTCAGGTAAGGCCCCCAGAGAGCTCAAGGTTTTGAGATTCTTAGGAACCAAAATGAATAAGCCAATTAACAACCTCACAGGAAGTGATGTCACATAGCCTTTGCCTTTGATAATGTCAGAGGAATAGACATAAGTGGAATTATAGAATTGATCAGTATACAAGTAACATTCAGATCACTAATACCGACATCCAAATGAACATTAAACTGAATGTATAATCTCTGTAGGATTTAAGGTGGAATATTGAATAGGTGGCGCCATTTAAAAGTAGGACAGTGGATATTCTGAATAGTTATTGTACTCTACGAAATCTCCCTCTTTAGCTGTGAGCAGCTCCTGTGCACACAGTAGAAGTGCAGTCACATGTGGAGTTCTCGTTCTAGCCCCGTCTCCCAGTCATAAGACTCCGCTGGGGTGAGTGAGACCTCAGCAAGGACTCTAAATGTGTGAGTGTCACTCGCAATGAGGGAGACTTGAAGGCCATGATGTGTGTGGCTGTCAGATCTGATCTCACTGCCGAGGCATCACATGCACCTTGCATGACAATGCAATGCTGCACTCGCTCATTGATGAGGTGTGGACGAGGAGTGTCTTATGCTATAGGAGATAGTGTTATTACCTGGCCGGCCTTTTACAGGCATGACCAGTATTTTAATGTTCTGGCCAGTGCAAAACAATAGAAAGATCACCTAAAGTTGGTATTTTTTCCATGGTTGTATGATGGAACAATGCATTCTGTTGCAATGCATGCTGTTACTACTCATGTGTTACAACGCAAATGCCCCCACCACACATAACCTTTAACACATTTTTTTCAATGAATATATGCCTTTACTATGCATGCCTTTACAACTAATTTTGTTGTAAAATCGTGAATGTTAAAGGTATATGCGCGGTAATGGTTTTGCCTGACCCCGACCCTGAGCCCTAAAACCAGACCCTAGTGTGACTCTCTTGGCCCCCAAACCTTGTAAAAGTATCCATCCCCTGCCCTGAGCCCTAAAATCAGATGCCAGCGTGACCCCTGATAGAGCGTTCCGTACTAATAATTTACCTGTATTTTGGACGCTCTTGGGTCGATGAATCTTTTGACCAAGTGGGACTCTCTTCACCCGAGATCAATCGATTTAATCAAATCAATAATCAATAACGAACATAAGCAATACCCTGATCAACATAACACTTAACAATTAATCCAGAAAACATTTCGGCGAACCATGACCTTTCGGCCATGAATAACCACACCAGTTTATGCAAAGTTAATTAATTTATTTCCCTATATTAACAAAGCTAGCACAATATATATGTGTCTCAACACCAAATGATATATGTAAATGAACATTAATAGCTGTCCATAACGGCGGAAAAGATGCAATCTATGCAGCATTTGAATAACAATGCATTCGATAATAGCAACGCAAATCACTAAAACTATAATCTGTAATGAGCTAATTGAATACATTAGTCAGCATAACAAGGTCTCAAATTGCATCGTGCAACAATGATTCCTCATCTAACCTCAAATTAGCATCTGCATGTGGGACTTCATGCAAAAACAATTTAGCAACATTAATTTAGAAAACTCCTAACTAGGGCTCTTATAAAAAATCAGCAGTTGGTTACCTAAAAGAAACACAATGCAATTGTACATTTTCCTTTCATATTTACCAATTTCAATCAGCATTCAAGGAAGTCTTCGTCTCACAGGTACCGGTTTCTCGATCAGCATGGGACGGGGCAAAGGGGGCAGGGTGGACGGGGCAATTGCCTCACGGCGGCAAGATAAACTATTACTTCATGCAAAGGGCAGATCAAAGTTAAAGTCTCTAGGGCAAGAATTTCTTAAAGTCTCTTTCTCTCGATTAGAGAAAGCATCAAAGTCTCATTCAAAATGGCATCGGACATCAAGATGGCAAAATGACGAAGTCGGCAAGATGGGCCATAATGGCTGCAATGTCCTGCAAAATGACGGGTAATGGCCAATGGCAAATGTCTAATGGCTAAAATGGCTATGGCGAGTAATGGCTGCTTTCTTCTCGTGCACCGGGTTTAAATAAACAACAGTTCAAATCCAGTAGGGTCTTCCATTGGAGGGTTCATAGGTTGGCTTCAAATTGTCCAATCAAAAACAACAGTTCTCAAGCTTCTACCTAGGCATACATTATCCTTGGAGTCGGGAACGTAAGTTGCAACATATTTTACCAATTAACTCACTTTCAGAGCTTCCATTGTCCGCACCTGCAGATTGACCTTGGAGCAAAGAAGAAGATGCCAGGCTGGTACGAAACCTTAAAGATAAGCATGTGAACCGGTCTCACTGGAAAAGTACAGCTTCAAGCAGAAATACACGTTTATTAGCACATTAGAAAAACACGAGCATCTAAACCGTGAGACAAGGCAACTAGGCCGAAGCCTCCACTAAAGTTATGCTAAGCTAAAACATTTCAAACAAGCAAATCATGGCACTCGTTTATGGTTATGTCAGATTAGTACAATTCTAATACATCACGTTATATGAAGCACGCTTATAAATGTTGGCGAACTACTCTGAGGGCACATTTGTCCCCGTACAATCTTTATTAGTTCGGTTAAAGTCACACTTGATTATTGCAACACTACGTTTATGCGCTAATAAATGTAAAACCTTCATTTCCGCGTCATCAATCCCTCCTCTGATGACTACTTGTCATCACACAAAACTATTCCCACAAATTTTATTCCATTAAAATTCTGTCAGTTCTCTTTTCCTTTTAGTTCCCCTTGTTCTTGCTTTGTATTCTTCTGCCATTCTTTTCATCATTTTCTCTTCCTTCCTTCTCTTAATTCTTTCCATTATCATTAGTATTCCCCTCTTTACTCCCCAAATCCCAAAAATGCAAATTAGTACTATTAGTATTCCCTGTATTATTTTGAGTAATATTCCATTCCAAATGCCACCAAGCCAATTTCCCACTGAAGCAATTCCCTTTCCAACCTTCTCCCAAACTCCTGGTTCTTTCAATTCCTTCAAGTCTGCAATCTCTTTTGTTAGATTAGCAAGCATTGTTTTAATCTTCACACTGTTGTCTGGTATATACGTGCAACAGTGACGCGCACCAAGCATTTTGCAAACGCCGCCATCCTTTGCTAAAAGAATGTCTAAGGCAAGCCTGTTTTGAAGAGTCATAGCTCTTTCTGCTGCAAGTTCAGCATCCATCAGGATCATAGCACCTGAAAACTTTGTCAACATGTTATCCACTATAGTAGACAACTTTCTTATTTTGATGGAATTCAACACAACTCCTAATGAAGGAATCATGGCTCCAAATATATCTCCTACCACAGCAGCTGCGGTCTCTCTTTTCTGGATACGATGAGATCCAGACGTCTTTGGAATCACTGATAGGTCATCCAGTTGATAAACCTTTGGGAACACTATACCCAAATAACATCTCCCCCACCACCCTTTTGGAAGACGATAATAGGCATTATGCCCACAAATGTAATAAACACCAGGTATGACAGGGTCAAGTCCGTTCAGCATGAATGTCCATTTGGCCTTAAAGATAAACGTATGTTTACATTCACTCGCTCCCACAAAAATGTTATCATAATAAGATTCACCACGATATATACAAAATTTCCCTACATGCCAAGCATCTAAAGCTATTCTCCCTTGTGTTTTTATTGCGGCAAAAGCATAATTATCTACTGAAGTTCTCTTACTTAGCTCTTTTTCTAATTTCGCATTCATTTGTGCCCTTCTATCATCTGTGCGATCTAAAAAGCTTATTTCTACTGCAGTGAGTGAGCATGTAAGGTTTTCCCTATGTGCGTGAGCTGTTTCAAAAGGTTGCATTGGCTCGAAAAATTCCCTCATTATTTTAGCATCCCAATCTTTAGCAATCTGGCTTAGCTGCGTTATTATAGGAACATATGCAAAGGTAACATCATAATTTGAATAAAAATACTGTATGTTAGTTTGACCATAAAATCTAGAAGTTACTATACTACATGTAATCCCATATGTAAGAGGCATGTGGTGATAAGTCACCCCTTCCTTTACCGATGTCGGTATCTGTGTACACACATAACAATCTTTCGCATCCATAGTCTCAACATATTCTGTTAGTAAGCGATAGAAAACATTATACGAAAGTTCCTTCTTATCATGCAAGTGTCTCTCATCTAATTCTAGTCTTTTCAATGCGGTTAGTTCAGTGACAGTAACAGGAGCAAAAGTAGAAGCATCAATTTTCTCATCCTCACCCTTTCCACGTGTTGCAAGCACTATTGCCATTATTATTAGTAGACATGCAGTTATCAAGCCTATACACGCATATTTACAATATTTCACTCTACTGTTTTGTGTAGTCATGATCTGTATAGAATCAGAGAGCTAGAAGCACCTATAAAGAAACGATTTAGCAATTAGTTACAAAGCTGAACGAGCGCAATGTTCACACAGTTTTCTTCAGGAGCCCAGTCACTTATCGGTTAGCAGCATTTGTCTCAATTCGGCAATAACTCAGTCTTTTTTTTTTTTTCAGTTAGCAACGTTGTCTCAAATCGGGTTTAAGATTCAATCAGGTTATCAAAGTCTTATCAGATTAGCAAATGTCTCATCCGGTTTAGCAATGTCTCAGCTGGTTGTATCACGTTAGATTATAGCAAGCAATGTCATTTATCACCCTTTCAATCAACAGTGTCCATAAAACTTTTCTTTTCTATTGGTATCTCTTCTTCTTCGTTCTCGAGGCTAAGAGATACAAATTCATCAGTCCAATCGTCATTGATTGCATATGCCCATTCTGGACCGGAATATCTCCTGTTTGGTATCCTTTTCCTTTTCAATTTTGCATCTCGCTTCGATTCTGCCTCACTGGTACTTTCCTCTTTGGCCAAGTCTTTTTTTTCACTTGATGTTGGTACCACGACAGACACTTCCTTTCTTTTCTCTTTCACTCTTGGCCTTTCACTGTCGTTCAACTTTTCTCTAGTTCTTAGTTTTACTGGTGATATACTTGGTCTTTTCTTTGCACTGTGTCCACTTGATGGACCTGCGATCTCTTCCGAGGAACTTTGAACAGTTTCGTTCTGTTCTGCCTTGTCCCCTCCTTCTGGGGAGTCAATCAGGTTTTTCTTTTCTTTTTCTGTACCGTCTGCTTCTGGGAAAGCCCTCCTCTGATCAGGCTCTCCTGCTTCTTCACCTCTTTCGAGCCCTCTGTCACCGTTACTTTCTTCAGGCTCTTTGTCACTTTCAGCTGCTTCAGGCTCTTTGTCACCTTCAGCTGCTTCAGGCTCTTTGCTACCCCCAGCTGCTTCAGGCTCTTTGTCACCCTCAGCTGCTTCGTCGCTGTCTGAGGTTTCTCCTTGGTCTTCCCCAAGTGAATCGGTTGTTTCGTCCTCAGAGAATATTTCTCTCTCTCCTGTTTCTGCCTGTTCGCTTCTAGTTCTGTTTTGCTCTGTCTCAGCGCTCGGCACTGTGTTATCAGTCACTGGCAGTTTCAGCGCTTCAACTTCCTCATCTGTGGGACACAACACTTTCTTTGTGTGACTGGCGTGAATCCAGTTGGGAACTCCCGCACACTTCACAGCGGTAGTGGTCGTCAGGATCACTTGGAAAGGGCCTTTCCAACGGGGTTCCAGACACGACTTCCTCACGTGCTTCTTTATCACGACCCAGTCACCTGCTTTCAGTGTGTGTCCTGGACCTTGGATCGGTGGCAAGGTGGTTGCTTCCACCTGGTGAGAGAAAGAGCGAACCACGTCAGCCAGACCTTTGCAGTAGTCTAACACCATATCATCTGTAATATTCAAAAGCGCGTTTGCGGGAACTGCAGGAAGTCTCATGGCCCTGCCCATGAGAATTTCTTGCGGGGACAATCCAGTCTTTCTGTCAGGGGTGTTTCTCATTGACATTAACACCAAAGGCAATGCGTCAGGCCATTTCAAATTTGTTGATGCACATATTTTCGCCATTCTTGATTTCAGTATACCATTCATCTGCTCCACCAGTCCTGAGGCCTCTGGGCGATAGCTACAATGCAGTTTTTGCTCAATGTTCAGCGCTGCGCAAAGTAACTTTATCACTTCGTTATTGAAGTGACTTCCTCTATCTGATTCTAAAGAGATCGGGAATCCGAAACGTGGTATCAACTCCCTCAACAAGAGTTTTGCAACTGTAAGGCTGTCATTTCTACGTGTGGGGTATGCTTCAATCCAGTGACTAAAAATGCACACAATCACCAACACATACTTCAGACCTCCATGCACAGGCATCTCAATAAAGTCTATCTGCATTCTGCTGAACGGGCCTCCCGCCCTGCCAATGTGGCTCATGTTCACAACCGTTCCCTTTCCTGGGTTCATCTGCTAACAAACGACACATCGATGGCAAATTGCTTCTGCAACTTGACGGAATCTGGGGTTAAACCAATCAGTTTTGAACAATCTTATCATGGCATCTCTCCCTAGGTGAGCCTGCCCATGATAGAACCGCGCTAGCTGCGATAAGAGACTATTTGGTAAAAAAAAAATTCCCTCATTTGAAACCCATAACTCATCTGGCCTCTTTGTACATTGTGACTTAATCCAGGAAACTCTTTCATCCTCCCTGACGCTATTCTGTAATGCTTTTAGTTCATCCATTGTATCCACGACCTTCAAGGCAAATGCTTCAGCTGGTTCTAGTTCTGGTTCACTTATCAAATTCCATTCATCCCTGAGCAATATACAGTTCAAGGCACAAAATCTTGCGACTTGATCCGCATATGCATTTCCCAGAGAAACATAGTCCTGTCCTTTTGTATGAGCACTACACTTTACCACTGCAATTTCGGCTGGCATTTGGATGCCGTGTAACAATTCCCTTATTCTCTCCCCGTTTTTCACTGGGGACCCTGAAGAGGTCAGGAAACCTCTCTGTGACCATAGTTGCCCAAAGTCGTGCACAATTCCAAACCCGTACTGACTATCAGTGTAAATTGTAACCTTCATCAATGTAGACAGTTGGCATGCTCTTGTAAGTGCTACAAGCTCTGCTACTTGTGCGGAATAGACTCCTTGGAGCCAGGATGCTTCCAAGACACCTGTTACAGTACATACAGCATATCCTGCTTTCAAAATTCCCAATGCATCTCTTAAACATGACCCATCAACAAAAACAATTTGGTCATTTTCATCAAGCTTAGTATCCTTAATGTCAGGTCGAGGTTTTGTGCAAAATTCAGTCACCGGAAGGCAGTCATGCTCGACGTCTTCAGCGTTCTCAATTTCAGCATTTTCACCGGGAAGCAAGGTTGCTGGATTCAACGTAGTGCACCTTTTCAGCTGCACATTCGGTGAGCCCAGAATTATTGTTTCATACCTTGTGAGTCTTGCTCCAGTCATGTGTTGCGTTCGGGAGCGGGTCAAAAGTATCTCAACTGAGTGAGGGACCATGACTGTTAATGGGTGTCCCATCACTATTCCTTCACTCTGAGTGAGGCTGATACCAACTGCTGCTACGGCGCGCAAACACCCTGGCAGTGCTGCTGCGACCGGATCCAAAGTAGCTGAAAAATACGCTACTGGTCTGTTTATGCCACCATGGGCTTGGGTCAAGACAGACAAAGAACATGCATCACGTTCATGACAAAACAATGTGAAAGGCTTTGTGTAATCAGGCATACCTAAAGCTGGAGCCCTGCACATGCATTCTTTCAATTCAATAAAAGCATCCATCTCATCTCCTTTCAGCTCAATTTGATCCAAGGCATCCTTCTGGGTCAGTTTCAGTAAAGGCTTTGCTAGAGTCGAAAAGTTGGGAATCCACTGGCGACAGTAGCTCACCATCCCCAAAAACTTCCTCACCTCCCGTCCTCGTCTTTGGTGGACTCATTTGGAGTACACTTGTTATTCTTTCCTTCATTATTCTCCGTGACCCTTTCTCTATTTGATGACCCAAGTATTTTACTTTCTTCTGACAGAACTGCAACTTTGAAGGAGACACCTTGTGTCCATTCCTTCCCAAATGGTTCAGTAGAGCAATGGTGTCGGCTGTGCAGCCACTTTCTGTCTTAGATGCAATCAGTAAGTCATCGATGTACTGTACTAGGGTTGACTCGAATGGCAATTCTAATGCTTCCAAGTCTTTCTTTAGAATCTGATTGAAAATTGACGGTGACTCCGAAAACCCTTGAGGAATTCGACACCAACTGTAAACTCTGTCTAAGAATTTGAAACAAAAGAGAAATTGGCTGTCCTCATGAAGAGGCACCGAAAAGAATGCTTGTGACAAATCAATGACTGAGAACCACTCGGCATCGCAAGGGACTTGAAACATTATCACAGCTGGATTCGGTACTACAGGGCAGCATTTAATTATGATGTCATTTATTTTCCTCAAGTCCTGCACTATTCGGACCTTTCCACTCGGCTTTATTAGTCCCATGATTGGTGAATTACATGGACTGCTTAACACTTCTTTCAGTACTCCCTGTTTTACAAACTCGTCAATGAGTTGGGCGACTTTCATGAGGGTGTCTTGTGCCATGTGGTATTGTGGGGTCTGGGGAAAAGTTACATTGGGCTTTACGGTCACTTTCACTGGTTCCACTCCTTTCATCAATCCCACCTCTTTTCCTGTCATATCCCACACTTCCTTTCCGACTGTTTCTCGTAATTCAGCTGGAATATCTTCTTCAGTTATCATCGGAAAAAGGTTAATCAGAGGATATTCTTCATTGACAGTTTCCATCTCATCCCCTTCTACACTGTCCTCTTCTTCCCCATCACTGCTCGTCTGAATTCTAATTCCATCGTGCGAACACATAATCGAACATCCCAATTTGCACAATAGGTCTCTCCCTAACAGTGCTATCGGGCTTGAGTCACATACCACAAATTTATGTGACCCTTGATAGTTACCAATTGTGACTGGTACTGGATCTGTTATTGGGTTCGTCAGGTGCCTGTTTGCTACTCCCGCCACTTGAACTGTCCTCCCTGAGAGTGGCAAATTTGGTACTTCAATGCTCCTAACAGTTGAACGTGTGGCTCCTGTGTCAACCAAGAATGAAACACTATGACCCATAACTCTTCCCTCCACATATGGACCCTTTTGATCAACTTCCAAGGATGCTGCAAGCACACAATTTCCCTCCTCATCTGAACTTTCACTCTCCCATACATTGTTTATTCCATTCTCACTGTGTAATGGGAACTGTTGTACGGTGCCATTTGTACTCATCACCTGACTCGAGACCTGTGGAGGAACCATCACTTGCTGCTGACTCACTGGTGCCAAAGGTATTTGCATTTGCTGATTAGGTACCATGGGAAACTGCTGTTGCATCGGCTGCATTTGCGTCATCTGCATACGGGGCATCTGCATCTGCTGCGGTTGCATGGGCTGTAATCCCTGCAGCTGATTTATGGTCTGAAAATTTGGGTTTGGACCTCTCATTTTCGGTCCTCTCATTGTCTGGAATGCATTGACATCATTGTTTTGCTGACCAACACCTGCACCTTCCTGCACCACCATCGGGCACTCGCGTTTCCAATGACCGACGATCCCGCACACGTGACACGGCATCACCCTTTTCATTGCCTGCACACCATTCGGAACTACAACAGTGTTCAAATCCAGACCATTACTCCCAAAACCTCCTCTGCCTCTGCCTCTCGCCTGTGGCTGAAACACCATGTTTCCCTGCGGCTGCGGCTGCGGCTGCGGTATCTGCTGTTGGAACCCTTGCAACCCTTGCAGACCTGTCTGAGCTGCTTTAAGTTGCATCACCATCACTTTCTCCTTCAACCTTTTCTGTTTCACCTCAATTTCGTCGCTACAGTATTTCGCATAGTTCAACACCTCATCAATAAGTTTCGACTGCCAACAAATCAAATGCGTCTTTATCATCTGACTTATCTCTGGTCTCAGCCCTTCCACAAATCTAAACACAAAATGAAGCATGTCCTTCGCCTCTATTGTTTCCGTGCCACTGTAGTTCTTGAACGCCTTCAACAACCTCTCATAGTAACCATGAATCGACTCTTTAGCCTCTTGGGCAGTTCGATCAATCTTCTGCCAATCCACATTTTTCGCTGCAACTTTCGTCTTCAAATGCTCAATCACCTTATAGTACAAGCTCATCACCATAGGTGATGGTGCACCCGTATCCCTGTCTCTCTCTGGTTCACTTGTCGGCCAACCTACAGCCCTTTTGCAATCCTCCCACAAATCTGCCGGAACCACAATCTCAAAGAGGGTGTTCAGATCTTCCCAAAGACATTTTGCAAGCTTCACAAACCTATCAGTCTGTTGATACCATTCAATAGGTTTCTCTCTTAGTTTGGGAAAATCATCCGTAAAAGACTGAATGTTGCTTCTGTGCCACGGTACATGTATTAATTTTCCCCCTGCTGTCTCCCTCATTGGCAACATGGTTATTGCATCTCTACTCTGTGGTCTTTTCTCGTTGTGCTCGGGGACACTGTCTTTCCTCTTTTCCTTTTTCTTTACCCATCTGCTTTCCCATTTGTCTAAGCACCTCCACACTTGTGCACTCTGCAGCAATTCTCTAAGGTGCGTTTCATGCCTGCTGACCTCATGTGTTCAAAGTCTGTGGTCCCGAAATCCAATCTATAGCTCCTGCTCAAGTGTTTTGTCTTGTCTATCTCAACCCCGTTTTTGTCAGCTATTTCTTGCAACCTTCTATGTACCTTGTTCACTTCTCTCGTAATCCTAGGACATAGATACCTCAGCTCTTCTTCCGAGTAGGACTCTAACCTATTCACACCCATAGTCCCTTCCACCAATTCTTCTGCTTCCATGTTCAACCTGACCCTACTCAAATAGTCTTCTCCCTTCCCACTGGCTGAGCTTTGTGTGGAATTCAGACTGTTGAACCACTGTGTCAGCTGTTGCGCATTCAACCCCATCAGTGTAGCATTCACATCGACTGCCATTGATGGTTGCGGCAACTTTTCAGTGTTCGATGATAGCGGTATCATCAGTGGGGGACTCGACCTCACCATTGTTGACTGAGCACATATGGGACTAAACTCCATCAAGGACCCAGATCCAGTTGGCAGAGCCGCTATCGGAGTTGTCTCTGGGGTGTTTTGTATGCACCTCCTTTCCATCCCACTCTGCACCATTGATCCTTGACCGCTCATACCTGAGTTAGGCTGAATGTACAAAGGTACCGATGGACCTACAGTAATGGGTAGGGATATCGCATCTGCGTTCTGTCCATTCCCCATGTTCTGAGGCATGTTCATTCCCACACTATGGGTCATCATTGCCGGCATGCCCGTCTGACTCCCCGTCATCTGAGCATGTGCGGTTCCCCCCTGCATCTGTTTTTGAGGCATCAAAAACTGAGTTGATTCAGCTTGTGCCAATGTTGGGTTGCGACCATTCTGTACTCCCATTACAGTCGGATCTAGAATCATTCCCGTACTGTTGTCACTGCTGTAGTACCTTGGGACCTGCGGCTGATAATTTTCGGCTGTTTTCAATATAGGCACATCTGGATATATTGTCCTAACCTGCGGTATCTGCGGGGTGAACAGTAAACTCGGGTCCTTAGATCCCGATGACGTTTCTGAACTCGGAGTTTCATTGTTCTGTACCGGTGCCGGAGGGGCAGAACTGGTACTTGGACCTCGTCCACTCTCTGCATAAGGTGGTGGACGGTCGTTCAGCAATTGCATGATTAACTCCTCATCCTCTAACTCCTCTTCTCTTCTTAACTTTTCCTCGTCCTCTCTATCTTTGGAACACCTCCTGTTTGTCTTACAGGTAGCTTTCTTGCCTGTCGCCTCTTCTTCCTTAGTAATTGCGGGAAACAATTTTATCCCCTGCAATACATCTGACCTCCACACCTTCTGTGCATTATCCCACCTAGCGTCCGCTAGTGTCTTTTCTACCTTTCTTATCCAGGTCTCAAACTTATTTTGCTGTTGCTGTCTAGCCATTAGTTCCCAAATCGCTAGAGCCTCAAACTGTGCTGGCCTTGGAGGTACCTTCATGTCGTACATCGCGAATCTCAAATTCTCTAGGATCCTTATATTGAATGTCCCATGGATCGGGAATGCTACGCTCCCATGTTTCTCTGTCAGCTTGTGCCATTGCTTTAGCCAAAGGCACAGAGCTACCCCTTTTTCCTCCATTACAATGTAAGCTGGTGTACCTTCGGGTGGCATCTCCTCTCCTACGCTCGCTTTAATGTAAGACTCCCCCTTCATCGCACTCTTTAATGCTTTAAAAAATTTCATTTTCTCGTCTTTTATTTCACAAAGTTTGTAATCAATAAGTGACTTTAATTCCCGGAATACTCTTCGCTTGCCTTTCCCCTTCCAATCGAGCCCCACGGACTGCGTCCAATCCGTGCGCGACCCTTCTTTGCAACCAACCTATCCCAGCGCGGCTCCTAGTGACGTCACACTCACACACACTACGGCTGACAAAGCCTCGCGGCTTGTCCACCTTCACTCAACTCCTCTCGTAACAACTTCTGGCATGTATCGCGAGCAACCAAATAATAATAAAACAGATCTGTCGGTTTACTACAGGAAGGGTAACACAATCGCTTCAGGACCTTAGGGATTTTTCACTAGCCTCGGCAGTTATTCCATCTTTCTCGGTCCCCACTTTCGCAAGCAAATCTGACCCGCAGACTCTGCTCTCAACTTGTCAATGATCTATTCTAGTGCACTTAGAATTTGTCAAAGCCCGAAGTCGAAGTTTTCTTTCACTCCCTTAACACACGTACCGACTCGTTGACCACGCCCGATCAACCTACTAAACCGACCAGACCACAACATAAAACAAGTATCTCATACACTTTTCAACATACTCCGGAGTCTCTTGACCTCGCAGGGCCCGTCTCAACAACAACAACCACGTGGACCTTTTTCTGCACAAAGCGCCACATGCACATGAAGTTCGACGACTTCCCTACTCTCACACTCGGAGTCGCACCTCCGCTATTCTCTAAAATCCTCGGAGTCGCACCTCCGCTATTCTCTAAAATCCTCGCAACCTTTTCAAACAATCTGCGGCAATAAGCTGTGCAAGCGCAAAACCCTAACTTCACTCATACCGTCACTAGTACCGCCAACGCCGATTTCACACCTCCATTCTCTCCATTCGCAAGCTCCGAGATCCCGGGAAAGTCGCGGGGGACTTAGGGCATCATCATTCTCTCAATCTGTTTTACCCAAGAAAAATCTAATTCAACACCATATACCTTTCGAGTGGGGTCCCAAAAGTCAGAACCATCCTCTGCTACCATCTACTGATAGAGCGTTCCGTACTAATAATTTACCTGTATTTTGGACGCTCTTGGGTCGATGAATCTTTTGACCAAGTGGGACTCTCTTCACCCGAGATCAATCGATTTAATCAAATCAATAATCAATAACGAACATAAGCAATACCCTGATCAACATAACACTTAACAATTAATCCAGAAAACATTTCGGCGAACCATGACCTTTCGGCCATGAATAACCACACCAGTTTATGCAAAGTTAATGAATTTATTTCCCTATATTAACAAAGCTAGCACAATATATATGTGTCTCAACACCAAATGATATATGTAAATGAACATTAATAGCTGTCCATAACGGCGGAAAAGATGCAATCTATGCAGCATTTGAATAACAATGCATTCGATTATAGCAACGCAAATCACTAAAACTATAATCTGTAATGAGCTAATTAAATACATTAGTCAGCATAACAAGGTCTCAAATTGCATCGTGCAACAATGATTCCTCATCTAACCTCAAATTAGCATCTGCATGTGGGACTTCATGCAAAAACAATTTAGCAACATTAATTTAGAAAACTCCTAACTAGGGCTCTTATAAAAAATCAGCAGTTGGTTACCTAAAAGAAACACAATGCAATTGTACATTTTCCTTTCATATTTACCAATTTCAATCAGCATTCAAGGAAGTCTTCGTCTCACAGGTACCGGTTTCTCGATCAGCATGGGACGGGGCAAAGGGGCAGGGTGGACGGGGCAATTGCCTCACGGCGGCAAGATAAACTATTACTTCATGCAAAGGGCAGATCAAAGTTAAAGTTTCTAGGGCAAGAATTTCTTAAAGTCTCTTTCTCTCGATTAGAGAAAGCATCAAAGTCTCATTCAAAATGGCATCGGACATCAAGATGGCAAAATGACGAAGTCGGCAAGATGGGCCATAATGGCTGCAATGTCCTGCAAAATGACGGGTAATGGCCAATGGCAAATGTCTAATGGCTAAAATGGCTATGGCGAGTAATGGCTGCTTTCTTCTCGTGCACCGGGTTTAAATAAACAACAGTTCAAATCCAGTAGGGTCTTCCATTGGAGGGTTCATAGGTTGGCTTCAAATTGTCCAATCAAAAACAACAGTTCTCAAGCTTCTACCTAGGCATACATTATCCTTGGAGTCGGGAACGTAAGTTGCAACATATTTTACCAATTAACTCACTTTCAGAGCTTCCATTGTCCGCACCTGCAGATTGACCTTGGAGCAAAGAAGAAGATGCCAGGCTGGCACGAAACCTTAAAGATAAGCATGTGAACCGGTCTCACTGGAAAAGTACAGCTTCAAGCAGAAATACACATTTATTAGCACATTAGAAAAACACGAGCATCTAAACCGTGAGACAAGGCAACTAGGCCGAAGCCTCCACTAAAGTTATGCTAAGCTAAAACATTTCAAACAAGCAAATCATGGCACTCGTTTATGGTTATGTCAGATTAGTACAATTCTAATACATCACGTTATATGAAGCACGCTTATAAATGTTGGCGAACTACTCTGAGGGCACATTTGTCCCCGTACAATCTTTATTAGTTTGGTTAAAGTCACACTTGATTATTGCAACACTACGTTTATGCGCTAATAAATGTAAAACCTTCATTTCCACGTCATCACCCCTCCCCTCTTGACCCCTAGCCCTTCTAAAAATACTTGGCCCCTAGCCCTGAGCCCTCAAACCGGACCCTGGTGCGACCCATCCCCATGACCCCAGCCCTTCTAAAACATACTCAACCCCTGCCTTGTGCCCTAAAAACGAACCCCAGCACAACCCTCCTCTGGCCCCCCACCCCAAAACCTAAAGCCGTACTCCCCACCCTAAACCATACCCCAAGCCATGAATCCGTATCCCCACCTCAGGCCCTAAAACCGTAGCCCCCCTTACCTCACTCACCACCACGGCAAGCCAGCTCTTCTGGAGCAGGTCGTAAAGAGGAAACAAAAGGTTCTCTCTGTTTCCTCTAAAGATGCTGATAGCCTTTACCATACCGGTGCCTTTACCGTGCATATGCTCTACCACCAGTACCACCCATATACCCTTACCACTCATACCTTCATAAGGTATATGCATTTGTAAAAACGTGTGGTAAAGGCGATGTGCACCTCAGTATACATTCACAACAGTGACCAACACCCAGACCGCAGCCGCCACTTGAGAGTGGTGGTGTTTGCCTCAGCAGGCGATCTGGCCACCTCGCTCTGCAGCCATGAATCAATGCCTTGTGAGACGGTGCTGGGGAGACCGGAATAAGTGTAACTCACAGCACTTCTTCTCATGGCCTCCCAATCTAATTTACTTTTTAGGAGCGCTTCACTCAAACTAAAGTTACAGCTGAGAGCTCTGCATTGCAGTCTGCACAAAGATGAGTTCAGCCCTTTGAGTGAAAGTTACAGCTGAGAGCTCTGCATTGCAGTCTGCACAAAGATGAGTTCAGCCCCTTGAGTGAAAGTTACAGCTGAGAGCTCTGCATTGCAGCAATTACACTGTCTGCACAAAGTAGAGCTCAGCCGCGTAAGTAGTTAGTTTGGCTCTACATGGCAGTGAGACGCTGTCTGCAGTATGATGAGGTTACAAGGGCACCAGGTTAGTGCACTTCCATTTCTGATGATTTGCAGCAATTTACACATTTTCTTAGAGTTCCTCGTTGCTCAGATGGGTTCTGATATTTTTATGTTTCCCTAGTCTTCATTGCTTGATTTTGCTTTTGAGAAGGTGTCATTCATGGTCGTTGAATGTTGCTCTTAATTACACTGAAATTATGAAAATGTCACACATAAGTAGCCTGAGAGCTTGGAAGATATCTTTGTGTTTTATAAGTGAACCCTTGAAGGGATGGAAGGGGTCAACAAAGCAGCACAGATATGAAAACTTATTTCGGGCCAAAACTTCGGTGCGTTGTTTGGGGATATACAGCGTAATAAATATAAAGTAAAGGAAAATTAGAAAAAAACTGTCCAGTTTAATTGTTGCAGTTGCTTCCATTTTCACACTTTAACAATGAATTAAAAGTCATTATGTTAATTCACATTGACAATGCAATAAATAAAGAGAAATAAAGTCTCTGGTTACAAAGCCTGGTGAACAGAGGCCTCGGGTTTAAAACTTTAAGAAGCAAATATTAAACTCAATTTGGGCTAAACTGCCACAAAGATGTATGAAGATGAGCAGCTGTATTAAATATAAATAATATTACGAACGATAAAAATGAGTACAAAGTGCAGTTTAAATGCAGCAGCTGTCTTGTCTACAATTTCATATATGTAATAAAGACACAAGGTCTCATTTATTTTCACTGCTGGAGCCTGGAGGCGGCGGTCCCGCCAGCGGCCACCGGAGGGCGCTCCTCGCCTGCTGATGAAATCCACTGAGCACATTGCATGAAAGGGAGAAGGGTTTCCTCTTCCGGGTCAGGGGCGGCAGAGACAGCACCAGCAGCGGATGCTGACATCACTTCCGGCCTCTCCCTCTGTGTCCAGCCTGCTGCAGAGGAGGAAGGACCCCCTGTCTGTCTGTGCAGTTATCTTCATCTTCAGACCCTCACAGACCCCCCCCGGACCCCAAATCTGCACCTGCCCCCCCCCAGCACCAGGAGGAGGAGAGAGCCTGGAAATGTCTGCACAGGTTTCTGCTCAGGTAGGAGATTGTCAGCACCTTCTGCTGTGTTTGTAGAAATAGACTGAATAATCCTGGAGGAAATCTCTGCCAGGAGCCGGGCTGAGCTGGGCTCTTCTATCCGGGGACCTCTGGGGGGCTTTCCTTCCGGTCCTGGGGGTGTTTGTGGTCATCATTTGTGTTAAAGAGGGGATCTGTGCACTGCACTGCACCTTACTGCACTGAGGGATCTGTGCACTGCATCTTACTGCACTGTGAGGAATCTCTGCCAGGAGCCAGGCTGAGCTGGGCTCTTTTATCCGGGGACCTCTGGGGGGCTTTCCTTCCGGGCCTGGGGGTGTTTGTGGACATCATTTGTGTTAAAGAGGGGATCTGTGCACTGCACTGCACCTTACTGCACGGAGGAATCTGTGCACTGCATCTTACTGCACTGTGAGGAATCTCTGCCAGGAGCCGGGCTGAGCTGGGCTCTTCCATCCGGGGACCTCTGGGGGGCTTTCCTTCCGGGCCTGGGGGTGTTTGCGTTCATCATTTGTGTTAAAGAGGGGATCTGTGCACTGCATCTTACTGCACTGTGAGAGATCTGTGCACTGCATCTTACTGCACTGAGGGATCTGTGCACTGCATCTTACTGCACTGTGAGGAATCTGTACACTGCACTGCATCTTACTGCACTGTGCGGAATCTGTACACTGCATCTTACTGCACTGTGAGGAATCTGTGCACTGCATCTTACTGCACTGTGAGGAATCTGTGCACTGCATCTTACTGTACTGTAAGGAATCTGTACACTGCATCTTACTGCACTGTGAGGAATCTGTGCACTGCATCTTACTGCACTGTAAGGAATCTGTGCACTGCACCTTACTGCACTGTGAGGAAAATGTGCACTGCATCTTACTGCACTGTGAGGAATCTGTGCACTGCATCTTACTTCACTGAGGGATCTGTACACTGCATCTTACTGCACTGTGAGGAAATCTCTGCCAGGAGCCGGGCTGAGCTGGGCTCTTCTATCCGGGGACCTCTGGGGGGCTTTCCTTCCGGCCCTGGGGGTGTTTGTGTCATCATTTGTGTTAAAGAGGGGATCTGTGCACTGCACTGCATCTTACTGCACTGTGATGAATCTATGCACTTCACTGCATCTTACTGCACTGAGGGGTCTGTGCACTGCATCTTACTGCACTGAGAAATGTGTGCACTGCAGTGCATCTTACTGCACTATGAAGAATCTCTGGATGGAGCCAGGCTGAGCTGGGCTCTTGTATCCGGGGACCTCTGGGGGGCTTTCCTTCCAGGCCTGGGGTGTTTGTGGTCACCATTTGTGTACAAGAGGGGATCTGTGCACATTGCACTGCACCTTACTGCACTGAGGGATCTGTGCACTGCACCTTACTGCACTGTGAGGAATCTCTGCCAGGAGCCGGGCTGAGCTGGGCTCTTCTATCCTGGGACCTCTGGGGGGCTTTCCTTCCCGCCCCGGGGGTGTTTGTGGTCATCATTTGTGTTAAAGAGGGGATCTGTGCACTGCACTGCATCTTACTGCACTGAGGGATCTGTTCACTGCATCCTACTGCACTGTGAGGAATCTGTGCACACTGCACTGCATCTTACTGCACTGTGAGAAATCTCTGCCAGGAGCCGGGCTGAGCTAGCCTCTTCTATCCTGGGACCTCTGGGGGGCTTTCCTTCCCGCCCCGGGGGTGTTTGTGGTCATCATTTGTGTTAAAGAGGGGATCTGTGCACTGCACTGCATCTTACTGCACTGAGGGATCTGTTCACTGCATCCTACTGCACTGTGAGGAATCTGTGCACACTGCACTGCATCTTACTGCACTGTGAGAAATCTCTGCCAGGAGCCGGGCTGAGCTGGGCTCTTCTATCCGGGGACCTCTGGGGGCTTTCCTTCCGGCCCTGGGGGTGTTTGTGGTCATCATTTGTGTTACAGAGGGGGTCTGTGCACTGCACTGCATCTTACTGCACTGTGAGGAATCTGTGCACTGCATCTTACTGCACTGAGGGATCTGTGCACTGCACTGCATCTTACTGCACTGTGAGGAAATCTCTGCCAGGAGCCGGGCTGAGCTGGGCTCTTCTATCCGGGGACCTCTGGGGGGGCTTTCCTTCCGGCCCTGGGGGTGTTTGTGGTCATCATTTCTGTTAAAGAGGGGGTCTGTGCACTGCGCTGCATCTTACTGCACTGTGAGGAATCTGTGCACTGCACTGCATCTTACTGCACTGTGAGAAATCTGTGCACTGCACTGCATCTTACTACACTGTGAGAAATCTCTGCCAGGAGCCGGGCTGAGCTGGGCTCTTCTATCCGGGGACCTCTGGGGGGCTTTCCTTCCCGCCCTGGGGGTGTTTGTGTCATCATTTGTGTTAAAGAGGAGATCTGTGCACTGCAATGTATCTTATGCACTGTGAGGAATCTGTACACATTGCACTGCATTTTACTGCGTTGTGAGGAATCTGTGCACTGCACTTTACTGCACTGAGGAATCTGTGCACTGCATCTTACTGCACTGTGAGGAATCTGTGCACTGCACTGCATCTTACTGCACTGTGAGGGATCTGCACTGCACTGCATCTTACTGCACTGCAAGGAATCTGTACACTGCATCTTACTGCACTGTGAGGAGTCTGTGCACACTGCACTGCATCTTACTGCACTTTGAGGGATCTGTGCACTGCATCTTACTGCACTGTGAGGAATCTGTGCACTGCATCTTACTGCGAGGAGTTTGTGCACTGCACTGCATCTTACTGCACTGCAAGGAATCTGTGCACTGCATCTTACTGCACTGTGAGGAATCTGTGTACTGCACCTTACTGCACTGTGAGGAATCTGAACTGCATCTTATGGTACTGGGAGGGGTCTGTGCACTGCACTGCATCTTACTGCACTGTGAGGGATCTGTGCACTGCATCTTACTGCACTGTGATGAGTCTGTGCACTGCATCTTACTGCACTGTGAGGGATCTGCACTGCACTCCATCTTACTGCACTATGAGGAATCTGTGCACTGCACTGCATTGTATTGTACTGCACTATGAGGAATCAGTGCACACTGCACTGCATCTTACTGCAGTATGAGGAATCTGTGCACACTGCACTGCATCTTAATGCACTGTGGGGGATCTGTTTAGTGCATCTTACTGCAGGTGTTTGTGGTTATCATTTGTGTTAAAGAAGGAATCTCTGTGCGCTGCACTGTATCTTACTGCACTGTGAGGAATCTGTGCACTGCACCGCACCGTATTGTACTGCACAATGAGGAATCTGTGCACACTGCACTGCATCACACTTCATTGTGAGGAGTATGTGTACAATGCACTGCATATTACTGCACTGTGAGTAATCCGTACACGCTGCACTGCATCTTACTGTACTGTGAAGAATCTGTGTCACTGCACTGCATCGTACTGCACTATGAAGAAGCTGTGCCACTACACTGTATCTTACTGCACTGTTAGGAATCTGTGCACACTGCACTGCATCTTACTGCACTGTGCATAATCTCTGCACACTGCAGTGCACCATACCGCACTGTGAGGAATATGTGCATGCAGGACTGCATCTTACTGTACTGTGAGGAATGTGAGACTGCTGCACTGCATCTTACTACACTGGGAGCAATCTGTGCACACTACATTGTATCTTACTGCACTGTGAAGAATCTGTGCATGCTCTACTGCTCACTGCACTATAAGCAGTTTGTACATGCTGCACTGCATCATACTGCACTTTGAGGAATCTGTACATGCTGCACTGCATCTTATTGCACTATTAGGAGTCTCTGCCACTACACTGCGTTATACTGCACGTTTGAGCAATCTGTGCATGCTGCACTGCATCTTACAGCACTTTTGAGCAATCTGTGCACACTGCACTGCATCGTACTGCACTTTTGAGCAATCTGTGCACACTGCACTGCGTCTTACTGCACTGAAAAAACTGCATGCTATACTGATTCTTACTGCAGAATTAGGAATCTGTGCACACTGCACTTTGTCTTACTGCATGGTGAGAAATATGTGCACTCTGCACTTCATTTTACTATACTATGAGAAATCCATGCATTGTGCAATACTCTTTACTGCACTGTGAGACATCTGTGCACGCTGCACTGCGTCTTACTGCACTATGAGGAATTTGGGTACACTACATTGTATCTTACTGCACTATGAGGAATCTCTGCACATAGCACTGCTTTTTAAATTTTGTGGGGGCATTGATAGAAGAGGAAATTTGGGCACGCTGCACTGCTTTTAACTGTCCCATGAAAGCGGAAATTGATTCACACCGCTCTGCTTTTTGCCACACTAACAGGAGTGTTTTCAGCATGTAGGAAGTCTGCACTGCACTACACGCGGTGATTAAAAAAGAGAAAATCTGTGCACACCGTACGATGTTTTGCTCACGCTATGGGTAATCTTTCTATAATGCGTTGCTTTTTCCTAGACTATGAGGAGTGTTTACAGAGCAGTTATTCTGTGCACACTGCACTTCTTTTTCCTAAATTACAAAGAGCAGTTACAGAAGACTAAGGGGCATGTTTATGAGCCCCTAACACCACCTTGCAAATAAGAGCCCTTCAAACGCAGCCCTTTGCGTGGAAGGGGCGTGCAATGAGTGTTGCTGTGGGCGTGCCACAGCAACACCCATTGCATTTTGACGCTGCCTCAGATTTACGAGTTTTCATAAACCTGAGGCGGCAGCAAAATCTAACGCAACTCCAGGAGTGACATTAGCAAGGCGCAACAAGGAGGAATACTTTTATTCCTCCTCGTTTTTTTCTTTTTCTATGTGTGCTGCATTCTGCAGCACACATAGAAAGAGCAAGATGCCAGAAATGATTATGTGAGGGAAGATGTCCCTTACTAAACACAAACAATCATTTGAAAATGACGCTTTGGCACTTCTGTGTGTGCTGCAGAATGGTGGTGGATGAAGGATACCAGACTGGACTCGCATAAGTATGTTGGTCAAGTTGCTGTGGCCTATCACATGTAACCGATTTAATTGGTGGTGGACTTCAGGGCAATGAAACATAAATTAGTGGAAGAGAAATCCAGCAGAGTCATGGGCAAAAGTTAATGAAAGGCATTTCCGATGGCCAACTCTAGAGGATTGCCACCTCGACTATTTAGGATGTGGCTCCCAACACATTTTTTCCTGTTAACCACATCATGAAATGAATGTTGGTCACAAAGACACTAATGTTGTCCAATCCTAAGAGAAGTATTTAAAGTTTTTGCTGTTTCACCGCTTAAAGAGAATCACCTGAGGATATAGTCAGGGCCTCTGGAACTGTGTGGCAAGGCTGTCTAAATTGTGTGGCACGTAAAGGGAAAGTATGCATTACATTTTTCATAGTATTACTTCATTGTTTTGTCATTTTTACAAATGGTAATACTGTCTAGGCAAGGATTTCACATCATTAGCACCAGTTTAACAACCAAATGCAGAGAAAAGCAAGACAGATGAACTGTTAACCTTTGCGAAGGGCCTTCCACTGAGGGCAAACACGGGTGGTCATGTGTGATCCATTTGCCTAAGAAATCTTCATAATGTGCAAAATCTGCATATTATGCAGCAGAACAGGGATCATGTGACAGATCCATAATTAAAACGAAAGCCATGGCTGCAGAATCTCATAATTGCAGTGCGCCTGCATATAGGAATCTCTTTCTCTATAGAGAGGAACTTGAGGGTATGGTAGTCTCGCCCCCCCCTCAGATCCTGTTCTCTTTCCTTGAGCACATTCCTCCCCTTTCTTTCACCTTCTCTCTCCTTTCCTTTTGTCCCTGGTGAGCTAATCCCACCTTGTAGGAAAGTACCATCTTGCCTGGCATGTTACCCCCATTTTTCACTGTATATATGTTGTTTTAGTTGTATGTGTCACTGGGACCCTGTTCTCCAGGGCCCCAGTGCTCATAAGTGTGCCTGAATGTGTTACCTGTGTAGTGACTAACTGTCTCACTGAGGCTCTGCTAATCAGAACCTCAGTGGTTATGCTCTCTCATTTCTTTCCAAATTGTCACTAACAGGCTAGTGACCAATTTACCAATTTATATTGGCTTACTGGAACACCCTTATAATTCCCTAGTATATGGTACTGAGGTACCCAGGGTATTGGGGTTCCAGGAGATCCCTACGGGCTGCAGCATTTCTTTTGCCACCCATAGGGAGCTCTGACAATTATTACACAGGCCTGCCACTGCAGCCTGAGTGAAATAACGTCCACGTTATTTCACAGCCATTTTACACTGCACTTAAGTAACTTATAAGTCACCTATATGTCTAACCTTTACCTGGTAAAGGTTAGGTGCAAAGTTACTAAGTGTGAGGGCACCCTGGCACTAGCCAAGGTGCCCCCACATTGTTCAGGGCCAATTCCCTGAACTTTGTGAGTGCGGGGACACCATTACACGCGTGCACTACATATAGGTCACTACCTATATGTAGCTTCACAATGGTAACTCCGAATATGGCCATGTAACATGTCTAAGATCATGGAATTGCCCCCTCTATGCCATCCTGGCATTATTGGGACAATTCCATTATCCCAGTGGTCTGTAGCACAGACCCTGGTACTGCCAAACTGCCTTTTCTGGGGTTTCACTGCAGCTGCTGCTGCTGCCAACCCCTCAGACAGGTTTCTGCCCCCCTGGGGTCAAGCCAGGCTTGTCCCAGGATGGCAGAACAAAGGACTTCCTCTGAGAGAGGGTGTAACACCCTCTCCCTTTGGAAAATGGTGTGAAGGCAGGGGAGGTGTAGCCTGCCCGAGCCTCTGGAAATGCTTTCTTGGGCACAGATGTGCCCAATTCTGCATAAGCCAGTCTACACCGGTTCAGGGACCCCTTAGCCCCTGCTCTGGCGCGAAACTGGACAAAGGAAAGGGGAGTGACCACTCCCCTGACCTGCACCTCCCCTGGGAGGTGTCCAGAGCTCCTCCAGTGTGCTCCAGACCTCTGCCATCTTGGAAACAGAGGTGCTGCCAGCACACTGGACTGCTCTGAGTGGCCAGTGCCACCAGGTGACGTCAGAGACTCCTTCTGATAGGCTCCTTCAGGTGTTAGTAGCCTATCCTCTCTCCTAAGTAGCCAAACCCTCTTTTCTGGCTATTTAGGGTCTCTGTCTCTGGGGAAACTTTAGATAACGAATGCAAGAGCTCATCAGAGTTCCTCTGCATCTCTCTCTTCACCTTCTGATAAGGAATCGACTGCTGACCGTGCTGGAAGCCTGCAAAACTGCAACAAAGTAGCTAAGACGACTACTGCAACTCTGTAACGCTGATCCTGCCGCCTTCTCGACTGTTTTCCTGCTTGTGCATGCTGTGGGGGTAGTCTGCCTCCTCTCTGCACCAGAAGCTCCGAAGAAATCTCCCGTGGGTCGACGGAATCTTCCCCCTGCAACCGCAGGCACCAAAAAGCTGCATTACCGGTCCCTTGGGTCTCCTCTCAGCACGACGAGCGAGGTCCCTCGAATCCAGCAACTCTGTCCAAGTGACCCCCACAGTCCAGTGACTCTTCAGTCCAAGTTTGGTGGAGGTAAGTCCTTGCCTCACCTCGCTGGGCTGCATTGCTGGGAACCGCAACTTTTGCAGCTACTCCGGCCCCTGTGCACTTCCGGCGGAAATCCTTCGTGCACAGCCAAGCCTGGGTCCACGGCACTCTAACCTGCATTGCACAACTTTCTAAGTTGGTCTCCGGCGACGTGGGACTCCTTTGTGCAACTTCGGCGAGAACCGTTTCACGCATCCTCGTAGTGCCTGTTTTTGGCACTTCTCCGGGAGCTACGTGCTTCAGAGAGGGCTCCTTGTCTTGCTCGACGTCCCCTCTCTCTCTTGGTCCAATTTGCGACCTCCTGGTCCCTCCTGGGCCACAGCAGCGTCCAAAAACGCTAACCGCACGATTTGCAGCTAGCAAGGCTTGTTGGCGTTCTTTCGGCGGGAAAACACTTCTGCACGACTCTCCACGGCGAGAGGGATCCGTCCACCAAAGGGGAAGTCTCTAGCCCTTTTCGTTCCTGCAGAAACCACAGCTTCTTCTGTCCAGTAGAAGCTTCTTTGCACCCGCAGCTGGCATTTCCTGGGCATCTGCCCATCTCCGACTTGCTTGTGACTTTTGGACTTGGTCCCCTTGTTCCACAGGTACCCTAGATTGGAAATCCACAGTTGTTGCATTGTTGGTTGGTGTCTTTCCTGCATTATTCCTCTATCACGACTTCTTTGTCTTTTGGGGAACTTTAGTGCACTTTGCACTCACTTTTCAGGGTCTTGGGGAGGGCTAATTTTCTAACTCTCACTATTTTCTAATAGTCCCAGCGACCCTCTACAAGGTCACATAGGTTTGGGGTCCATTTGTGGTTTGCATTCCACTTTTGGAGTATATAGTTTGTGTTGCCCCTATCCCTATGTGTCCCCATTGCATCCTATTGTAACTATACATTGTTTGCACTGTTTTCTAAGACTATACTGCATATTTTTGGTATTGTGTACATATAACTTGTGTATAATTGCTATCCTCATACTGAGGGTACTCACTGAGATACTTTGGCATATTGTCATAAAAATAAAGTACCTTTATTTTTAGTATATCTGTTTATTGTGTTTTCTTATGATATTGTGCAAGTGACACCTGTGGTACTGTAGTAGCTTCACACGTCTCCTAGTTCAGCCTAAGCTGCTCTGCTAAGCTACCATTTTCTATCAGCCTAAGCTGCTAGACACCCTATACACTAATAAGGGATACCTGGGCCTGGTGCAAGGTGTAAGTACCCCTTGGTACTCCCTACAAGCCAGTCCAGCCTCCTACATTGGTTGTGCAGCGGTGGGATAAGTGCTTTGAGACTACTTACCACTCTTGTCATTGTACTTTTCCTAAGAGAAAAATATACAAAACAAGTTCAGTGTGTGTACACAGTGCTAAAAAGTTTTGCATTTCCTCTTTTCACTCTTTTCTAAAGTGCTGAAAAGTACTTCTAAACTTTCAAAAAGTTCTTAAAAGTTTAAAAAGTTTTTTTTCTGTCTTTCTAAAAAGTTCTGAAAACTTTTTTCTCTTTTTCTATCACTTTAACTCTCTCTAAAAATGTCTGGCACAGGCCAAAATGTTGACCTGTCTATGATTGCATATGATCACCTTAGCTGGAAAGGAGCAAGGAGTCTCTGCATAGAGAGAGGTTTGAGTGTAGGGAAGAATCCTTCCTTAGAACTGTTACTTAACATGCTTAGAGAACAAGATAAGGCTAAAAGTGCCCCATCTGTTGAAAAAGTAGCTAATGGTTCACAATCTGATCCAGGAACTCCCCCAGGTAAAGGTTCAGGAAAGAAACTTCTTAGCCTTCCCATTACAAGACAGTCTAGCATAGTTGGTACTGAGGTGGAGTCACATCATACAGATGATGTGCTCTCACATTACACTGTCAGCCAAGCTGTTAGGGTGCCCTCTGTAAGGGACAGGTCTCCTTCTGTCCATTCTCACTATACTTCTGTGTCTAGGAATGTCCCTCCCACCCACCCTGATGACTGAATGTTAGAAAGGGAGCTCAATAGATTGAGAGTGGAGCAATCCAGACTGAAGCTTAAACAGCAACAGCTGGATTTAGATAGACCATCCTTAGAAGTAGAGAAAGAAAGACAGAAATTGGGTTTTGAAACCCATGGTGGCAGCAGCAGTATTCCCCATAGTCATCCTGTAAAAGAGCATGATTTCAGGAATCTGCATAAGATAGTTCCCCCTTATAAGGAGGAGGATGACATTAACAAGTGGTTTGCTGCACTTGAGAGGGCCTGTGTTGTACAAGATGTCCCTCAAAGGCAGTGGGCTGCTATCCTATGGCTATCATTTAGTGGAAAAGGTAGGGATAGGCTCCTTACTGTGAAAGAAAGTGATGCCAATAATTTCCAAGTTCTTAAGAATGCACTCCTGGATGGTTATGGCTTAACCACTGAACAATACAGGATAAAGTTCAGAGAGACCAAAAAGGAGTCTTCACAAGATTGGGTTGATTTAATTGACCATTCAGTGAAGGCCTTGGAGGGGTGGTTACATGGCAGTAAGGTTACTGACTTTGAAAGCCTGTATAACTTGATCCTGAGAGAGCATATTCTTAATAATTGTGTGTCTGATTTGTTGCACCTGTACTTGGTGGACTCTGATTTGACCTCTCCCCAAGAATTGGGAAAGAAGGCAGACAAATGGGTCAGAACAAGAGTGAACAGAAAAGTTCATACAGGGGGTGACAAAGATGGCAACAAAAAGAAGGATGGCACGTCTTCTGACAAGGGTGGGGACAAATCTAAAAATGAGTCTTCATCAGGCCCACAAAAACACTCTGGTGGGGGTGGTGGGTCCAAATCCTCCTTTAATCAGAACAAGGAAAAGAAACCACGGTGCTATTTTTGTAAAGTAAAAGGCCATTGGGCAACAGATTCCAGTTGTCCAAAGAAAAGCACCAAGCCTCCTACCACTACAACCCCTACTGCTACACCTAGTGTCCCTACTAATAGCAGTGGTGGTGGGAGCAAACCTACTAATAGCCAATCCAAGGGAGTAGCTGGGCTCACTTTTGGTAACTTAGTTGGGGTTGGCCTTGTTAGGGAGGCCACAGAGGCTGTGTTAGTCTCAGAGGGGGCTATTGATTTAGCCACCTTAGCTGCTTGTCCCCTTAATATGGATAAGTACAGGCAGCTACCCCTAATAAATGGTGTTGAGGTTCAGGCCTACAGGGACACTGGTGCCAGTGTGACTATGGTCATAGAGAAACTGGTCCACCCTGAACAACACCTACTTGGTCACCAGTACCAAGTAACCGATGCTCACAACAACACACTTAGCCACCCCATGGCTGTTGTTAATCTCAACTGGGGGGGGGGTTACTGGTCCAAAGAAAGTTGTGGTAGCCACAGATTTACCTGTAGACTGTCTACTAGGAAATGATTTGGAGACATCAGCTTGGTCAGATGTGGAGTTGGAGGCCCATGCAGCAATGCTGGGCATCCCAGGGCATATTTTCGCTTTAACCAGGGCTCAGGCCAAAAAGCAAAAAGGACAGGGAAGCTTGGATCCTGGAACAATGGACCAAGTGCTCCCTAAAGCTAGGGCTAGTAGAAGCAAACCACTTCCTACTATCCCTCCCTCTACAGTGGATTCAACTTCAGAGGAAGAAGAATTCCCTCCCTGTGCAGAACCTACACCAGAGGAGCTGGAAGCAGATACTGCTGAGCTTTTGGGTGAAGGGGGGCCTGCCAGAGAGGAGCTGAGTGTGGCACAGCAAACCTGTCCCACATTAGAGGGTCTGAGACAGCAAGCTGTCAAACAGGCTAATGGGGATGTCATTGACTCTCACAGAGTTTACTGGGAGGACAACCTCTTGTACACTGAGGCAAGGGATCCTAAACCTGGAGCTGCCAGGAGATTGGTGATTCCTCAGGAGTACAGAAAGTTCCTCCTAACTCTAGCACACGACATTCCCCTAGCTGGGCATCTAGGACAAATGAAAACTTGGGACAGGCTTGTTCCCCTGTTTCATTGGCCTAGAATGTCTGAGGACACAAAGGAATTTTGTAAGTCCTGTGAAACCTGTCAAGCCAGTGGCAAGACAGGTAGCACTCCAAAGGCACCCCTTATTCCACTGCCTGTGGTTGGGGTTCCCTTTGAAAGGGTAGGGGTTGACATAGTTGGCCCCCTTGACCCTCCTACTGCTTCAGGCAATAGATTCATCTTGGTGGTAGTGGACCATGCCACAAGATATCCTGAAGCTATTCCTTTAAGGACCACTACAGCTCCTGCAGTGGCAAAGGCCCTCCTGGGAATATTTTCCAGGGTGGGCTTCCCAAAGGAAGTAGTATCAGACAGGGGAAGCAATTTCATGTCTGCATACTTAAAGGCCATGTGGAAGGAGTGTGGTGTAACTTATAAGTTCACAACACCCTATCATCCACAAACAAATGGACTGGTGGAGAGATTTAACAAAACTCTCAAAGGCATGATTATGGGTCTCCCTGAAAAACTCCGCAGGAGATGGGATATCCTTTTACCATGCCTCCTTTTTGCCTACAGGGAGGTACCCCAGAAAGGAGTGGGCTTCAGCCCCTTTGAACTTCTTTTTGGACACCCTGTTAGGGGTCCACTAACACTTGTGAAGGAGGGTTGGGAACAACCTTTAAAAGCTCCTAAGCAGGATATTGTGGATTATGTACTTGGCCTCAGATCAAGGATGGCTGAGTATATGAAAAAGGCCAGTAAAAACCTTCAGGCCAGCCAAGAGCTCCAGAAGCAATGGCATGATCAGAAGGCTGTTTTGGTTCAGTACCAACCAGGGCAGAAAGTGTGGGTCTTGGAGCCTGTGGCCCCAAGAGCACTCCAAGATAAATGGAGTGGTCCCCACACAATTGTTGAAAAAAAGGGTGAAGTCACCTATTTAGTTGACTTAGGCACTGCAAGGAGTCCCCTTAGGGTACTCCATGTAAACCGCCTGAAACCCTACTATGACAGGGCTGATCTCACCCTGCTCATGGCAACTGATGAGGGACAGGAAGAAGACAGTGATCCTCTACCTGATCTCTTCTCTTCCACAGAACAAGATGCTCTTGTGGAAGGTGTAGTTTTGGCTGATTGTCTTACTGCTGAGCAGAAAAATTCTCTGAACTCTTCTCTACTGTGCCAGGTACCACTTCTTGGTGTGAGCACGCTATAGATACTGGAGACAGTTTACCTGTCAAAAGTAAGATCTATAGGCAGCCTGACCATGTCAGGGACTGCATAAAGCAAGAGGTCCAGAAAATGTTAGAACTAGGAGTGGTTGAGCACTCTGAAAGTCCATGGGCTTCTCCTGTGGTACTTGTACCAAAACCCCATTCCAAAGATGGAAAGAAGGAAATGCGGTTTTGTGTAGACTATAGAGGTCTCAACCTTGTAACCAAAACTGATGCTCACCCTATACCCAGGGCAGATGAGCTCATAGATACACTGGCATCTGCCAAGTATCTAAGTACTTTTGACTTGACTGCAGGGTATTGGCAGATCAAATTGTCAGAAGATGCTAAACCAAAGACTGCATTTTCAACCATTGGAGGACATTACCAGTTCACTGTAATGCCTTTTGGTTTGAAGAATGCACCTGCCACTTTTCAGAGGTTGGTGAACACAGTCCTGCAAGGGCTGGAAGCTTTCAGTGCAGCATATCTAGACGATATAGCTGTCTTTAGCTCCAGCTGGGATGAGCACCTGGTCCACCTATGGAAAGTTTTGGAGGCCCTGCAAAAGGCAGGCCTCACTATCAAGGCTTCAAAGTGCCAGATAGGGCAGGGTAAGGTGGTTTATCTGGGACACCTTGTTGGTGGGGAACAGATTGCACCACTTCAGGGGAAAATCCAGACTATCATAGACTGGGTTCCCCCTACCACACAGACCCAGGTGAGAGCCTTCCTAGGCCTCACTGGGTATTACAGGAGGTTCATTAAGAACTATGGCTCCATTGCAGCCCCTCTTAATGACCTCACTTCCAAGAAGATGCCTAAAAAGGTATTATGGACAGCAAACTGTCAGAAAGCTTTTGAGGAGCTGAAGCAGGCCTTGTGCTCTGCACCTGTCCTGAAAAGCCCTTGTTACTCTAAAAAATTCTATGTCCAAACTGATGCATCTGAATTAGGAGTAGGGGCAGTCCTATCACAACTTAATTCTGAGGGCCAGGATCAACCTGTTGCTTTTATTAGTAGGAGGTTGACCCCTAGAGAAAAGCGTTGGTCTGCCATAGAGAGGGAGGCCTTTGCTGTGGTCTGGGCTCTGAAGAAGTTGAGGCCATACCTGTTTGGCACTCACTTCATTGTTCAGACAGACCAAAAACCTCTACTTTGGCTAAAACAAATGAAAGGTGAAAATCCTAAATTGTTGAGGTGGTCCATATCCCTACAGGGAATGGACTATACAGTGGAACATAGACCTGGGAGTAGCCACTCCAATGCAGATGGACTCTCCAGATATTTCCACTTAGACAATGAAGACTCATCAGGTCATGGCTAGTCTTATTGTCCTTCGTTTGGGGGGGGTTGTGTAGGAAAGTACCATCTTGCCTGGCATGTTACCCCCATTTTTCACTGTATATATGTTGTTTTAGTTGTATGTGTCACTGGGTCCCTGTTCTCCAGGGCCCCAGTGCTCATAAGTGTTCCTGAATGTGTTACCTGTGTAGTGACTAACTGTCTCACTGAGGCTCTGCTAATCAGAACCTCAGTGGTTATGCTCTCTCATTTCTTTCCAAATTGTCACTAACAGGCTAGTGACCAATTTCACCAATTCACATTGGCATACTGTAACACCCTTATATTTCCCTAGTATATGGTACTGAGGTACCCAGGGTATTGGGGTTCCAGGAGATCCCTATGGGCTGCAGCATTTCTTTTGCCACCAATAGGGAGCTCTGACAATTCTTACACAGGCCTGCCACTGCAGCCTGAGTGAAATAACGTCCACGTTATTTCACAGCCATTTACCACTGCACCTAAGTAACTTATAAGTCACCTATATGTCTAACCTTTACCTGGTAAAGGTTGGGTGCTAAGTTACTTAGTGTGTGGGCACCCTGGCACTAGCCAAGGTGCCCCCACATCGTTCAGGGCAAATTCCCCGGACTTTGTGAGTGCGGGGACACCATTTCACGTGTGCACTATACATAGGTCACTACCTATGTATAGCGTCACAATGGTAGCTCCGAACATGGCCGTGTAACATGTCTAAGATCATGGAATTGTCACCCCAATGCCATTTTGGCATTGGGGAGACAATTCCATGATCCCCCGAGTCTCTAGCACAGACCCGGGTACTGCCAAACTGCCTTTCCCGGGGTTTCACTGCAGCTGCTGCTGCTGCCAACCCCTCAGACAGGTTTCTGCCCTCCTGGGGTCCAGCCAGGCCTGGCCCAGGAAGGCAGAACAAAAGACTACCTCAGAGAGAGGGTGTTACACCCTCTCCCTTTGGAAAAAGGTGTCAGGGCTGGGGATGAGTAGCCTCCCCCAGCCTCTGGAAATGCTTTGAAGGGCACAGATGGTGCCCATGTCTGCATAAGCCAGTCTACCCCGGTTCAGGGATCCCCCAGCCCTGCTCTGGCACGAAACTGGACAAAGGAAAGGGGAGTGACCACTCCCCTTACCTGCAACTCCCAGGGAAGGTGCCCAGAGCTCCTCCAGTGTGCTCCAGACCTCTGCCATCTTGGAAACAGAGGTGCTGCTGGCACACTGGACTGCTCTGAGTGGCCAGTGCCAGCAGGTGACGTCAGAGACTCCTTCTGATAGGCTCTTACCTGTGTTGCTAGCCTATCCTCTCTCCTAAGTAGCCAAACCCTCTTTTCTGGCTATTTAGGGTCTCTGCTTTGGGGAATTCTTTAGATAACGAATGCAAGAGCTCATCAGAGTTTCTCTGCA